>NW_025999999.1:3726853-3803496 GCF_001458135.2 Marmota marmota marmota | reverse complement strand
GACTCCGGGGGATTAGAGATGAAATCCATTTTCTATCTTCAAGGAGTTAAACAGCTCTGGAGACGCGGAGAAGAAAACAATTTGTACCAAAGCGATTTCTCCCCCACCCCAGATTAATATTTTTTTTTTCTTTTATTTTGGAGGAAATTGGAGAGTTGTTGAAAGGGGTCGGCTTGCCAAGGCTGGGAGACAGCCTTCTACTCCCAAGCTCGAAGCCATGTGGTCTGATTTTCTTTTTCCCCTGAGTTGTAGCAGATGACCTCTCTGCCTGAGCAGTAACCCGAGGTGCTGAGCTGGGGGAAGCGCCAGACTTCACTGTTGTGATCAGAAATGTACAACAAAGTTAGTCGCCTGTTCCGCAGCAGGGGAGGCCGGCGGCCTCGCAGCGCTGGGATCCTGGTTCCACGGCAGCTTCTGGCTCCACGCGGTCCTCCCTGCCACACGGGGCACAGCTTCCCTTTCTCCCCCGTGCAGGCTGAGCCCGCTGAGTTGTGACTTAGAGAGACGCCTCCCCCTGCGAAAACATCTCCCACACAGCCCGCAGGGCCCCTGGTTTAGAAGTTCTTTGAGAGGAGGTTAAAAATATCAGTGATGTTTTATATTTTATCTTAAAAATCCAAAGTGGGGAGGTCACAGGGCAGTCATTTTTAACCTTTTCTTCGTCGTTGTTCTGGTTGTGGGATCTTTTTAGGAGATGAGTAAAGCATGGCTGTGGCTGTCTCTCCAGGCAGCGTGCACCCTCCCTTAATGACAGACTTCTGCAGACAGTATTAGAAGATTCAGGAACCTCTAGGATCTGTCCACAGACCTGTTGACCTTCAAATGAGAACCAGGAGGCCAAGGCAGGCAGGCTGGGGTCTGGCATTTTTAATGGCTATCTAAGGAAGATTCAGTGGCAATGGTTAGGAAGGAGACATTACACAGAGAACATTCTAGAAAAGCTGTCACTAAGGCAGCTGACTGAAAGGGATTGAGAATGGAGGAAGCTGCCCATCAGATGCCTAGTAAAGCTCAGAAAACATAAGGGCTGAAAAATGTGCATTAGAATTAGGAATCAGCAAGTAGGCATTGATAATGTGCAAGAAAAGTTTTCTTGTGGAGAAAGAAGGGAGTTGGATATTCAAGGTGAGACCTCAAGGCAAATGGTGGGGACTGGAAGTATAGAGCCTGCTTCAAAATCTGATGCCGGATGGACTGCTCGCTCCTCTCTGGGTGGGAAGGAAACAGGACGTCTTCACAGCAGAGCCCAGGGATTCACCAGGCAGCAAGGGAGGCCAGGGGAGGGCATACCAGGCAGGAAGAAGAGCCGTTTTCCCAGGGATGGAGGCAGAGGAGACCATGCTGTGGAGGCCCAGAAATGATTTGTTGGAGTGTGGACTGTGTGAAGAGACAGTAGGAAGAGAGAACATGCAAAAGTGAGGCAGGAGCTGGAGGGTACGGGGCTGAGGAGCTGGCACTTTATCCTGTCAGGCAGTGAACAGTCACTGAAGAGAGATTTTTAACATACTATTTTTTTCCTGATTCTAAAAGTAATGCAAGCTCATTATAGAAATTTCTTGAAAATATGGAAAAGTAAAAAGAAACACAGATCCATAATTACTGTTAATATTTTGGCATATTACTCCTTTTAGTCTTTTTTAAAAAACTAGTTCATCAAATCTAAGACACCCTCATTTGGGAGCACATCATTATTTTTTATGTCACTAGGAATGTGCAATTATACTTAACACAAAGCTTCTTATAAGAGAGGATGAAGCGTGTCCCATTTAGGGGAAAAACTCTGTGCCTTGGAATTGAGGAAGTAAGGCTATGTGGGGTTTTTTTTCCCCAAACTTGACTTCTTATCAATGTTTATTTACTGTTTCTTTACTCAGAATTATACCACAAGCATGCTCCAGGTTATAGAAGTACTTATCAAAATAGTTTTGATGGCTGCATAATATTCCACTTCATGAATATTTTAAAATGTGACACAACCATTTCCCCATCAGTAGGTAGTAGATTGATTTCTTTACTACTATATATAGTGCCTTATTGAAAAATGGTGTGCATATACTTTGTATTTTGTTATTGATATTTTACTCAGAGATCTATGTATACCACAAGGTAAATAATGGTGTGGTACATTCACCTGTCTTTGAAAAACATGTGTCATGGTTGGTGAACTTAGCTGCAGCGCTGAGTTCAGTCCTGTAGCTTACTTAATTGTAGTGAAGTACTCATGAGGTAAAGTTTGCCTTCTGAGCCATTTATAAGTGTGCAGTTCAGTGGCAGGGAGTACATTCACATTGGTGTACAGCCATTACACCACCCATCCACAGAATTCTCTTCATCTTTCCAATCTAAAGCTTGGCACCGATAATCTCCATGCCCCTACACCCACCCTCCGTGGCGCCATTCCACTTCCTCTGTGAATTAATACTCTAGATACCTCAGGTAATTAGAATCATAGAATCATAGACCTTTCGTGACTAACTGAGTTTACTTGGCATAATGTCCTCTACGTTGATCCTTGTTGTAACATGTGTCAGAATGTCCTTCCTTTTTAAGGCTGAATAGTATTCCATTGTGTGTAGACACCATATTTGCTTATCTGTTCATCCATCAGTGTGCATAGAAATTTTTGTCTGAATTTGGGGCTCTCTAGAATAGATTCATAGTCATCCAGTCAAAAGGGCAGGAAAAGTTTCAGACATATCACCAAATTGCTTTCCAAAAACATTTTTACAAAGTGTTTTACACTACTTTACATTACCCCTGTCAGTGCAAAAGTGTGCATGTCAGCATTGGATATTATTATTTGGTTTATTTTTCTTACCCTGATACTAGAAATATGGCGTGTCATTTTTTTAATATGCATTTCTTTGAGCGTTCTTAATGAAGGTGAACTTTTTTAGTATATCTTCATTAGCTGGAGTGTGTTTCCTCTTTGTAAATTGTCTTTTTATGTCCTGTGATCATTTTCCTATTAAAGAGGTAGTGTTTCACTTATTACTTTATATGCACTCCTTAGAGATGAAACTGCAAACCACCAGGCAAAAATCTCTGACCCTCATGGAGTTTATATCCTAGTGAAGGAGAGACATATTAAACAACACAAAGTCTCTGTGTAATCAGAGCCAGAGATCATGTTGGCCCTACGGGCTGTGTCTTGCCCATTTTTTGTTGCTATCACAGAATATCTGAGACTGGATAATTTATAAAGAAAAGAGATTCCACCAGGCATGCTGGCCTGTAATCCCAGTGACTCAGGAAGCTGAAGGAGGCAGACGGCAAGTTCAAGGCCAGACCAGGCCACTTAGCCAGACTTGGTCTCAAAAAGAAAAAGAAAAGGACTGGGGAGGACTGGGGATGTAGCTCAGTGGGAAAATGCCCATTGCCAGGGCAAAAAGAGGAGGAGAAGAAGAAAAAAAAAAAGAGGTTCATTTTGGTTCACGGTTCTGGAGGCTGGGAAGTCCCAAACCAGGCAGCCTCATTTGGTGAGGGCCACATGCTGCTTCAACTCATGACAGAAAGAGAAGCGCACATTCTTGTGCATGTAGAAGCAAAACACGAGGGTCAGTCTGGCTTCATAACAGCAGTTCTCCTGGTAACTAATCCAGGCCCATGAGAAAGGCCTTAATCCCTCTTAGGGACCTAATCACCTCTCCCAGCCCCACCTCCCGTTGCCACCACAAAGGCAGTCAATTTCAATTTCAGCATGACTTTCAGGGGGGTCCAACATATTCAAACCCTAGCAGGATGCAGTTCCGACTTTGGCTTCTTTCTTGGAGGCCCAGGAAGGCCGTTCAGAGAGGGATTTTGAGCCAGGGGGGTGATGCGTTGTGACTCACACTTTGAAAGCGTTGCTCTGCCTTTCAGGTTGAAAATAGACGGAAGGAAGGAAAGATGGGAAGTAGAGAGAACTGGAGGGACATCCTCACGGGGATCCAAATGGAAGATGGGGCTCAGACTACGTGGGAAATGACCGGTATCGTCTGCACTGGACGGCAGGACCAGTAGGGTCTGCTGGCGGATTGGATGTGGGTGTGACAGGGGGAGGACTGCAAGCCTTGGGCCTGAGCACCTGGAATTCAGACACCGAGAAGGAAAGACAGCGGGAGTAAGATCCAGAGGGGCGATTGGGAGCTCAGTTTTTGACAAGTTAAGTTTGAAACGTCCATTAAACATTCAAGAGCAATGTCGAGTAGGCAGTTGGATATATGAGTCTGGAGTTCAGGGAGGAGGTCTGGGGTAGAGGTATAAATTTGGGAGTTGTCAGCGTAGAGATGGTATTTAAAGCCCTGATACCGTGTGAGGTCACTCAGGAGTGAGCATGGGTGGAAGAGAGCGGAGAGGCCCCCACACGGGGCCTGCTGCTGCCTACATCAGGAGAGACGTAGGCCCGTTGACGTTTGGGGCTCTGTGAGGGGTGCCAGCCTAGGAGTGCGCATGGGCAGGGAGAACAGACTTGATCCGACCTGTGTCTCACATCAATGGCTTGGTAGGGGTCACCGTGGTTTATCCCATCTCCCCTGAGCGGAGAGAATCTGAGAGCTTCCATCAGAGGTCCCCAGCAGGCAATGGTTAATGTCTCAGATTTCCATGGTTACGTTTGACCAAAGATCAGCTAACTCTTTAATCTCAAGACTCATCATCAACGGGGAGAAGCACATTGGCAGCCCTTTGATTTTAGCAGGGGAAAATGCAGACTTGGGAGAAAGAGAGGAGGATAAAGAGAAAGGAAGGGCACAGGGCCCACGGGGAGGCTCGGGGCCGGGAGGGCAGCCCTGCCCTATCTGCCAGCTGCTTCTTTTAAGTCGTGATTATTAAGGGGCTGGGACAGGGAGGAACATCTAAATATCTGGGAAGCTTTGTCAGTTTTTTCCCGCGGCCCCCAAGTCAACCTGAACCCAGGAATTCCAGAACCTTCTCCTGCCCCAGCTGAGAACATTCACTTTTTTTAAAATTTCTTTTTTTTTAATGGACACAATATCTTTTTTGTTGTTGTTGTTTATTTATTTATTTTTATGTGGTGCTAAGGATCGAACCCAGGGCCTCACGTATGCAAGGCAAACGCTCTACCACTGAGCCACAACCCCAGTCACCCCCCCGACAGAACCTTCACTTTTGATGGTGAATGTGCTCTCAGATTAGAGCTGGGATGGAATAGGTATGCTGAGCCAGAAAGGGTGCCCACCAACACGTGGCTTCTTACCTGCTACACCTCAGTGCTAAGGGTGACCATATAATTTGTCACCTACACTAGGGCACTTTTGACATGGTGGGGGTGGGGGGACCTTCTAATAGTTACCCAGGGCAATGAGTATAAACTGGGAGTGTCCTAGGCAAACACCCGTATGAAGATCCCATTGGAAGCCGGGTACAATGGCATAGGCCTGTAATCCCAGTGGCTCAGGAGGCTGAGGCAGGAGGATCATGAGTTCAAAGCCAGCCTCAGCAAAAGTGAGGCACTAAGCAACTCAGTGAGACCCTGTCTCTAAATAAAATACAAAACAGGGCTGGGGATGTGGCTCAGTGGTTAAGTGCCTCTGAGTTCAATCCTCAGTACACCCCACCACGCACACACAAAAATCCCATTGGAGTTCCATATGTGGTTGAGAAAGTCCTGTATCAGCATCACCTAGGGAGAGGATTTAAATAAGTCTCTGAGCTCATCTCCAGATGTACTGACTCAAAATCCTCGGGGGACGGGCCCCACAGTGTGCATATTTAGTGAGCACTCGCTGGTATAGGAATTGTCTCTCCAGCCCTTCATCTGTATTCTTTCCTCCAGAGGTGATTGATGGTCCTTTGGGCGAAGACTTTAGCAATGAGGAAGCTTTTAGCAAAGAGGGATCCTCTTGCCTGCAGAGAGTGGCCGTCCCACACCCTAAAACTGGGGTGCACTGCCTTCCTGGGAGCTCAGCTTCTCTTTGTGTTTAGGACAGTCAATTCCTTGTTTGCTTCTCTTGGATCCTCAACTGCCCCATTTGCCCTGACTAGACTTTGGGCTATTGCAGGAAAACCCAAAGAATTATCCTTATACTTAGGACTCTTAAAGGGACTGGAAGATTAACCCCTGAGGTGCCAACACCCTGGGCAAGTGTCCCTCCCACAAGCCAGCATCCGACTCCTCTCATAATCCATTCTGACTATGTCATCTGTGAATTTAAAACCTGTTGGCGCTTCATTTATATTTTAAGCCTATTTTCTCTTCTTTGGATTACAAATGCCATAAATTTCCCACCTGTTGAATAGTGCATCCTCTGTTTGTCCTAAATGCCAGTTCTTTCTCCTTGCCAATACCTCAGACTTCTGCAAGCTGGAAGACAATGAATCCCCCAGGAAAACCACATATGCCCCCATCTGTGCCTTTGCTTCTACGGCATTTCTGTCTCAACAATTATAGGGCTGGGAGGGACCTCGAACACTGCTCAATTGAACTTACTTTTCCAATTCTGCCACCAGGTTTTCTCCTCCTTGCAGATAACCGGTCTGCTTGAATATAGTCAGTGACAGAGAACTTAACTACCTCCAGAGGCAATCAGTGCCAACTTGGAGGAATTCTTTCTGATGTTTGAAATCAGCCTCCCCTAGGATAGAATGATCGTGTGGTAATGGAGTAGTTGGAGACATCAGTGTGAACTCAAATTTAGCTTAATGTAGATCCAGATGGCCACCTACAGAAACGTTAGGATGTGTGTATATGCATGGGTTAATAAATACACCTGTATTTCCTTGCTCTGTGATCTCAGAGGCCCTACAAGCAACCGAGACCCCAGTAGCCACAAACACATCTAGCCCCCAGACCTTGGTTTATAATACCATTCTCTAATAAAAGGCACTGGGGCTCCGTAGAGAATGTCTGGTTTTAGGACTGGGACAGGAAATACACAAGATGAGCCCGGAGCATCTGGGAGTGCCAGAAGTAAGGAAGTGCTCAAAAAAGCCACAATGATGGGGTATGTCAAAGAGACACAGGAACCAAAACAAGAGCCAAAAAGACATAAGGAGCTTCGGAGAGCTAAAGCTGGAGCACTGGAGCAACCGCTCAAGTGACGCGGTATTGGATGATAACCCAAAGTGTAAAATAAATATCAGTGAGTCTCCACTGATATAAATAAATGATTGCATAAATAAATAAATGAGGGAGAATAGATAAATTTTCCAGGTAGAAGAATTCCAAATAATTTATGTGAATACTCCGTCCTCAGGAGATGAAGCAGAACTACTCCCTACTCCTGGCCCTGCACAGGGACTTCGTTCCAAAGTGTGCAGTATTGACGGGGAGGATGGAGCTACATGGTGGAGGACCCCACAGCCTCACCTCAGCCGGGTGATCAAAGTCAGCATCAGCTGGAGGAAGTGGTGGAGATAGAACGTACCCGGGGTGTACCGTGATGAGATGACACTTGGTCCCCGTGGTCTCCTCCCAAGACCCACTAGCCCCATTGTAACCAAGAGAAAGCCATCCAACAAATCTCAGTTAAGGGACATTCTACAAAATGCCTAGCCACTCAAGACCATCCAGGTCATTAAAACCAAGGAAACTGAGGATGGTGGTAGCCAAACGGGAGCCCAGGAGACAGGACAACCACATATAACGTGATGTCCTGGGTGGGATCCTGGAACAGAAAAAGAACGATGGCAAATACTAAGGAAATCCGACTGAAGTCTAGATGTGAGTCAGGAAGCATGAATTCACATTGGCCCAGAAATCATGGCAAGTGTAAGAGACTATGGTAGGATATTAAGGATAGGGGAAACTGGGTGTGGCATACATGGGAACTCTCTGTACTGTGGTTGCAATTTTTCCATAAATCTAAAATGATCCTAAACTTAAAAGTTTCTTTTTTTTTAAAGAGAGAGAGAGAGAGAGAGAGAGAGAGAGAGAGAGAATTTTTTAATATTTATTTTTTAGTTTTTGGCGGACACAGCATCTTTGTATGTGGTGCTGAGGATCGAACCCGGGCCGAACGCATGCCAGGCAAGCGCGCTACTGCTTGAGCCACATCCCCAGCCCCAAAAGTGTCTTTAAAAAGAAAAAAAAAGTCAGCTTCCCTTACCTATGTGCTGGCCTTGGCTCTGTCTCTGACCTGAAGCAACTCAGGACAGGCATGCTCGTCAGTTTTGTGTTACTATAACAAAGACTTGAGACACTTTATAAAGAGAGAAGGTTGACTTGGCTCAGAGTTTTGGAGGTTCCAGTCCCTGATTTATTGACTCTGTTGCTTCGGGCCTTTGGGGAGGAAGCCCATGATGACGAGAGCATGTAGCAGAGAAGAAGTATTGACCTCATAGTCAGGAAGCAGAAGAAGCAATCCCCTCCACGGGCATGCCCCCCACCCAATGACCTAAAGACCTCCCGCTAGGCCCCGCCTCTTAAAGTCTCCACTACCTCCCAACACCATCTTCCTGGGGATCACCAACACAGGGCTTTGAAGCACGTTTAAGATCTGAACTCTAGCAACAGGCCAGCCCTGTGTCCCTTGTGGATGCTCCCCAGTGGCAGCCATCAGACTGACCTCTTTCCTGCTCACCTGTCATCTCATTTCCAAGTCAGATCTCCCTGTCTCCTTCATCAGATCCACTGAGATCTGGTTTCAGTGACCAGATCACCTCACTGATCAGATCACCCTTCCTCGGCCACAGAGCAGTTGGACAACTAACTGCTTGCTCAAGTTCATTGAGGTGCCTAGAACTGAACCAACACTCTGAGTGTGGTTGTCTACTTCAGGGAAGAGCCGATCTGTCACCTCCTTCAGTTCATATACTTATATCTCTATTTGTAGAGCCCACAATGAACGACTTCAGTGACTTACTTCAGGGGGGCAGCCATCTCACACTAATATCTCCAACTCAGCTATCCAGCTTTTGTTCAAACAGCTCCAGTACAATCAACATAAAGAATAACTTTCTTCAAAGTTAAAGCTTTATTTTTAAAATAAATAAAGGTGGGAAGAAAGAAATGGGGTTTTTAGCAGTAGCAAGCATTCGAATATTGGGAGTGCTCAAGTACGCTGGCGACTACAAAGGGGACTTGGTGGATGGACCTGAAAAAAGGAAGCTGAATCCAATAATGTTTACCGTCCCCTGCGTAGGTTACTTAATTGCTCTTACCTCTGTCTCCTTGGGTTTAAAATGAGGACAATAATAGAACCTACCTCATAGGGTGTGGGGAATTAAATGGATAAATATGTGTGCTATGTACATGTTTGCTATTGTTTACCATTGTTGCAATATTTGTTCAGAGAGTGGAAATAATCCAAGTAGATGTCACACCAGCCCCTGGTAAATCACTCCTGATTCATGGGTCCCTTTTGGATCCCCACTTGGACACCCACCCCTGGCTTCCTCTTTGAACTTGATGTCATCTGCCCATTTGATCAGTGAGCCCATCAGGGTCCCCTTCCAAGTCGTCTGTGTGAATCCTGAATAGACAGAGGCGGAGGGCAGAGCCTGGTGGCAAGTGTGATGGGGTGATAAGGCTGGGTCTCCTACCAACTGGGCTGGTGTCAGGACAAGCAGAGTGAAATACCCTCCATCTCTGGGCACCAGACTCCTCTTACCACAAATCATGATGAGAGCCTCACAAATGCAAATGACCAACTTCCCTTGTGTTTAAAGACCCGTCATTTCGGGAACATCACGGGTAAATGACGGGCTTGGTAGCGATCAGAAAGAAGTTAGAGGTGCTGGCATCCGAACTTAATTAGACACCTGCGCTCTTTATACGGCCTGATAAGGTCAGGCCAATAGGCTCAGCGTTAATAACATTATCAGCACCGCGTGGTCGGCAAGCCTTGCCAAAGTCGATACGTCAAGTTTTTGTGGCTGGGAACATGTGTCTTCTGTTCGTGCTCAGGCTTGTTTCTTACATGCCAACAGCTGGTGCCACATCTGGAGAGGCTGTTTCTGCTGTGGCTTCTTTTCTCCTATGAGTATTTTATGGGACACCCCATCCCACCTCAATCCTTTTAAGAGAAAAGGGCTCATTCATTCATTCTCTGATGGCCTGTCAAGCGGCAGCCCCTCGCGTTTGCCACAAGCAACCAATGTGAATGAGACCAGCTCACGCCTAGGGTAGGGGTCCTCAAGCACAACATGTGCAGCATGATCATGGGGGAGTGGGGCGCTCAGGAAAGAGGCATTTCCAGCCCACTCCCAGCCCCACTGTGTTAGAATTTGGGGGCGTGAAGGATGCATGGCCTGGGGCTCTGCATTTCTCATTTGCTCCCCCGGTGATCTGATACAAGTGATCTGAGGACCAACCCTCGTCTAGGGGGCTTTTAGCCCCCAGCATAAAAGCCACCAGCATAAAGCACTGGATGGTTAGCATAATCAGCAAGTCGTTCCCTGTATCCTGAATGAAGATCAGAGAGGCTTTAGATGGCTCTCAGTTCTCCAGTTAGGAGAGGAGAGAAAGGGTGTGTCAGAGAGAGGGACCAGCTCAGGCCAAACCAGGGAGCCCTGAACAGCAGCTGGCGAGAGTGTGGGAAGGGCAAAAAAGTCTGACGTTGGAAAGGCAAACAGTGAAGGCACTGGCCTTGGAGACAAACCTGGACTTGAACTCCAGCTCTTCACTAGCTACTTTGCTTGTCCTTAGGCGAGTTGCACGACCTCTCTGATCCTCAATTTTTCCTTCTATAATGGGCAGCTGCCTACCTCTGCCTTTCAAGAGTGAGAGATACCAAAGAAAAAATTCATATGTGATGTCGACCAAAGGGCCCACCCAGAGTGATGTAGATGCTGCACAGATGGTAGGTACCAATAAAAATAGTGCTAATGAGAAATAACAACCAGATAAATATTATCCTACCTTGCTGGGAGGTTTCTACTTTATTTTTTTTGAGGCCATGAATAGCCATCCAAGCTTTAAAAGCAGAAGTCATATTTCATAGAGTCAGTCAACAAATATTTATAGTATACCCACTAGGTACCCCGCGGTTCCAGGCATGGGAGCTTGTGTTTTAGAAAGCCACTCTGGTTGCAGATAAGGGCTGAATTGGAGACAGAAACCACTACAAGCTGTCATGGTCGTCCAATCCAGTGGTTCTCAAAGCTGACAGTGACTCATAGTCACTGGATGGGTTTGTTAAAAATGCACAAATCTCAGGCCCTACCCCAGACTTGTTGGTTGGACAGATTGCCGGGCCTCATCCTCAGAATTTCTGATTCGAAAAGTCTGGATGGGACCTGAGAAATGTGCCTTTTGAAGAAGCTCCCAGCTGATGTTGATGCCTCTGGTCAGGGGACCACACTTTGAGAACCACTGGTCCAGGCCACAGAAGGCGTGACCCAAGCTCGGAGACAGAGGTCACCAGCACCAACTAGGGAGGGAGGGAACACTGGTTCTGAGCAAGGTCTTAGTGGTACAGTGGACAAAGAATGATGACAACGAGGGACCCAGGGACACTGGGGCCCGGCCACCTCTAAGTCTGGCCTCAGGATTGCCTGCACACCTTCAGGGTCCTGCCAATCCTCCAGCATCTGGGGAGAGGGGGAGCTGCGGCTGCAGCGGGCCTGGTTTTCCCGTGTGGTGTCTTTAATTCTCGGCTTGTCCAGAGGGGTGGCATCTTTCACTCTGTTCTTCCCCCGCCCCCCGCCCCCCACCCTCTGCTATTCTTTTCCTCCTGGGATGCTGATGCCTCCGAGATGCGCGGGTACCGTTCCGCAAGAGTGCCTGAGGTGTGTATTGAATTTCGGTCCCGGATCATTTAATGCGTGGTGACAGAGGGAGCGGATGTTGTTTGGATTCATGTGGAACTCTGCCTTTTCTATTTTCTGTACTGCAAGCCTGCCCCGATCTCCCTGCCTGTGAAAACCTTGTGGCACCAGGAACACACACACACACACACACACACACACACAAGTCCCCGCGGCATTGCCAAGCTCCTCGTGAAACCCAGTGGAAAATTGGAAGGTTTGTGCAGGTCTTCAGAGCATCCGTTTCATTTAAAGTCCTCCACAACCCGAGTGGTTACTGAATTAAACATCGAAACAAACAACGATCAATGGCCTAATAATATTATGCTCTGAAATGTGCCCTTTAATAACGACTGCGAAGCTCTTCGAGGGGGGAATGAGTCTGTGTGTGCACTAAATGGTGATCTATGTTAATTCCTTCACAGCTGCTAGTCTTGAAAAATGGTTCGGGTGTTCCTTACTGATGCAGCGTCCTGTTTTCTGTGGATCAGAAACTTCTCCTAGGAAGTTGCCTGAGATCTGCCCCTTTTCCTCTTGATCTTGCTGGGAAAGGCTGCTTCAGATCCACTCGGTGTCTCTTTGCTTGCTGTTGCCTGGTGGGTTGAAATAGAAACGGGACAGTGAGACCTCCAGTCCTAGTGACCCGAGGCCCGACTACCTAGGTCGCAGGCAGAAGAAACAGCAAGCGTGGAGAACAGGAATATGCTTGGTGTCTGGGCACCGTCACCTCCCACAGCTTTCTGAAGAAAGTTAGAGACATGGAAACTGTCTCCTGGGATCTGGTGTTTCTAAAGAAGACACCAAAGAGAGCAGATGTAAAAAGAGATGCAAGTTCTAAGGACTTGTGGAAATTAACCAGTTACCTTTAAAATGAGGCGATAGGCATGCTTATCCAGGGGAAGCCGTAAGATCAATGCCCAAAGCATTGAAGTGTCTCTGCTTAAATAGACAGAATTCTCTTTAACCATCACCTCCCTCAGGGGGAAGAACGAGGAAAGAGTGCATTTTGGCTTTAGGGGCTAGGATTATCAGACCCTAGAGAAGTTAATCATTTGTGCCAGCTCCTGTGACTTACTTGGTCTGCTCCTTGTTTGCCTGACAAGGCCTCCCTCTCTTTTCCCTCAGACTTGAGATTCACACTGACCATATATGTTTTCTAAGACTGTTGACATGATTTCAGTTGATTTGGGGTAAAGATATATATTTAAAATATCTAAACATATACAAATGGGCCCAATAGTATAATGAACCCCTGTAATTTGGGTGGACTTCTAATGACACTTTCCCCTAATGGTTGATGTCTTAGAGTGCAGTGTTGTTAAGTCTTGTTTGAAGAAGCAAAAAGATGAGAAAGCGAGTAGGTTGTTTGGGGGGTAAAAATTATGTTGCAAATGAGAGGAAGCAGGTAGAACTTACCCCTTCTATGGACTCCCATCTCCTCCATGAGGACCTGCAAACTTGTGTAGGCAAAACCAGTGTCTACAAAGGGGAGTGCAGCCTGAGGCAGGTGAGGTGCACACCTGGTCATCGGAAATAAAATTACAAGACAGGGTGCAGCTGTGCTCTTCACGACCTGTGGTGATCCTAGAAAAAAATGATGCAGTCAGGAAAGAAAACAGGCAAATCATTTCAAACAGAATTTAAAAAAAAAAAGGAGTGGACCAGAAAATTAAATAACAGTGGCCTCAAACAAATTGCTTATAAGTTTTTAGGACACTGTGTGGCCATCACCAGGAGCTAGTACCGGCTGCCCAAGAATAATCTATATGCAACTGACAACCCTTGTTTCCCTGCAAGGAGGCATTTGACTTGTGGATTGGCAGAATGCTGTGGACATCATTTATTGTTATTTTAGTGAAGCGGTTAACAGTCTCCCCATACTTTATCGCATTGAATACGTTGACCTAGAAGCGAGGCGATCATTCTCTTAGCTAGAACCACCTCCCAAAGGTTGATGCAAGAGACTGTAGGAAGGCTCTGTCCATGGTCCTGCCTCATTGAACCCATTTTTTCCCCCAGTGACTCAGCTAAAGACTTGGAAGGCCTGTTAGTCAGAATTGTAAAAGGCAAACTAAGACCAGAATGAAAGAATTGTGATTCAGCATCCGGAGAGGAAAGGTTTACTATGTGAGCAGTTACTTTGTCTTAGATTCCCACTCGTGTATTACAGAGACACCGTCATGGGAACATATGCATGTGTGTATATGTAGGTATGTGGTTTTCACTTTCCATTTGACTTGGAGGAAATTTGTGGTGATAAGATGGTCTCTCCTTGCTGTAGAGAAAGATACAGAGCTGCTGACAGAAAGAGCTATAATTTATTGAGTATCTGTTATGTGCCAAACAATGGAGCAGGTGTGTAGAGTTACAGCAGACCCGAGACTAGTATCCTTAGAAAGACCTGTGTGTGCCAGGTTGGACTTTGGCTGGTGCCCGGGAACTTGGGTTTGGGGAGGGTTCCCACCATCCCCAGATCAGATACGATTAGCTCACTGTGCCTAAACTGTCAATACGAATAACGTGGTTCATGCTGAACACCTACTTTCCTTCCAAGAGACCAGAATCTTGTTACATGCTAAGCAGTGGGTGCCTGTGGGACCAGCCCCTAAAGAAAATCCTGGGCACCGAGACTCTAATGAGCTTTCCTGGTGGACGACATTTCACACATGTTGTCACAACTCGTTGCTGGGGAAATGAAGCGCTGTCTGTGTCCTCCTCTGGGAGGGGACTCTTGGAAGCCTGTGTCTGGTTACCTCTGGACTTCTTCCATGTGCTTTTTCCCTTTGCTGATTTTGCTTTTTATATTTTGCCACAATAAATCTTACCTGGGAGCATAATTACATGCTGAGTCTTGTGTGGCCTCCAAGTGAACCATGGAGGCTGAGTGATCTTGGAGACCCCCGGTCCACAGGCATTTGGAGACTCATTAGATCCTATACTTCACAAGGCCATTTTACCCTGGTGATTTATAATTCCCAGATCCAGGACTTGAACCCAGGTCTAACTCCAAAGGCCCCCATATTCCGTGGAGTCACATGATTGCTGGTCTTTGACACTCACTGTTCATGCAGGCCTCCACCCCTGAGTGGACAGCCTTGCTATCCTCAGATTTCCAGAGTCCCCAGTCTCATCTCAGCATCTTCTGGAAGGAGAAGAAAACATGAGCAGACCTGTCGAGAGCAGGAGGGCGGGAGTGGTCCTTGTTTTTCGGGGCCCGGGGAATACATGCCCATTAGTTTCATCTCAGTGAATCCTCTCTGCCTCTCTTTCTTGTTATTGGCCCCCGTAAGACCAGGTGGTTGTATTTTCTGGCAGAGAAGGTGTGGATGTGCAGACTAACCCTGGTCTTGTGTCAGCTGTGGCTTTTCCCCGCCCATTGGTCACCAGTCAGTCACCCCTTTCTTGTCCTGTCAGGTATAAAAGAGGACAAACTCATGGAACACACAACAGCAAGAGTGCACCTTCGTGTAAATTTGGGGCTTTGGGTGGAAATGCTGCATCAGTGTAGGTTCATCATGGTAACTAGTGGGCCACCCTGTGGGGCTATGCAGGCGGGGACAGGGGAGCAGGGGACATATGGGAATCTGTATATTGTGTGCTCAATTTTGCTGTGAACCTAAAGCTATTCTAAAGAATTAAAGTCTGTTTATATATATATATATATATATATANTGTATAATACAGATGTGTATAAGAGACAGTATATATATATATGAGACATGCTTTAGCTCTTCGAGTGTGGTTTAGGGTATAGATTAGGGCAGCCAGAGATGGCTGCTCTCTTGAAAGGGTGGCTCATTTCTAACGTTCCCCCACTGCTCTCTCCATTAAATGCATCAAAATGTCTTTGAGAGAGAAGAGAATTTCCCATCTCTTTTGCCAACTGGCGTATAATGGCCTCGTCTCTTCCCAGGCCTGAGAAAGTACAGAATACCCAGCTCTGTTTTTAAACTCTATCCTTGACCTAAAAAGCCCTGAGGCTGAGCAAGCCAGAGGTTTATCGTAAAATTACCCTTTGCTGGGCCTCCTGTTCCTAGTGGCCCCACTTTCCTGCTAGAGCAGCAGCAAGACCCTGGAAGGGGGTGGAGGAGGCGAAGAAGGAAGAGAGACTCCCCTCTGCAGCCCTGGGGATAGTACAGGAATGGGAAGAGGGGGGCCTCAGCAGATCTGCCTCAGCACCCCAAACTCAAACCCAATGAACTTCCTGTGGCACTGGAAGTTGCGATATGTGTTAACAAATGTCATTTCTATTTCCTGTGTCTAAGCCTGTCCCCCAACACACACACACACACACACACACACACACACTCTCTCTCTCTCTCTCTCTCTCTCTCTTAGTATTCCTTTGACATCTCACTCGTTTTAACCCACCCTCCCAGGGGTGAGGGATCTGTTGCATTCTGTGGCCCCCACTGCATCAAAACTACCCACCTTCAGAAGACTGAGGTGAGGGAACAGCCAGATAAAAGGAAAGGCAAGAAAAGAATAAAACTGTGTTAAAAGCATGAGCTCTGGGACCCCACGGGCCTGGGCTTGAACTGGGCTCTGCTGATTTTCAGCTCTGCACTTCCAAGCATGTTACTTAACCTTGCTGAACCTTGGTTTTCTCATCAGTAAAAGGGAGGCAAATAACAGTTTCTACCTTGCAGAGTGGGAGATAATTCAGCTAAAGAGCACCTGGCCCCGAGTGACCCCCACTTGGCTTGCTATAGTTGATGTTGTTAGGAATAAGCTCACCTTCTCAGGGCCATGCTCCTTTTAATATCACTCTACCGACCCTGTCTGCACCTCGATTCTGTTACCTCTCCTCATTCCAAGAAGTCTTCCGTCACCTCTTCCTGAGACCACCAATGCTAGATGCACACCTGTGTCCCAATATCTCTTTAAAGCATTGCCTTCTTTTCTGCAAAGAGAGATACCTCTCCTCTTAGAATAAGTGCCCTGATTCTCAGTGTGCACTTTCCAGAGAGTTCTCCCTGCCCCTGACACGTGAGCTTACCCTAAAATAGACACCCCTACACCTTGAAGGAAATGGTCAAGGTCCCTGTTCATGTTTGTGCTTTCTGAGAGCCTACAACTGCAGGTGTCTGTGATTTAGAGAAGAACCAGACCCAAAGAATGTTCATCTGCTTTGTTGTTGGTGGTGGTGGGTTTTGTTTTATTTTGTTTAATTATGACTATTGCTATATATAGCATTTATTTTTAACGATAAGGATTAGAGCTTGTCAGTAAGAAAGATGCCCAAGAGTGGGCAGGTGAATTTCTCAAGATCACTGATCCTAGACAGGGATCGTGTCTGGACTGAGAGGACGGCCTCCAGAGAGCATGCAAATCCCAGGCTGAGCGGTGCACTGTCACTGTAGAGCTAAATGACCTTCGGGAGTCACTTGAGCTCCTACACCTCATCTGTAAAAAGGGATAATAGGTTCATTTAGGGGAACATGAGAACATGCATATAAAGTTCTTAGCCCCGTGCCTGGCAGGCAGCAAGCAGTCAGGACGTGCTAAGCTGTCATTATGATGCATTCTAAAATTCTATCGGAATCTGTGCTTAAAGCGGCTGTTTGGGAATATACCAGAGAGCCTGGTGTCAGTCAGCCCGCCTCCGGGAACTCTCGCACTGCATTCGGTCCAGAAGCAAGTGTCACGTTGGGCCCTTAACAGAAGCACGTCCACCTCCCTTTGCCACTTGGGTGGCCCCTTCCGTTGAGTTATGCTTGGTCACTCAGGCTTCAGTCACCTACTCCAGGGTCATCTAGAAGCCTACAGGTGTGTGTACATAAATCTTTGTGATTATCAAATTTATCTAGAAAGTTCCCTGTGGGGCCCAGCCTTCATGAGTCCAGCCATCACGGCCTCTTTGGGATCTTGTCTGAGGCAATGGCTGGCACCAGGCGCTCAGGCATGTGATGGGATGACAGCGCCCTCTGAGTGAGCCTGGGAGAGTCATGGTGCACGTCATTGCCAGAGGCTGCCAGCTGTCTTCTCCGGAAGCTCCAGTGAGGAAAACACAGCTGGACACACCTGTTCTGGAAAAACATTTTTTACTCTCCAGAAGTGGAGAATAAAAATGTGATCTGGAGGAGAACCAGGCCCAAAGAAATGTCAGGGTAACCGAGCAGTGGAAGCACTCACAAGCCTATGGCGATCGCGCTGAAAACAACAGCTAGTCCTTCCAGAGCCTGTTTGAAACACCAGAGGTGCTTTTCTCATCTAGTTCCCACCGGAGCCCTTTGCAGTAGGTGCAGTTGATATTTCCATTGCCCAGATGAGAAGCGTGATGCTCAGAGAGGTTCAGTAACTTGCCGAAGGACACAGGATGAGAAAAGGACAGTGGGGAGATTTGATGCCGGGTATGTCTGACTCTGCAGACGGGGCTCCTGCCCAAACGATGCCCAGCAGCAGGGTGCAGGGCTGGCGTTTTCAAACTTCATTTTCTTAGAGTAACTCTTTGGCACACAAAAAAGAAAATCTTTCACAGCACCCTAACTTGGAAATCAAATCAGAGTGGAGCTGCTGTGGCCGAAGAGGGCTAGGGCCCAGAGCCCTCCTAACATCCTCCCACTCTTCCCCTTCAGGTTCATGGAGAATCTCCGTGACCCTTGGGCTCTGCAGGACACAGACCAGAAGCCTCAGGAGTGTGGACTGCAGAGCTTCGGTTTTCCCTTTGTGAAAGGAAAGCTCCATAGGGCCTTGCCAGAGCTGGGAAGATGGATGAGCTGAGGCACGTGGAGCCTCTAGTCTCCCCAGCTGTGGTGATTATTGGCCTTACTGATATGTTTCCTGGTAAATTCAATGTCAATCCAGAACAGGCTGTAGTGGTTGGTAGCCTCAATATATCTATGTATCTATATCTATCTATATATCCATATCTATATATCTATATCTAACCATGTCCTAATCCCTGGGCATTACTTTATGTGGCAAAAGATGTGATTAAGTTTAAGACCTTGAGAAGAGTTTATCTTGAAGTGGTGCAGCCACAAGCCAAGCAACACCTGTGGCCATCAGAACCTGGGAGAGGTTAGACCCAGAGTCTCCCCAGAGCCGCAGAGGGAGCACAATTTTGCCAGTTCCTTGATTTTAGACCTGTGGTCTCCACGACTGCGGGAGGATAAATCCACATTAAGTCACCCAGTACTTTGTTTTAGCAGCGAGTAGACTGATGCAGGGTCCTAGCCCCAGTGTGGCCGCAGCCCCAGCCCTTGTGCCACATACGGGACTTGCTTCACACAAAGAGGAAGGCATAGGGCACGATCTGAAATCCTTGGAGTAATGCATCAAAGACACCCGCCTTGCTCCTGCTCTCTGGCAAGCCGGCTCTGGCAGGAGTCCTCTCTGCTCTTGGAGGCCCTGCAGAGGGCAGAAGCTCGGTCACTGCTCAGGTTTCCACTTTCCTCCCGAACCTCAGCTCCAGCGATCACGACGGCGAGTCAGTTATTTGTAACACCGAGATTGTCATTTCTGATGACGGGTCCGCATTTATCTGTTGAGTCTAATGATCGTGCAGACAGGAGCCTTATTTGTGCTGTCACATTCCCCTTTATCACCATCCACATCCAGGCCTGTGGGGGACTCTTCAGATGAACAGAAATACCTCCTAGAAGCTGTGCTTGCCACGTGTCCTCTCCCCTCGCTTTGCTTCAATATCAGTCTTTTCCAGGGAAGGAGAGCTGGGCTGAGCTGCTGTAGGTCTATACAGCCACAAAGCAACCAGGAGGCCTGCGAGGGCCCGGGTCCAGCATGGTCCTGCCATGTTCCTCAGCTGCAAAGATGTCCCTCCCGGGCCGACTGCATAGCTGCCGAGCCGTAGAGACTTCTCCACGACAGCCATCTGGCACTGATTTTTCAGCTACACCTCCCGAGAATTTGCCAGAGGCACAATGGAAAAAAGCAATAACTGTTTTTTTGGCCACCACACCTGCTGAGAGGGTACCACGTGCTCCTTCTGCACCCACCGGTATAATTTGGAGAAATCTTTGCCAAAAGGAATCCCTAGTCTAGTTAAAATAACATGTTAGCTTATGAGGAGGAGAAAAAAGAAGATATGTGGCCAGGAGGAAGAAGAAACCGGGATTTAGAATCAGAGGAACCAAATTCGGGGCCCAGCCTTGCTGGCTTTCCGGTTGTATGACTTGGGCAAATGACTAACCTCTGGCTTTAGTCTCTCATTTAAGGAGAAAGAGGTCAACAGTGGCTTATCAGGCTGCTACAAGATTAAGCCATCGATGTGGTTGACCACAGAGTGCTATGCCCCTGCCTGTGCACATAAGACGGGAGGCCCAAGGATGGAATGGATCACTTCGTCCCTCCTGGGCTTTGAGTTTTGAGTCCTGAGGTCAGGGCCAGGCAGCCCAGCAGAGACATTGTTCCACTAAAGGGACACTCTTGGGGGCCTGCTGCCTTCTGGCCACTTACTGAGGCCCCAGATCAACAGAGACCTCCAGCCGGACTCCTATCACACACTGTCCCATCTCAGCTTGTCTCCCATTGAATTTCAAAAGATGATGACTGGCTCCTCTTATCTCTAAAAGAGAGTGCTATGGCTGTCGCCTCTTTCTAAAGGAACTAAATGCACACATCACAAGAAAAAGAAGAATGCTCGTGCCATCCCAAAGGATTGAGTGCTTGCAGATGCCGAGGCTTGATCTGACCGTCACTGACCTGTGTGCCGGGGACTGGATTTGGTTGGGCAGAGCTACAGGGGGGCTGCCGGCTGGCCCTTGGAAGGGGTAGCGGGCGCAAGGAGAAAGGGAGAAGGTATCTATGCAAAAGCTCATGAAATGAGCCTCTGGATTCCTGTCTCTCAGAGCAGGATGCTAGAGTGGCTGAGACTGGGCTGGGCTCCGCCCCATGGCTCAAAAGGACAAATGGTTCCTTGGCATGGGAGCCTACTCGGCTCCAGGGGGAGAACTGGGAAGGATGGGGACAGTGTGTTGCTTCTCTACCCTCAGGGAGGACGTACATTCACAGGTGTGGCAGGGGAATCAGAGGCATTGTGAACTGTGAGTTAATCAGTATTCTCCTTCCAGGGTATTCTTACCATAGCTTGTTCTCAACATGTCTAACGGCAGGGATGTTGTTATAAACCTGCAAATGACACGGATGAGCTTCATCCAAGTCCTTTCGTACTGGACTCCAAGCACCACATGTTAGGTGGTCCTTGATGGGTCTCAAGGAGATGGGAAGGACTAAGGGTGGGTCTCACATTTTGATGACCATGAAAATCACCTGGGGTTTGTTTGGCATGCTGATTCCTGGACTCTAATGGAGCAGGCTGGGTGGCACACTGCAGTTCACATTTTAACCAGCTAGCTGGGAGTTTTGGATGTAGCCTCCTATGGGTTATCCTTTGAGACACATCCAACCAGAGCAACCCTTCTGAAACCTTGATGTGCATAGGATCCCCCCGGAAACCTTGTTAAAATGCAGATTCTGATTCAGAGATCTGGGGTGGGACCTGAAATTTTGCAGTTTTCGACATATTCCCAATCGATGCCAATGCCAGCAGCCCCCGCCCTACACTTTGAGCAGCAAGAAACTGCTCCCTCCTCCTTGTGCCATTAGGATGGACCAGCTCTAGCAGGAGCTTTGTTGTAGGTGGATGAGTCAAACCATAAAATGTCTGCTGGCCTAATATCTTAGATTATATTCTATCCTTTCATTTGTAATTAACGTTAACTATTTGTCTTAATTGCCAGTCAGGTAGGCAATTTTTATACAGCAAGCACTTTAAAGAAATAAATGTCTAGGTCCAATTTGGTACTTTTTCACTAATACTTAGCCCACAACATTTTCTGTCCCTAAACTTTAATGCACATTTGCCGGAACAGCCAGATTCTGATTAGTGTTAATGCACAGCGAAGGGAATTGAAGCCAGCTTGGCAACAAAGACCCCTCTGAATGAACGAACGCCTTGTGTAGTTGGCAGCTCTATATTTTTTTTAAAGCAAGAGTCTCTTCTAGAACTATTTCCTTCCAATCAAAATGAAGAGTTGAATTCATCAGTTAACACTCCATAGCAACTAGAAGGCTTTTGCTGCTTCCTCTCACCATTATTTCTCAAGACACAGCCAGGCGTACCCCCATTAGCTGCAGCATGAGAGGGAACACTAGAAGGAACTTGACTTCCCCATTGGGAGAGGATGGCCAGGAGAAGAGGGAGTGGAGTCCAGCCAGCAGAACAGGGATGCACAAGGTTTGGACGGAGCATGGGCATCAGATGCCCGTGAGCAAAGGGAGACAGGTTCCAGTGCAACATGGCCCGTGTGTCCTGACAGCGGCTTATATTAGAATTCCCAGCAGATAGCCATCAAGGGAGAATTTTGTGGTCATAAAGAGGGGCCAGCCTCTCAGTTAGAATCTGGCCCAGGGCCTTGAATGGACAGAGCCCTGGGCCAGAGGGCGGCCTTTGCTGAACTGAAGAGGGCCATCTTTATTCCACAGCGAGCTGTGACCAACACAAGTCCACCTGGTCCTTATCCTTGCATGACAGCCCTGCCCCTCACCAGGGCCTGACCTGTCTATTCCTTGCTCCTCTCCAGGGCCTGTGGCCTATTTCTAGCAACCTGTGTCTCCTTGCTTGTCCAATGCAGACATCAGTCCAGGCTGCGTTAAAGCAGCCTCCTGTACACCTCCAGCCCCTGGCCAGCCCCGGACTTCCTCCCTGCTGGAGAAAACCACAGCTGCCTGCTGACCAGGCCCTCAACAAATTACTCCTTTACCAGGGCATTCCTGCAACTCAGTGGGCCTATCATTCAGCAACTGTGAGCAGGGTAGAAGAGCTAGGGCTCCCCAGGGGGCCCAGGCAGCTGCCTCTGCTGCAGACAATAGCCAGGTACACTGCGACTGTGTGTGTGTGTGTGTGTGTGTGTGTCCGTGCATGTGAAGCCTATAGCTATGCAATGGTTTGCACGTGTTATCTCATTTGATCTTGAAGTAGAACAAATATTATTAGCCCCACTTCATAGATGAGGAAACTGAATCCTAGTGAAGATAAGCAGGTCCCTTTATCAAACACTGTGTTCGGGGCTCGAAGAATAAAATATAGCCCAGAACTTCATGGAGCTCACAGTCTTCTGTGCCCAAGGCTAGCCAGGTAATAATAATAAGTCACTCTTTCCAAAATATTTATGGAGTTCCCATTATGTGTCAGACACTGAATGTGGGAGGGAGAAGACAGACTTGCTAATAGTGTTTACTGAGCATTTGCTCTGTGCTGACCACCGTATGAACCGTCATACAGGTATGATCTTCATCCACGACCCAAGAGCTGAGGTTGGCATCCTCACTTGACATGTGAGGAAACTGAGGCTCATATGGGTTGGGTGGCTTCCAAGAGCACCTACAAAGTTGTAGAGCAGCACACACCCTCAGGCCATCTCGCTCCTGCCATAGTGTCTCACTGAGCTGGACTGCCTCCCAGCCTGTATGTTCTGACTCCAAGTCCAGTGCTCTCTGGGTTGCCCCCTCAGAACCCACATTGCTCTGAAGAGCAGGGGCTTCTGCCAACTTTACCCTGTCAGATCTGCAGGGCTGCCCTCCCCAGCTTGGTTCCCTGAGTTAACCCTGTCTGCACTCCACCTCTGCCTGTGCCCCCCATCCACTTCACTCCCTGTGCAGTTTGTCTTCTCTGTGGGACCAGGGTCCCCCCAGTGTCTTCTGCAGCTCACCATTCCTTCTCCCTTGGTCCCGACTTCACCTTTTGAGGCAGCCCATCTGCACGTCCTATTTACCGTGGAATATGGCCACGTCTAAGCCATTGGGTTGATCTTCCAACTTCTCCCCCAAGCCCTTACTCCCCCACTTTCCTCTCAGGTAAGAACCTCACCCTTCATATACCTATGAGAAGATCAAGTCCTCTGGGCATCCTGTTCTAGTTGTTCTCGTCCTTTCCAGACCTAAACCATGAGCTGTACCTGATGCCCTGTTCTCTGCACCTCCTCCTCATCTTCCCCAGGTACCCCGGAGTCTACTGCCCCTCCTAGGTCTGTTTCTCTTGCCCCCACATATGCATAAGATCTCAGAGCTTGGTGACACCCTCGCTTAGCCCCTTGTGCCCTGGCCATGTTCTGGGTCTCTGAGCCCTTTCTGTCCTCAGTGGGCCACCTGCACAGCCTCCCCCAGCACACCCCTGTGCCCTCAGTCCAGGTCCCCTCTCAAGGTGAACAGCCTCCCTGAAGTCATCGGTGACTTCCAAATTGTCAAATTCATCAGCTTTTCCAATCCTTGGCCTTTTGGACCCCTCAAAAGTGTTCAGCACTGCTGCTACCCCTCTCATTTTGACTCTTGCTTTCCTGACTTCTGCGCCATCTTGACTCTCCTGTCTTGGAAGTCATTTTCTTGCAAAGAACAGAAACCTACTTATATTGGCTCAGAAGGACGAGGAGAACCTCGTGGAATCGAATTTCCATTACTGTCCACTAATGTTTCCGTTCTCCCCCTTGGCCAATCCTCCACACAGACAACCACCAGATAATCCTCTCCAAGACGGTACTTGGATATAATGATACCTCCTGGTCAGAGTCCTCCAATGGCTCCCTACTTCCAACCAATAAAATCTAAAGCCTCTCTCTGCGTGCCACATTTCCACAATCTTAGCTGCATGTACTTTTCTGATTTGCCTTACATTATTTTCCACTATTATCTAATACACATCTCTGTGTTGTCCAGCGAGCCTACCCCATTCCCTAAACATCTTTTTCTGTTCTCTGATCTGCTTCTTAGCTCACACCATGTCTTTTGTAAATGCCTACCCGTACGCCTCTTATGAAAATCCTATATATCTCTCAAGTTCTAGGTCTAATGCACCTTCATTATAAAGACTTTACCCCAGCAAAATTGACTTCTCTCTCCTCTGAACGCTTGGTATTGGGGCCACTGCTTATTTGCTGTACCAAGCTGAGACTCTGAGCAGAGAGTCACATCATATGCGCATGTATCTGTCACAGTACCTCGCAATGTGCCCAGCCTAGAAATAGGATCCCACCAGGGTGACACAAAGTCAATGGCTGACTTAGGTTTTTCACTCTTCAATGAATCCATGGGCTACTTGCTGCACCATCCTGGCCCCCATATTTGTCCAGTTCTTCAACTAAAAGGAAAATGGAGACCAGCAGCTTTTTAGATGGCATAGGATGAGGGAAAGAAAACTTGAGAGTAGTGTTTTGCAACCTAGCAGTTAGCTATTTGCCTTTATCCACAGCAAGTAGTTTCATTTGCTGGTCTCTCAGCCGCTAACTCAGTGCCTGCAGCCCAGCCCTGCCGCCTGGAGCGCAGCCGTGGGTTTCCAGAACCCAGTGAGTCAGACGTTGGCTCCATGTTCATTGTTTACCTCTTCCTGGGACTTCTGGAGGGGTGTCAAGGGACCTTGAGATGTGCTGAAGGACACAGGGTTGGGGGGGGAGCCAGGGAAGTGCTGCCTCCTGTCAGCAGACCATGGGAAGCGAGTCTCCGAATGGACAGACCAGATGAGTCACTGTCATCTGGAGACACATCCCTCATCCTTCCAGACACTTCTTTTCCTTATGACACTCGACTCCTACTTGTCAACGGTAGGCTCCCAGCTCCTGGCTCTGGGACAGACATGTGACCCAAACAGGGCCAATCAGAGCTCTTCCCTGAAGCTTGTCACGTTGGAACGGAGGCAAGGAAGCATCTCCCACCCAGCCGGGAGCGAACGCTGACATACAAGCCTGGAAGTGCTGCCACTTATCAAGCCTCATGAAGAAGGACGGGGTGAGAGGACAAAAGACAGGAGAGGAAGAGGGAGGGAAAATGAAGTCCTGGCCACTTCCTGGCTGAGAACCCCCATTCCAGGCACCCCCGAGGCCTCGCTGCCTCCTTCCTCTTCCTGCAGTGTGGACATCCCAGCCAGGAAGTCCCCCAGCTAGTTCAGGGGGTGTGTGTCACTGGCAGCCCAAGGACCCTAGTTAACACAGCCTCCATCTGTTCCCCGAATCCCTCCTTTGACAGTTGATGGAACTCTGGCTTCCCCGGCTGCCTCTCCCTGGAAACGCGCTTTGAGGGATGGCGTCTTCACCGCCGCCATCATCAACAGTAACATCCACATCAACAGGCGTCGCCGAGCACCTGCTCTCCCGCCGCTGTGGGGACAGCGCTGCCTCCGATGGTCTCTGCCTTCTGGGTGCTTCTGTGCTCATCAAAATATAAGAAATTCCAAGGGCACGGAGCACATGCTGAGCACAGAGCTTTTTTAGAGCAAGGCATAAATCAATCAGTCTGCGTGGAGTTTTCACAGAACGCAGACACTCATCACTACAGATTATCCTGACCTTTCGGTACCAAGCATCCCTTTCTTGAAAAACCATTCACCCCTCAGGACAAAAGGTTTTTTTCTCTATCATTTTAAAGTTCCTTTCTTCAACAGAGCACTCTGTGGGGTCTTCTCCGCCCTGATCACCTCCTAAATGGAGATTAAATCTGGCTGTTGTGTGCTTTTGAGATGCCCTTTTAACTTTATCCAACTTCCTCCCCTGTGGGGTCTCCCCGCGGTTCTCATTCCACTCAGCACCCCCCTTTACCACAGCCCCCCTCCTCTGAAGTGGATACCTGGCCTCTGGATAGATCTTACTCTAGGATACAATCTGGGAATCTCCTGAATGAATACCTTTCCATATGTTTTCTGGTCCTATTGAATTTCTGTGGCTTTTGAAGAATTAAATATGTAAAAATAGGGAAAAAAGAACATTATACACATTTCCAAAGAAATAAGCAGTGCTGAAAGGTGTGCATTCAAAATGGGAAACATTTAGATATGGCTAGAAAGGAAAAAAAAAAGAGAGAGAGAAAAGAGAAAGGGAAGTAGAAAGGCAGGGAGCTCTGGCATCCCTGGGTTTCTTATTACCCTCCCACCTCAGGTAGAATATCTGCCCAGACACTCAGATATTCTGGGATCCAACTTCCACGCCAACTGGATCTGGGCCTCGGTTGGACAGACATGCCTACTGTGAATTCAGATGGCCGTCCTGGAGAATTTCGCTGATTTGTGAATAATCCTTTTTCCTACTTTCCAGGGATAAATTCTTCTCTTCAGGTCTGAGATGATAGGTTATCATTATCTGCCTTCTTTTCCAAAAACTTAGTGGCTTAGAAAATGATTCATTATTCCTCACAATGCTGTGGATGGGGAATTTGGTCAGGACCCAAAGTAGTTCATGACATAAGCCGGTGTCACTCACTCTGAGGCCTTCTGGTGTCAGATGGGCTGGGTGGGGCTGAAAGATCCAAGAGGTCTTTGCTCATAGATCTGGTGCTTTGGTGCTTTTCCATGGGTTTAGCCTGGCCTTCCTCAGTGCATGGTGGACTCAAGGTAGTCAGATTCCCCACGTGGTGACTGATAACCCCAGAACTGGCCCAATGTCACTTCCTCCATGTTCTGCCAATCAAGGCAAGCCACAAAGCAGCAGATGCCAAAGGAAGAGAAATAGGCTCCACCTCTCCATGGGGGGAGTAACGTGCACACAGGGAAGAAAGGAAATGAGGATGGCCACTTTTAGAGACCACCTGCCACATCCCTTTTACCACTTACTTAACTCAGTTGAAGGGTCCTTCTCCTGCTTATTTCTTGGCCTGAGAAATGGCCATCTGGTCCTCAAAGGGGCCATCTACAGAACTCATGGTCATCTTGAGCATCTCTTCTCAATCTCTTTTTTCCCAAACATTGTCTTTTGCCCCACGCTCTCCATCCCAAGTCCCAACATCTCCCTTGCAGCCAACCTTCACTCTTCCTGAAACATTTGTTTTAGGAAACAGATCATTTTCGAGTACTGACCCTAAATTAATTTTTACCAGCCATATTCTATTTTTTTTGGTTGTAGTTATGAAAAGGATCATTTAAAACTCATAAGGCTGACAATCCTTTTACCCAGGGTTGGCAATCTTTGTCGTACAGAGCCGGATGGTAAATGTTTTCAGCTGTTAGGCCTGACAGTCCCTGTTCAACTCTGTTATTTAGCAAAAGCAGCTACAGATGATTCGTCAGTGAGCATGTCCATGTTCCAATAAAACTTTATTCACAAAAACAGGCAACAGGCCATAGTTCTCTGATCCCTGGTTTTGACCAAGGGGTAAGTTTGCCTTTCCATTTAGTTTATCTAATCACTAGATGTTTGACTTTCAGAAAGTTACTTTTCTTTGAAACTAACTTTTTCATCTATAAAATGAGGGTATTGAAGTGACCACGAATAAAATATCCCCTAGATGTGAAAATTCAACATGTCTTTTAAAATCTTTAGAGGAAATACCCAAAGTAGTAACCAGATGAGATTGTTTCTCTGTGATAACACCTGGGTCCTGCGATACGCCATAACTTTGGGTCTTTCGGGGTCTGCCCATCTGTCTCTGGGGGTCTACAGAGCTCTTCCCCATGCAGGTCTGTCTCTCTGTGGGTCCGTTTCTTTCTGTGTGTGTGTGTGTGTTTATAAGCTCACTGCCCCTCATTTCCAACTTCTGTGTGCTGTGTGTCTCTCTCTTGCATTCTCTGGTCTACACACATCGTCTCTTCTCTCTCCCCTGCCTCTCTCCCCTGACAGATTTATTTGTTTTCATTATTTTCCTTTTTTAATGAAAAAGATTATGTGTTCATAATTTTCACAATCAATATCATATCATATATCTTCAAATCTTTTTTTTAAAAAAAAGTTTTCCGTTTATGTAAAATGAGACATCACAGGTAAATTGTTTAGCTTAATAAATGGTAGATCCTAGGTCCTCGGTGATTGCATCCTTCTATGTGACTTCCCCCCATGTGACTGCCTAAGTGACTTTTTTCACACGGGTCAATGATTCTCAGCAGAATAAACGCTGACCCTCTGCATCTGTCTACAGCACGTGGCTCTCCTGTCTCACCCTTACCCAGAACCAGCTCTGCACATACTCTTTGTATTGCCCTGTTTGTACATATGTTTTGGGAATTAGCAAAATCGGAGGGTCCAGGACCAAACAGGAGACCAGTGTCACAGTGCTCCTTGTGTTCTGCCACCCAGAGACCTTCTCGTACCTTCCCCAGGCTCCTTCCCTCTTGAAGCCTATGGTTTACTGGGAAAAACAGGCAATAAATAAGTGAACAAATAATTATAGGAAACTGGATGCAGGGACTGGAATACCAGAGAAGGGCAAGATCTCTCTGAGGAGTTGCCTTTTAAGATGAGACCTAGGAGATGAGAGGGAGCTAGCACGGGAACGAGCTAGGCATAGAGAGCCATCCTGCTGGAACGTCAGGGCTGAAAGGAGGCCCTGGGGCTTGGGGAGGCCGCCAAGGGGCAGCAGGCAGGGCCAGGCTCCCAGGAGCAGGGCAAGTCTGTGTTTCACACCAACACAACGGAACCCACCAGATGGTTCCAGGCAGGAGGATGGCATGATGTGACTTATGTGTTTAAAAGATGGCTCTGGCTACAGTGTGGGGGGAAACTAGAAACAGGGGGAAGGGGCTCCCCAGGGAGTAGGGGAGGAAAAAAGAGAATGAATTTGAGTTCTTGGGGGACGTAGAAACAACAAGATGAGCTGATAATGTGAAGCTGTGGAGGAGGCATGGGGGATTCCTGGCTTTAGACGTCTGGCTTTAGCACCTGGGTGCCCCATTAGGGGAAGGAGAGATGGAGCAATCAATAGTTCCATTTTGGACATGTTCCATCAGAGACAGCCGTGGGACATGCAAGGGGAGATGTCAGGTGGACAGGTGGATATATGAGTCTGAGCTCGGGCTGGGCATCTGGGCTGGAGATATAAATTTAGGGGTTGTCAGTCATGGGAAGGGATATTATTGGCTAGTGAGAGGGGAGAGAGAGAAGAGGGGGAGGCCCAGGACCAGGTCTGGGGATCCCCACGTTAAGAGGGTGGGGAGATGAGGAACCTGCAATGGAGGAAAGGAGAGGACGCCAGAGGAGGTGAAAACCAGAAGAGGTGGCACCTGAATCCCAGAGAGGAGAGGCGTTGCAAGGGGCAGGTGGGACACAGGCAGAGGGAGCAGCCACCGTCCCAGGCACTGCTGAGAGACCAAAGGCAAGAGGACCCTATGGGCCTCCCTGCCGTGGCCCCGTGAGAGCCGGCCATGACAGGAGCAGGAACAGAAGTTGAGGGTGGAAGGTGGACAGGGGCGGGCAGCGGCAGGTGAAGGTGGAGAGAGCAGTGAAGACAATTCTTTGGGGGAGTTTGGTTGTAAAGGGGAATAAAGGAGTCTCCCGTGGAGGCTGAACCCCAGGGGCAGGACAGAAGCACACAGTGTTTGGAAACTCGCAAAACAATCTCTGGAGAGCAGAGGAGGTGCCTCGGGTCTGTTGTGGCTTTTCTTTTTTTTTTTAATGATGATGAGCAGGTATAGTTGTGTAACTCTTCACAGTTTACCAAGTGTTGTCACACACAGCTCGCGCTTAATCCTCACAGCCATCCTGTGAGGTAAGCAGCAGCCTGGAGATACAGATGCACGGAAGCTCAGGATTGAGTGACAAGCTCAAGGTCAGAGCTAGGAGCTGGCAGGGCCAGGGCCCTTCCCGGGCTGCTGTTGGCCTGACCCCAGCTGGCTCGTCCTTGGCTATTAGAGGCCATAGCTGCTTATCAAGAGCATGGGACCTTGTCCCACTTCCTGGCCCATTTAACTGTGCTTCAAAGCCCCCTGGATTTCTCCAGTGCCCAACAATCTCCGGCAGGTGACAGAGAGAGGACATGTGTGACCGCAGGTAGCTCACATCCAGCTCCTCAGGGTGGAGACTGGTGCCACAGAGTGACTGTGGGCAAGTCACCTCACCTCTGTGCCTCAGTCCCCACGTCCTGGGATCGCCACCAGGATGAAGCGAGAGCGTGATTCTGAAGTGCTGAGCACGGAGCTGGGCACATAGGGACCGATGTGCCAGGGCCCCCAGAATGACGCTGATCCACTCACTCACTCCCTGCTCATGCTCACATCCAATGTTTGTGGAGCACCTTCTCCCGCAGCACGTGGCACCAGGTTCAGCACAGGTAGGGTGCAGTCACCCCGCCCGCTGCCCGGCTCAAGAAGCATGTGTTTAATGAGGGAAGGGACACCAAATACAAACACCTCTGCCCTCACAGGAAAAAGCAAGGTGCAGAATCCTGTGGCTCTTCAGCGGAGAGGTCACAGCCATCCAGGGCAGTCGGGACAGGCATGGTGGGGGGCCAGAGGGTGGGAGGATTCCCCTCAGCAGGGGCAGCTTCAGCTGAGCAAAGACACAGGCGCTGCTGGAAAGGGCAGAGCGTCTTCAGGGCAGGGCGAGGAAGCAGACCGAGTGTCAGCTCCCTGGAGAAAGAGGGAGGGAACGGGCTGGTTTCCCTGGGAGAGGATCGTGAGAGGCTCTGGGCAGCAGGCCAGCCGGCCAGCCAAGGGCAGCCCGGTGGAGGGAAGGTCTGGCAACCCCGGGCACTGCCCCCTGGATGTACATAGTGCTTGTTAAGAACCCCACTCAGGTGGGCTCCATATCTGGGAGTATCTAGGGGTACAGGTGGGGGGAAGAGGGCCAGAGCATCAGACTGTCCAGGTCACCGTGGAGGCCTGGGAACACCTCATTGTGCAGGCCCAACGTAGATCATAGAATAATAAAATGCATCAACGTAGAAACGCTGTGGCCAAAACAGAATAGAAGGCCCAGAGGCACACCCCCACCGCTGCACATGCCCATCCACTTTGTGACCCTCTCCCGAGCCCAACTCTCTCATTTCACGGAGGAGGAACCCAGCTCTTAGAGAGGGGAACTGACCAGCCCAAAGTCTGCAGCCTCACCTCTGGCAGAGAGCCAGGATCCCTAAGAAGCAAAGGAGATCAAAGATGAGAAAGTGCTTTGTATACTGTAAAGTGCTGTCGAAATGTGGGATTATCATCACCTCCGCCATTTGCACGAAGTCCTCAGGTCATTTCTCAGAGTGGCTTCTTTGGGGGAAGCTGGCGGGAAAGAGCATGCCTAGGACTAGGGATGTTGGTTGGCATCACGGACCGCAGTGGAGGGGGGGGGAGAACATGGGATTTGGAGACGTCCTGGGAGGCCCGGTGCTGCCACTTGGAGTCTGTGCACCCTGGGACGGCATTCTGCCTGTCTTTCTTTCTCTCTGGGGTTGTGTGGGGCTCAAGCAGGACAAGCATGTAAGCTTTGAGGAAGGCCCAAGCGCTCTTGAGTGCAGGCACCTTCCCGGGTGCAGTAGTGACGGGGGAGCAGAGGCCCCGAGGCCCGCAGGGTCAGTGTTTAGCACTCCGAAGGCACTTCCTGTCCCCAGGGGCTGGAGCCAGCTGCTGACCGTGCTGGAACCCAAGCATCTGTCTCTCTGCCTCGACAGATTCCAAAGGTGGCGTGCGCCCTTGATGTGCAGCCCTCAGACGCACTTTGTCAAGGTACTGAGGCGCGACCTTCCATCACCAGGCGCTGACTCAGCCCCCCAGGATCCCCGTCTCTCCCTTCACACACTGTGGGTGCCAGAAGGCGCCCAGCCAGCCGTTCAGCACCCCCCAAACTCTGCAGGCTTCGGCATCGTGGTGACAAGAGAGAGGGTCAGTCTGGATCTGTTTCAGGAAGAGAGAAGCGATTTCCCCCAAAGATCTGGGAGGGTGTCTGCCCTCCCCAGGGTTCTCAGCCAGCAGCTGGACCTATCTCAGGAGGGGCTGGTCTTCCAGGAGGTGGGAGGGAGTTCTCCTGCTGGGCCTTCACCATCTCCAATGTCAAGGCCATGGGAAGAAATCCACCGTGGACATGTCAACCCTAGACCCCAGACACAGGCTCTGAGGCTCCACTCATTCACCCCACAAATATTTATTGAGCACCTATTGTGTGCCCGGTATTTGAGAACAAAAGGAACAGAGCTCTGTCCTCTGGGAGCTGACGTTCCAGCAAAGAGTCAGAGAGGGAAGAGATGAGCAAGCAGATGGAGAACAGGTGGCAGCAACGGAGGGGAAGAGATCAGGGCAAGGGAAAAAGAGCCCAGGGCAGTGGTGGTTGTGGACTTTGAGACTGTGGTCAGGGAAGGCCTGAGAAGGAGCAGTTGAGCAAGGACCCGGAGGTGGTAATGGAGGGAGCCAGCTGTGTGGATATCTGGAGAAACAGCATCCCAGACAGAGGGAACAGCATTACAAAGCCCCTGAGGCAGGACAGGCCAGTTTCATCCTTTGTCTTGAGTCCCTTAGGAAAAGAGATGGGACAGGTCTGCCTGGTAACCTTAGAGGTGCTCGTGTTCTCCCATGGGAGATGTTAAGTTCACATGACTATTTAAATGGTGGGACTTTCGTCAGGAGAGAGTTATTCCATCCTCAGAGTCACAGTCTTCTGTTCCTCCAGGGCTCATTCATGCCAGGTCTCTTGGAAGAGCAGAAAGGGCCTGGGCTCAAGTTCCAGCACCTGACACTCTGTGTTACCTTGGGAAAGGCACTCAACCTCTCTGAGCTTCAGTTTCCCTGATGAACCTCATCAGTTGCCTGGGTAAACAATACAACCCCCAACCCATGCCACTCTCTTTTGACTGTTGTGAGATTTAAACTAATGAGGTCATTAATGTGAACAGTGCCATTTACATTGAAATGGTCTACATAAATGCAAGGGAATTTTTGTTTTCTTCAGTCGAACTTCTGGTAACAGGGTTGTCACTGCCCACTCCCCTCCTTCACCCCACTCCTTATCCTGTGACCTACCTGGGTCTAGTTGACTCTCATCTTGACTGGGTCCTATTTGATCCTAGGACACTCATCAAAGCTGGGCTCCCTGGGAATCCCCTGGGGCTGAATTGCTTCCCAGGCCACCCAGCAGTTCTTCCCCAATGTCCCCTCCCACCCTCCTCCAGGTACAATGGCCCCAACCTGGTTCTGAAGTATGACCGGGCCCAGAAGCGGCTGGTGAACATCGCGGTAGATGAGCGCAGTTCACCCTACTATGCGCTGCGGGACCGTCAGGGGAACGCCATTGGGGTCACAGCCTGCGACATCGACGGGGATGGCCGTGAGGAGATCTACTTCCTCAACACCAATAATGCCTTCTCAGGTAAGCATGGGCCTCCGGCCTCTCCTCCCAGCACCGATGGCAGGGGGGCCCTGGGGACCCTGGCCCACCCTTAGGCGACCGTCACTGGCTCTAGGCACAGTGCCCACTGCCTCTAGGACCTCCTGCGTCCAGCAGAGACCCCCAGTTGACCTCGTCTTCTCTCGTAATGAAGTTTGGATCATTGTCTCCTGGACCCTGGACTGAGGTGGAGTGGCGTGAACAGGCTGTGTGTCCTCGTCACCTCCCCATCTGAGCAGCCCCCATCCACCTCTACTCCTCCCACTATTCCCATGGCTACTCCCATGGGTGGCTTCTGCAGCCAGAAAATGGTCCCTGGAGTCGCCCTCCATGACTCTTCTGGGGCCTTTCTCCGCTGCTTTTAAGTCCCCCCAGGACCCCCCCCCCAGCTTTTAGCTCATGCGTCTTCCAGAGATTCTTGCCCCTCACCCCCTGGGTGCCAGACAGAGGTGCCGGCTGATGGGGTGCTGGGGATACAACTCTGAGGAAGGCAGACCGTGAGTCCGTGGATCTTTTGCCAAAGCTTCTCAAACTGCAGTGTGTGTCGGAGTCACCCCGAGGTCTGGTGGGCTCTGGCTCTGCAGGCTGGGGGCACCTAGAGCCTGCGTTCTGATTCTCCTGGGCCTTAACCATGCTGCTGGTCCAGGGACCACACTCTGAGTAGCAAGGATCTACACTGAGGAACGCAGGAGGGAAATCAATGCCCAGGAGGCTGAACAACAGGCCAATGAATGCCAGTGCTTAAGGAGCACCTACTGGGTGCCAGGCCCCCATCTGCACACTTGACTGCTCTTATGTGAGCCCCACAACAGCTCAGCCAGGAAGGTGCCAGTCGTCCTACTGGAGAGTTGAGGAAAGGGGTGACCCACCTTGCCCACAGCTTTACAGCCTGCAAGTCCTAGGATTCAAACCAGGATCAGGCAAGACTATGGCTCCACTCAATCCTCTGTCCTCTGTCCCAGTCAAGATGAGTGGCCAGAAGCGAGCCTGACCCGCAGTGGGCGTTTCATGCTTCTCAGATTGGGGGCTGTGTTTTGGGGACTGAGGATGGAGGTAGATCGCCGTCCCCAACTCTAGCATTTTCTCAGGTCCGCCCCTGTCCCACTAGAATACAGTCCACTCCCGTGGGGCCATACCATCTGTGGGGAAGCCCTGGCCATGGCGTCCCCCTGGGAGAGGCAGATTGGATGTGCTCTGGGCTCCTCCAGATGGCAGCAAGCACTTGGGTTGGCTCTGCTTGGGACCTTATGGCTCAGATCTGTGCAAGCACCGTCCCAGGCCCCCCACAACCTCCTGGAGACTCTCACTGCCCGGCAGTGGGCACCCCCCCTTCGTGTCCCCCACTCCTGTTCTTCCCCTGAGCCACAATGCTGCCCCTGCTGACTGCCAAGCCCAAGCCAGGATCCAGCCCCTGGTCGGCCGATGTGGAGCTCCGGGTTGCATGAATGGGAGGGGAAGAGGTTGGGGCCTGTGCCAGGGGCAGGGTGGGCGGAGCTGGCTGGCGGGCAGCCAGACTTGTGCAGCCAAGAAACAATGAGCCACAGCCCCGAGTGGTGTTTTATGGGTTTTCATCTCACATTGCCACCAAGTGATGCCTGAGAGACGGTAATTATCCCTACACAAATATCAGGGCATGATTACCCAGCTGGATTTACTGCCCTCTCTCCAACCAAGCCAAGATTGGATTAGGACACAATTAATTGATGGGCTGATCAACTCTTTAATGTGGGGCAAGGTCAGGAAGGGAGAGGCATCTATGGAAGGGGCAAGTCCCCAGGAAGGTTCTGGAAGGCCTGAAAGGAGGAACAGGGACAACCGTGGAAGGCTGTCCTAGGTAGCCTCGGCAGGCAGGATGACAGAGGAAGGGACAGACTCACCCCTACTCAGCCAACACAGAGCCCAGGGTGTCTGTGCAGCAGCGACCCCTCCCACTCTTAGAGGTCTCCGCTGTGAATTCCAGAGCAGGGTTTCCCAGCCCTGCTGCCAATTAGCATCTCCTGGGAGCTTTCGATGAACCCTGCTGAGCTGCACCCCAGGCAACCCACCCCCAAGGCTGGAGATGGACCCAGTTATCAGGTTATAATGTCCCCAGCCAGTTCCCGCTTGTGGCCTAAGATGAGGGCCACTGCCTCAGACTCTGTCATTTTCATGCTCAGCCCAGCAAGGGCCCCACCCCCACCCACCCATGAACGTTTTCACTTCATCGAGCACCTACTGTGTGCCAGGCACTGTTCTAGGACACGTCAGTGCATGAACCACAAAAATCCCGTCCTGAAGTTCATGATCTCCCCCAACCCAGCCTCTTTCTCTAAGTATCTGACTTCCCCTCTCCCAGCCCCTAGGACTCTAAGCTCCTTGAGAAGGAAGTTCCTGTATTGGTCATCTCGTGATCCCTGGTGGCCAGAGCCAGACCTTGACCATCCTGAATTCTCAATTAAAATTGGATAAATAAGTCCCAGCAAGAGCAGGCGGGCTGAGCCGTTGGCCTAAGAGGAGGTTTTCGGGTAGAGGGACAGCAAGGGTAGGCAGGCCAGGTGGGGGCCCGGAAGGCGGGCTTCCTGGGATGGTGGCATAAGCCTTCAGAGGCCTGGGGCAAGGGTGACAGTGCCCAGCAGCCTCAGCCCCAGGCACACACCTCCTGGTGACCTTCTGTGGGTTTGAGGGAGGCCCGTGGGCTTGAGTTAATTTTTCAGTTGAGTGATTCCATTGATTCATCGACGGGGTGTGGGGTGGAGCCCGGGCGTTTGTGCCCGGTCAGCACTTCTTGGGTCCAGCTGGCACAGCACCCAGCCATGGCCACCTGGCCCACTGTGGGGGATCCCGAAAGCCACTCTGGGACCCCAGCCAGCCCAATCCCATCATGGCCTTCAGGATGTTAGAGGAACCCACAGAAAGAGTCCCTCTCCCTTCCCTCAACTGGCATTTGGGATGTCTGCTTTGGAGTCCCTGGAAGAGGCTGAGACCCTGCAGCGTCCTGTGGGAATCTGTTCATCAAACCTTGCACCTACACCTTCTTTACTGGGTGGCCTTGGGTGAGATGTGTGACCTCTCTCAGCCTCAATTCTTCATCCATAGGAAAGAAAAAAATCATAGCAACTTCATAAACTCAGCTCCCTTCAAGGGCTCCGTAGACTGTATTCAAGGTCATAAGCATCACCTCCAGCATCCCTCCTGGTGGCGCCTGGGGTTGTCTTTCAGATCCTCCCTCCAGTCTTCTCTTCCTCACTACGTTTCCTCCTGAAGCAGGACGACTTGCTGTTCCTCCTGCCTGAAATGCTTTTCCTGCTGATTTCCTCAAGGTTCAATCCTCAAATAAACCTCCCTGAACACTTTATCTAAAATCTCAACTGGTCACTCCCTGCGCCCTCCAGTGGCTTAGATTTCCGTCTCGGTTTTGACCCCTGACTGAAGGTGCTCTATTCTTGTTTGGGGTCCATCTCTCCCACTAGTATTCACTCCCGGGGGCGGGAGCAGGCAGAAACTTTGTCTTGTTCACTGTTGTCCTTCGGGACCCAAAGAAGTGCCTGTCACTTAGTAAAACACTAAATACATATTTTTGAACGAACAACTGGGATAATGAATGGAAATGGCTTCGTGTGACACCTAGGACTTCATGAGCACTAACAGTAGCTGTTATAATTCTGTGGCTATGGGAAAGACAGAGAGTCTAAGAGTGTCCTTGGAGAACACAGGCCTTCCTCCTGGCCCATGGGAAAGAGCCTAGGAACAGAAAGGGGGAGGGCCCTGGTGTGAAGAAGGCACCACCCAGGTGGGTGCCACTTGGGTTCGGGTCTCGGGTTAAGAGTTAGAAAGTAGGTAGAGAAGGGGGGAGGGGAGGAAGGACCACAGCCCCACAGCGGAAACTCTCTTATCCCTTAATTGGCCTAGAAAAATATAAGCCAGGGCTTTCAGGCAGTGCTCTTCTGTGCCACCCAAGTGGGAGGGTAAGCAGGGCAACGGGTGACCAGAAGCAGATGCCAGCACCTCCCTCCACATGCAGGAACCCAGGCATCCCACAGCTCCTGGACCGAGCCATCCCCCTGAAGGTCCTGCTCTGGCCCACCCCAGCCACCTTGCTCCGTGGCCCTGAGAATCCTGCACATGTGACTAGCCTGGGGGAAGCAGGAGTTTGGGTAGTAACTCAGTGTGAAGCCCACCACTCAGTTTATTTTTACTTATTCAACTCAACAAAATGGGCATTAGAAAAGGTACTGTTAAAAAATAATTCATATGCTGCCTCCCTCCTCTCTCTACAAACAGTGTCAGGCCCTGCTCACACTCCAGCCCTTTGCATTTTCAATATATTTTGGGTATTATTTCATAGCAATCAATATACAGAAGGCTTTCTCATTCTTTTTATGGCTGTATAGTACTCCATTGTATAGATTTGCCATTAATTTAATTGGTTTTCTCTGGGTGAGCATTTAGATTGCTTGCAGTCACTTTGTCCTTACAAAGAATGCCACCAAATGAATAAGCCTGCACAATATGCCATTTCCCACATTTGCAGGTTTATTTGTAAAATAAATTCACAGAAACAGTGGCTGCGTCAAAGGAATACCCACATGTAGTTTTGATAAATGTGGCAAATTGCTCTCCCTAGAGACGGTACTCATTACACTCCCATCAGCCACGTCCCTGAGCGAGCACTTTCCAACACTCACTAACACAAATGTTTTATCAATTTTTTTTTTGGATTTGCCAATCTGATAGGAAAAAATTGATTTCCAAGTGTAGTTTTAATTTTCGTTTTTCTTAAATGAGTGAGGCTGAGAATATTTGTATATATTTGAAATTCCTGTCTGCTCATAGCCTCTGCCCATTTTTTTTTCTATTGATTATTGGCTTTTTATTATTGATTTGGAATACCTCTTTATAAATTAGGGAAATTAGCCCTTCGTCTGGAATATAAGTTGCAGATAATTCTCCCTGTTTGTCATTTTTCTTTTGTCTTTGCTCATGGGTGGGTTTTGTAATGTAGAAAACTTTCATTTTTATGGACCTGAATTTATGACTCTTTTCTTTTATGGTTGCTGGGCTGGGTGTCATACCCAGACAGGCTTCTGCAAGGGCTTTCATAACCTCTTGGAGAGGAGAGGGGAAGAGAGGAGAGGGGAGGGGAAGAGGGGAGAGGGGAGGAGAGGAGAAGGAGGTGTTAGTCACTGCACTACAGAGAGGAAAGGGGACTCAGATGGGCCGCACTTCTGGCCTCTTCTGCCTACATAACAGATGAGCGGTCTGCTCTTGAGAGAAGCATCCCTGTCCAGCAGCCCCTTCAGCCAGGCCCGGTTCCAACTGCACCCGAAAGCTCTGCGCCTCTCTATTCAGTGTGAGGCTTGGGCCAGTGGCTCTGGAGTCAGCTGGAAACTCTTAGAAATGCAGGCTTAGGGCCCCACCCTGAGAGTCCGAGGCTCCACCCTCTTTTCCTAGGATTCTTTAGGCCCTAGGGTCTCCTGATCTCCCCACCAGGTTTCACTTGGAGGCAAAGTCCTGGTTTTCAGCTGTCCCAGCCGGGCTCCATTTGGGGAGATGAGCTCAGGGTCGGCTCAGGCTCCTTCCCCCTTCCCCCTCATCGTGCCTCCTCACACCCTGAGGAAGCACACAGTGAGGAGCAGGGGCTCCAAAGACCAAGGCCTTGGCCCTGCAAAGAATGAGATTCCTTGGGGGGCTGGGGACTGCCCCCACCCCAACAAGCTGCCCTGCTCTGTAACACTGGGGCAGGGGGCTTTGCAGCACCGGACCACGGTTCCAAGTTCAGCGTGGCTATTTACAGGAAGCTGAGCAAAGCCCACTTCACCTCCGTGACATGAAGGCCAGCCTTCCTGGCAGACTGCGGAGGGCCCTAGAGGGGCTGATGGGGGGAGGCGCTGGCCGATTGCCTCTTCACCCAGCGGCAGAGGAAGGAAGGTGGGCTCAGGAATTATAAATGGGACCAGGGACACCTGAGTTTATTCTTTTAAAAAATGTCCTTTGCCTGAACTAGTTCTTTGTCCCCTGGGGCTGTCACCGCTGGGCTGGCTTTCCTTGGAGTGAGTCTTTGTAAAGCATTTTAAACTTGATGCCACAGTTGCCTCCTGAGGTGTGGCTCACGAGGACCTGCCCGGTCCAGCCCTGCTATCCCTTTTAGGAGGAGGACGAGGAGGAGGAGGAGAAGGAGGAGGAGGAGGAGGTGGACGTTATTATTTACTGACCTTATCACGAGCATTGCTCTAAGCACTTTACGTGCATTATCTAATTTAATGCTCATCACAACCTGGTGGCCACTCTCATTATCCCATTTGATAGATACGAAAAAGACAGTGCACATTTGCCCCTTGAGCCTCGGTGGGAGTGGTCCATGCCATGGAGTGAGGTTGGAGGCTGAGACCTCTGCCCTGCCACACACGCCTTCTCACTCTTCTTTGCCCCCCAGTTTCAGGTCACAGTCAAGTCACCTCCCTAGCAACCCTGAGAGGGCATAACGCCAGTGACCCTTAGGAAGAGCCCTGATGGCCCTGACTCCTGCTTCCAGAGGCTCCAGACAGCCCTCTGGGGGCAAAGCTGGTGTGCAGGGGTGGGTGAAGGGGCAGTGAATGGAGGGCTGTTTGCCTGATGGACAGCGCTGTCCTGGACGCTCTGGTCTTCCTCAGGAAGCTCCTTTCCCTTTTTGATGTGTGGGACAACTCCTCCTTCTCTGCCCCTCCTGCCTGTGCCCCAAATGAGGCTACCACAGGGGCTCAGTGCCCGGCCTGGTCCTCTCCTTTTCCCGCTCCAGCCCGCTGCTCAGTAAGCTGTCGTCCCTCAAGACCAGTGACCTCTTGCATGTGCCTTATTGCCCACCTGTGACCACCTCAAATGCAAACTGTCTGAAGCCAAGCTCCTCCCACCCACCCCCCACACAGGCCTCAGCTGGCCCAGCATCCCTGCTGGAATCCCCACCGTGGATGCCCCAGGGTCTCACCCGGCCAGCCCCTGCCCTTTCTGCCGTGGCCTCCTGTACCCAGAGCTTCCTCCCCCCTCCCAGGGCTGCCCCACAAACCAGGCTGGAGCGCCTACCCCAGTGGCCACCCCTGCATTTTCTCCCAGGCCAGCCCATCCAACCCTCCTCCACCGCCAGTGTAATCTTTCTGCAAACACTGTCTCCCCATGACACCCCCAGACCAGAAGCCACCTTGCCCCTTTGTCCTCAGCCAAGGAATTACTGGGTCCCCCTGCCCTGCATGTTTCTCCTCCTCCACCTGCACACACCCTCCTCTCTGGGCAAACCCAGGATCCCCCCATGCCTGTCTCTTGCCACCCTGTGAGCTGTGGAGCACAGTGCTCAGCATTGGCTCTGCACCCAGAGAGATCTGGCTTCAACTCTGTCTCCACCGCTCGCCAGCTCTGGGACACTGGGCAATGGACTTAACCTCTCGAACCCTCAATTTCTCCATCTGTAAAACGGGATTAGAGGGTTTAGATGAGATGAGGATTATGAAAAAGGAAAGTGCTTTGTGCAGAGTCTGACCATACGAAGTGCCACACACCCAGGAGTATGGCCCTCCAAGTCAGTTCGGCTGCCTCCTCCCTCAGAAAGCCCTCCCTGGTTACAGGGACCTCGTCCATCCTGATTTCGTGGCGTGTTCAGGTATATTATGTAGTCCTGCCCTGCTGGTCTCTGTGGGATATTAGGCAAGTTGCCTTCTCCTGTATGTCAGATACTTCGTCTGTACAGTGGACATGAAAACAGTACCTACCTCATGGGGTGAGTGAGTGACTCTGTGTGATGTGCCTGCACATAGAAAGTGTTAACTAGTACCAGCTTTACCACTGACCCATGGCATTTCCTCTGCCCACCCTTCTGTGTCCAACACTCTAAGCACCCTGGGTCAGGGACAGACACAGTCCCTCCCCGCGGCCTCACACAGCACCTGGCAGTGCATGGTGAGAACCTGAGCCCCACCCACTGGGCCTTCCCACCCTGGTCACCTATCAGCAACTGGAAGCACCACTGGACTCAGACCTTCCAAGCTCCTTGAATGTCAAGGCGTGGAATGGGAATTCCAAGACTTGCCTCTCCTGGGGCCTGTGGGCTATCCAGAAAGCCCACCCTGCCCATGAATGCCCTCCTGTCTCTCCCAGGGATCCAAGAGAGTCCCCCTCTGCTGCTCCTAACAGCCTCTCCACTCCCCGAGCAGCCTGTCCCTGCCTTGGTGAGGGGCCCCAGGGCAGAGTGCCACCACTACAAGGAGCCAGGAGGTGGGCGTGCACGCTGACACGGGGCCAGGGGCTAGTGCTGGGTGTTTATTGCCTGTGCCATCGACCCGCACAGCTCGCTGTTGATCTGTCTTCCTGACACACCTAATTACCCAGGTTGCAGCTGCCAGCGCGTTTGCTCTTCCTAAATCGCAGGCTCCCATCCCTCCTGTCGCCCAGGCCTCCGGGCCTCTGCCTGCAGAAGGGCTGCCATTGATTTTGCCGTTCCCGTTTATGATCTACAAGACTCTGCATCGCTGTTGCACATTTTACCTTAATTAGTTTATTCTTCTGGACGTCCCTGGTGAGCTCAGAGCCAGGAGGCTGGCAAGGGAGAGACGCTAAGAGCACATGGCACCCCAAATTCCTCTGGCCAACAAAGCCCAGAGCCTGCTCAGCCTCCTAGGACAGCAACATACCAAGATGGGTGCTGGTTCTATGGGGCACTAAATAGGTGGGCTTCCAAAGGGTTTCCATGGCCAATATGTGTGGGAAAGACAGGACTCAATAAAATTAAGAGGGTGATTTATTGCAGGAGTTTTCAAAGTTTTAGTAGACGGACGTCTGTTGAAAATATTTAGGAGTTAGGCAAGTGTGTAGTCTTTTCCAAACTCAAATGAACGTGGAATCCTTTCTCCAGGCAGCTGGCATGGACCAGGGTTCCACAAAGCACACTTTGGGAACTAGAGATGATGAGCCAGACAGAGGGGAACAGAGTACCCCCCCCCCGACCCTGGCCTATTTTTTTCTTCTTGTTTAGCTGAGGCAGAATCTTAATGGGGGCTTCAGAAATTTCTCACACTGAATCCAGAGGTGCCCATCCAAGCTCTGCCAGCTCCAGCTGCCAGCAGCTGCTTCTTGGCCCAAGCTTTGGTGGAGTGTAACCAAGGCACTTCAGGAAGGGACCAAGCTAGCTGAGGGGTCCCTGGTTTGACAGAGACGGACAAGCATTGCTTGTTGTTGGTGAAGGCTGGAGACCCAAAAACCTACAAGGGCCATCCTCAGAGGCTCCCAGGCACCTGGAAGCGAGGACAAGCTCACCACTACTTTCAGAACAGCTCGGATGACAGCAGCCCAAGTTCAAGCCCCTTCTCCATTGTCCTGAAGTCCAGAACACTCCGAAAGCCTCAAGCGCTGTTATTTAAGTTTGTGGGAAATTCAATGGATAGTTAGCAAAACATAGCCCGAGCCGATGTGAACTATTTATAAGCTTTATTTATCCCACTTAATGTGAATATTCATGTTTCACTGCAGAAATATTAATGTGTTTAATTATGGGGTGCCACCCCCCAGTCCCTGCTGGGGTGTTATATAACCCATGGTATGCGCACCGCATTACCTGTCTGAGATAAAAATCTAAATTTCTAGACACATTTGGGCCCCAGGGGTTTCTGTGAGGGGCCCTGGGCCTGCGGTGGTGTCAAGCTGCCACTGCCCTGCCTACAGGACCTGTGACCAGGGCTTCGTGTGTGTTTTCTCATGTGACTCCCACAGAGACAGTGTGCATGAGGCACAGCTCTTATCACAGTTCTCAGATGAGGAAACCAGCGCCAGAGGATGAGGAACTCACCAGTGCTTCAGTTTCCCTGCTGGCCTCCCTCCCCGGCCACACAGTGCTGGGCCGACCCGCACCTGTGGATCCCCAGAAACCTCCCCTACAATCACACTGCAGACCCTGCTTGCTCCCCATGGGGAGGCCTTCCCTCCTCTGTGGACCAGGGTGCTCAGCTGCCCCTCCAGGCAGGCAGGGACGGGGTGGCCCTGTTCCAGGGGCCAGCTCCTCAGTGCCCAGCCAGCATCCTTGAGGCCAGTTCCAGATCCCACCCACGCCGCTCCAGGTCTGAGCAGCCCCTGGGCTCAGGAAGCCCCAAACAACACCCTTCAGACCCTCTCAGTAAACTGGAATGTGGTTGCCACTGCCTTTCTCTTCCACAGATAAGAAAACTGCAGCCTAGAGGTCCTTTGTCATCCCTGGGCTGAGCCACTCGAGGGACTGGGATCTGCTTCTCTCTCCTCAACGCCACACTCACAGCCCCTCACACTCCGTCCCTCACTTTCCCACACCCACACATGCACATGTTTGCACGCCCATTCTCTCCTGCTACTCACTTGTTCTCTTACACACACTTGCACAGTCTGACCCTGAGCACTCATTCACACTCACAAAGTCACTGACTCTCACCAAACCCCTGCAATGCACAGCTCACGTCTCTATAGGACTTCGGAGAGTAGCTCATCTATAAAATGGGGAAATCATTTCTATCTAATAGCAGCTACCATTTTGGGGGGCACCGTGCCAAACCTTTCATGTGCAGCATCTCATTTATTCCTTGCAGTAAACTTGACTGTAGTTATTATTGTCGTCCTCATTTACAGACAAAAACTGGTCCCAAGCAACTTAACCAAAAATCTGGAACCTAGAAGTAGAATCGAGGCAGAAATGAGATTGCGCCTCGCTCTCATTTGCTCTAAACCCCAAGTTCATAACCGTTGTCCTGTCTCCCTCAGCCTAAGCCCACTACCTCTTCCAGGGCCAACCAGAGGGTCAATTCACAATGAAAACACCTAAGCACCCCAAATAGCACAGTCTCAGCTACTTGAGGTCTTGCTTGCCACTAAGGACCACCATGGTCCCAGCCACCTTGTGGCAGGTCCCAGGAGACACACCCAGAGGCCAAAATCTGTACCCTGGTCCATCCAATCTGATCCTCCCTTCCTCCTCTCTCCAGGGGTGGCCACATACACAGACAAACTGTTCAAGTTCCGCAATAACCGGTGGGAAGACATCCTGAGTGACGAGGTCAATGTGGCCCGGGGCGTGGCCAGCCTGTTTGCCGGACGCTCTGTGGCCTGTGTGGACAGGAAGGTGAGTGCAGGGGCACATGGGGGCCTGGGAAGAAGTGGAAGCACACGATGATGTGACAGCCAGGAGAGGAGCCACCGGGTAGATGTCCTCTGACAGAATGGTGACAGAGCTGCCTTGCCCAGGCTGCACAGCCCTGGTAGCTCCCACGGGGTCTTACACGAGGCAGGTACTAAGTACTCACAGCCGAGACTTGCAGGGTGAGTCCTGACGTACCTTTCACATCCTTACTCCCATGGAGCCCTTCCAGCCACCTGTGTGGAAGCAGCCAGGTGTGTCATCGTTGTGTCCATTAGACTCTTGAGGCCCAACTTGCAGCAGTGACTTAACCTGGGGACTCAAAAGACATTAGTGGCACAGCTAGGACATGAAGCAAAAATCTTCCAGCTGTAATCCTCGTGTTCGTTCATCCATTGATTCATTCAGCCAATATGTGCAAGTGCCTCCCATGTGCTGGGCCTTGAGCCCTGGCCCCCTGGAAACATGTATGGAACTAATGAAGGCACCACAGAGGGGCTCAGAGGCAGGCAGCTACGGGGCTGCCAGAATGTGCAGGCACTTGAGCTAATCGATAGCTCCATCAGCACCCTCTGCCCTGCTAGTGCCCCCTCCCCTAAAACGCATGGAGAACTCTGGCGGAGCTGGGAGGGCAGGAGCAGCTGCAGCCGTCTGCCCCATGTGGGGAGTAGCCGCCTGCCCAGGCTTGGGTCCCAGAAGACCTAGCCAGAGCTGGAGGCTTGCTGTGGAGGTGATTTATCCCTCCTGTCACCTGCTCCCCTGCCACCCACCTCCTTGGCTTTATAAACAGACACCACTGAATAGGGTCCCAGCTGCTGCCCTGTTTCCACAGGAGCCTCTCTGGCCCCCGTTCTAGGGCAGGGCCGAGGGGCTGGGCTCATTTTGGATGGAGATGGCACCAAGGGGATTGGGGATTCAGCGTGAATCTTCACAGCAGGGGCCTCCAGGCCTTGGGAGAAGGCAGGTGCCAGGTATAAATATTTATTTCTTAACAAGCTGGTGCTGGGGGGAGAAGCCAAGCTGGGCTGTGAAGCTGCATTTAGCCCTGACCTGAATCGGTGCCACCTGGACGCCTGCCTGGTGGGAGGGGACGGCAAGGCGACTCTGTGAACAGCCCCCGAGAATGGGAAGGGTAAAGGGGTGCCCGGCCTGGCCACAGCTGGGGCCTCTTGCCCCGCTCCTCCTGGCTTCCTGTCTGCCTGGGTCAGGACAAAGGCTTCCCGCTCTAGCTAAAGCGAGAAACTTCTCTGAGAACTGGAGGGAGGGGTGTGAAGGTTAATCGGAGATGCACTCTTTGTCCTAACAAGGTCATCTGCACACCCACACAATTAACCACAGGACAAAGGCTCCATGCGAAATGGAAAAAAAAAAAAAAAAAACCCTGGCACCGCAGAAGGTGCCCCCTCTCAGCCCTAGCTGCCAGCCTCCCAAGCCAGAGCCCTGCAGGCAGTAGGCACCGGGGAGGAGCTGCTTCTGGACTCCAGTCACCACCATCCTGGGGCCTGAAAACTGTGAGGGAGGAGTGGGGAGAGGCCAAGACCAGTGTGGAAGCTGAGAGAGAGGAATGGGTTGTGGTGGAGGAAAACAGGAGTATGGGGACCACGATAAGAACAGCTCATGCTTATTGGACTAGACTAACAGCTTGCCCCGCCCTGTGCTGAGTGATTGACAGCCCTCGGGGCAGGAGTCCTTATAGGAAGCCTATGATGTAGAGGCTGTCTGTATACCATTGCACACATACAGAAACTAAGGCTTCGAGCAGTGCAGCAGCTTGACATTGGTCCCATGGAAAGTGGCAGGCAAAGCCAGGAATTGAGCCCTGCCTGCCCCAGAATGCCACAGACAACCTTTTTACCTTCTGCTACCCTGTCTCTGGGTGAAATGATCAGACACACATTTCTAACCACAGCTGGTATTACAGCATTCACCCCAATAATCCCCCTTTAGCTCCACAATCCCTATCAGGGGGCTCGGTGGCTACCTGGCCAGGTGGTCATCCCCAGACCAATAGCATGAGCGTTGTTAGACGTGATAATTCTCAGATCCCACCCGACTCCACCTTCCAGACTCGACAGAATCAGAAATGCAGATGGGCCAGCAATCCTGGGTTCCTCTAGCCCTGCAGGGGATTCTGATGCAGGCTGAAAGTTGAGAGCCACGGAACGCCACATGCTTGCTGTTCCCTTCCCCTCCTCACATACTTCTCCTTCATTCTCTGCCCCAACCCTGGAGCACCTGAGCTCCTGTCCTTTATCCACAGCTGCCTCCTCACTCACCACCTTTCCAGACTGTGCTCAAAGCCGATCTCTTACAAGAAGCGTTCCCTGGTCGATAATGATTATGCCTCATGTTTATATAGCATTTTTATCTTTTCAAAGACCTTTCACATACGTTGTCTCATTTCATCTTCTCAACAACCCTGCCAGGAAGCAGGGGGAATCTGATCCTCATTTAGCATGTGCAGAGATGCAACCTGCAGATGGGGAGGGATGTGCCCAGGGATGTGGAGCCAGTTAGTGGGTTGAGGCTGGACCCAGGCCGATGGCCCCAGACCAGCGGTTCTCCACATGGGGTTTCGAGACCAGCAGCATCCACTTCACCTGGGAACTTGTTAGATATGCACATTCTCAGGGTCCACTCCAGACCTCTTAATCAGAACCTGTAGTGATCAAGCCCAGCATGTGTTATAACAAGCCCCCAAGTGGTTCTGATATAAGCCAAAGCACAGAAAACTCTCCAGAAACACCCTCCTTCCCCTTGGAATCATCCCACCGTCTAGGAATTATTGTGGTTAAGTTCACATGTGAATTTCTGCAGTCTTCTACAACTATAACACATCTATGTTTATCTGCTTTATCACTCCAATAAATTGAAGTAAGAAATTAGGTATAACTGAAATTTATAAATCTCCTAATTTCTACCAAAGTGCATTTCAGTTCATTTGGGCTTAATTGCCCATTTGTTGATGAGCTTGCTAACAGCTGGTGGGGTTAGAAATGGTTTGGAGTAGTTACACTTTCCCATTTGGCCTCCTGCATCCACTCTTCATCCAACCAGCCCACACATGAAGCTCCTGCCATGGGTGAGACCCCTTCAGAGTTCTTTCTTAATCAAAAAGGCATGTTTTAGCCAGACACAATGGCACACACATGCAATCCCAGTGACTCACGAGGCTGAGGCAGGAGGAGTCCACGTTCAAGGCCAGCCTTGGCAACTTAGCAAGACCTTGCCTCAAGATAAAAAATTAAAGTGCTGGAGATGTAGCTCAGTGGCAAAGTGCCCCTGGGTTCAATCATCAGTATAAAAAATAAATAAATAAAAAGGCATGTTTTGAAGCAGTGCATCTCAAACTTCGGTTTCACCTAGGACCCATGGGATTTTGTTAAAAGGCAGATTCTGATTGAGCAGGCCTGGGAAGTGCTGAGATTCTATATTTCTAACATGCCCACACATATCACCAATGCTGTGGTCCAAGGACCACTTTGAGTATCAGGATAGGTAAAGCATACCCAAGGAGCAGACTAGAGACATAGGTAACCCACACTGAGGGGGAGCAGCTTCACCCCCTTACCAGAGCCACCCCTTGACACTGATTCACAGTCCAGCAGCTTTGAACCAACTGCCTGGGCTTTCCCTGCATACACCATTCTTTCTCATCTCTGCCTGGAAGGTTCTTTCCCCTTCTCACTTCACCTGACCAAGACTCCTCTTGGAAAACCTTTACCAAGCCAGGCACAGTGGTGCATGCCTATAATCCTGGTGGCTCGGGAGGCTGAGACAGGAGAATCTCGAGTTCAAAGCCAGCCTCAGCAAGAGTGAGGCACTAAGCAACCCTGTCTCTAAGTATAATACAAAATGGGGCTGGGGATGTGGCTCAGTGGCCAAGTGCCCCTGAGTTCAATCCCCCGTGACCAAAAAAAAAAAAAAAAGAAAACCTTTTCCGCACTTCCCATGGCAAGGAAGTGCTCCTCTGTGTTAGAAGCACCATTTCTGTGCCCCCCAAAAGTCCTGACAGAATCTGCCATGCACTTGTGTGCTTATTGATGCCTCTGTTTCCCCCAGAGACCCCAAATTCCTTTTCTATCCTCACCCACCTATTACACAGACCAAAGTGGCTCTTGATCAGCTTCCCCCAAAGAAAATGGTTTTCATAAGAACGTGTAAAACAGTGACCAGACAGTGGGACAAGGGTTCTGGTTGCCTCAAGCACAACTTTTTCTCTTGCGTCCTTTTGTATGTCTTGCCTTTCAAACTAGACTCGATGCCACCTAAGGACAGGGGCTTTTCTTCTGCACATTTTTGTAGAGCACCTTGCCCATAATTGGAGCTCAAGAAATATTTGCTAGAGGGGAAGTAATAGAAAAGTATAAATGGAAAACTAGAAAACTGATTCAGAAGTTGTGTGGATCTCTTGGGAACAAGGGAGCATCCATTGAAAAAAAATAACACTATTATAATAACAGGCAGAGAAGAATCTTTTATCAGCAATGCTTTGGACTACAGGGGAGAATGGCGACAGCAAGAGGCTCTCTGGCGCCCAGGGCTTCTCTTGGATGCAAAGGGAGAAAAAAATTGAGACAGTATTATAAAGGCAGAAGCAATCTTTCTTTCTGGTAATACGGGGAGAAGAAGGGGATGGAAGAGAGAAGGAAGATCCCTGCAAATCTGTAGCCTCTCCGGCTACCAAAATAGAAGAATGGAGAATCACAGGGTGGGAAGAAGGAGAGGGAGAAGGCTCCGGAATTTGCTTGTCATCTTGGCTGGAGTGGGCTTGAATGGGAGAGAGAGAGACTGAGAATAATGGGAATTGGTAGATCAATCAATCAGCAAATATTTATTGAGCAGCTACCCTGGCTGGCAGCTGGAGAGAGCTCAGCTGGAGGGAGGCACATTAGAAAATTGTCTATAAAAAGGTGATTGTGGGGGAGAGGGAGGGATGTGTTCTTCTGGAACAGGATGGAAGGAGAAGCAGGGCTGCTTTGTTGTCCGCCTGGGGTCGGGTGTCACTCATCACAGCCTTTGTGAAAAGCCCCCTGGAGAGGTGGTGCACACAGCCTGCCCAACCCAGAACCCAACCCAGCTATGGGCCTGGGGAGGGGGCAATTTTCTGGGGACAACTGGGATGGGCTCCTCACCCACCTTCTTCTCCTCTTCCTCAGGGCTCCGGACGCTACTCTATCTACATCGCCAATTATGCCTATGGTAACGTGGGTCCTGATGCCCTCATTGAAATGGACCCCGAGGCCAGTGACCTGTCCCGGGGCATTCTTGCACTCAGAGATGTGGCTGCTGAGGCCGGGGTCAGCAAATACACAGGTATGCAAAGGGACATGGAGGCTGTGAGCAGAGGGTCAGGGGCTGGGGTCCAAGTCCCTGAAAAGTTGAGTCTAATTCATCAGAGACCACAGGACAGATGAGCTTATGTCCCTGCGGAGGGGAGGATGAAGGCTTTGTTCCACCCCACCTTGCACAAGGCGCTCCTCCAACCCTGTCTCTCCAAGTGTGGATGTGACATTTGGCAGGCCTGAGCTTTGGGGGCCAGCAGGGGACACCAGGCATCAGAGGTTGCCAGAAAGTGGGGTGAGACCACCACCACATGATCCTGTCCCTGGAACCTTGTGCCCCATTCCCAGCAGTGTCCCCAATGATGGGCGACCAGTTTCTTCTGTAGGAGAAAACGGACCCATCACCAAAGCCAAGATTTAAAGCATTCTTTATTGCCAAATAGCAGATGAAATTATTTACCTGTAAGCGGCCAGGAATTGAGTGCTAAATCCCTAAGCTTCGGCTGGGTCCTGTCTTGGATAACTGAGCTCAAAGAACTGTGTTCTTGTTCCAGAACCTCTCCAGCATTTTTTCTGACGGCATGCTCCCCCTCCCCCCATCTTTCTGGATGGGGGACTATTGTCAGAGTCTTTGACAGGGAGATCTTTCTAGGGAAGGCTGTTTTTCTAATTCCAGCACGGCTGCTGACTAAACTCTGATAATCTGCCAATAGACTGCTGATGGCAGAGCAATCCAGTTCCTGTTTGGGGTGCCAAAAATCAAGAAGCCAAGGCTGTACACAACACTTCTCACAGGCGCTTGGGCCTCACTCACACCTGCCCTGAACTTGGGGTGTAGAAATTTTCAGTGGTTGACCTTCTCCATTTACCCACCCCACCTTGTATCAAAGAGCCTTCCAAAGCCACAGTCAGCCCGAATCCCAATCCTGAGGCCGGAAGGATACTTGAGGATTCATTTGGGCCATCCCCCTGCCTCCAGACACATGACTGGTGGCATCATCTCAAAGTCCTACCCAGAAAAGGTTGTCTGTGTCTCCCCGGAGTTGATTATGCCCTTCTCTAGCCAACTTTCCACTTCGGTGAAAGGCGGAGATTAATGTTGACCTGTCTGGCAAAGTTTGTGGGGACAAATGACTAGACAATAAAATAGTTTACACAGCTCAAGCCCCATCAAAGTGCCTAAGAGCTCCGCGTGTGAATGTACCGCGGAAAGGCTGAGTGTCAGTAATAAACCACGTTTCCCTGGGAAAAGGAATAAACAGGCAGGCGCTTAAGCCTAGATTGGTACCGTCAATTTTGCTGAGTACTTCCCAGTTCTGTGCACTGGACTGGCTTGGCAATTAAGTGCCTTGATCTTGCAGGAGATGGGGGTAGGTTGGGGGTGGGGGTGGAGCACTTGAAAATGATGAGATGGAAGGGAGGTAAGGACTGGGAGAGAGGGTTGTACACAGAATGGAAGAATTCAGGAGGTTTGAGCACGAAGGGGGCATTGTTGATGCTGGCTGGGCTGGCATGGAACCCGTAGGGGAGGGGGCCGAGCAGAGACAGCTGAGGAGCAGGAATGGGATGGGAGCATCAGCCAACTGTGCCTGGCTGTGCGGGAAGAATGGGGCAGCCCAAGGAGGGGACCGCAGCTTCTGTGGAGGTATGGAGGAGGCTAGGGCAGCTGGCGTGCCCAGAGGACACATCAGAGCAGCTCTGCAGACTTCCAGAAGCCATTTGGCTGACAAGAACCTATTTGGCCCACCAAGTTACTATTCTGTCTGCCCCCCTTCCCCAGCCCACCCTTTTCCTGCCCGCCAAGCCCCCCAACAGTACTCTGAAGCCCCCCTTTGTCACTCAGCTAATGACATGTGGACATCTGGCTGGAAAACTAGCCCCCAGTGCCCCCTTGAGCCCCAGGAATGGACCCCAAAGGGCCACCATGCTGCGCCAGCCTGATGGCTGAGGCTCTGGGCAGGTAGCCAGTGCTCAGTACCGGGCCGGTGCCAGGGGGTCTGGGAAGCCAGGAGGGAAGCAAGCAGGGATGAACAGGCTGGGAGAGAAGCAAGCTGTGGCCAGATGTGCACTCAGGGAGCTGGGCCTCTGCAGGCAAGCCACACAGCATAGAAAGTCTGTCATCTGGGAGAACCTTGCATTTTCCCAGGGAAGAAACAGGTCCTTAGAAAAGGGACTCGCCCAAGGTCACATAGGAGATTTGTAGAAAACAAACACTTAGAACCCCATTTCTTGATGCCTAACCTGTCACCGCCAGCTGACCTTTCTGATGACCTCCAGCTTCAGAATTCTGCTCCAGACTTGTGAAGGGGAAAGCCCCGCACCCTCTGGGAATGCAGACCAAAGCGTTGGCGCTCAGACCCCAGGTTGTTGGGGCCGAAGCAGCTGCCTGGCTGGGGGTGCTCAGGGCAGCAGGGGGAGGCCCGGTCACTGCAGTGGCTGGCGGAGCCAAGGCGCTGCCCGTGCACCAGCTGTCCGACTCTGCGGGAGGGGGAGGGGAGGCCTCCTCTCCAGACTCTATTGATTCTGGCTGCCACTGCTGCTCTGCTGGGTCACAGTGCCATCTAGTGGCCATCCTGACCACTCTCAGGGGACTCAAGGGCCCCTGGAGGGTAGCAGAGCGAGAGTCACTGCTCCCTGAGAATTGCAAGCCCCAACTTCTCCAATGGCGTGGCTTCCTGGAGCCAGGACAGGGTCCTGCATGAGAATTCTGAGAACTGGGTCCGCCAAGGCAGAGGGCCTGGCATGGAACCAGAGGAGGGGGAAGGCAGAAACCAAGGTACCCACACTGCCTCTGCGACCCGGTGACCTTGGGTCTGTCCCTCAGCCTCCCTGAGCACCTTGAATGAGCCAGTTTAGCAGACGGCTCAGAGGACGGGTCCACTGCCACGTGCTGATCGCACCCACCATGCCCTCCAGTCCAGGCAGCAGTGGGCAGATATGAACCCTCCCAGTGACAGCGCACTCGCTCTCACAGGTGGGTGCTGGAAAATGAAAGGGATGAAAGTGGGGCACGCCTGGTACACTGCCTGGCACACGGGCAGTACCGGCTGCGAGTAACAAATACCCACACTCTTCTATCCTGGGGCCTTGACAGAGTGACACCAGGGCCCTCTGCTGGGCGTCTCCTGGCCACAAGGGACGCTGCACTAAGCGCAGGGGACATCAAAGGGAAGAAAGGCCACCCTACCCTGGAGGCATTGTGTGTGTGTTCCCTGCCTGACCCCCAGCCCGGGGCACTGCAGTGGTGTCTCCTCCATGCCCCCCAGCTTTCCTCCCTCCTTCCCACTGGACCCGGTCCCCCCAGGCCTCACTCCCTCCCTGGGAGCCCTGCATTTTGGCCTCACTCTTTGAGGGAGCATCTGCCCAGGCTGCAAGGTGGTGATTAAAGAAGCCTTAAAAGAAATTTGGAAAGAAAATGAAGGTGGATTTATGATGTCGGGTGGGGAGTTTTGCCGTTGGCTGGGAGCAGCGTGGAACAAGCGGAGGGCAGATCTGATTTATAGGAAGTCATTATTGGAGGAGACGGAGAGGCCTGAAGCCCAGCTGAGGCCTTCTGGCACATCCCCATCAGCAGCACCACCGGGGGCCACAGGGTGGGGGGCCAAGGAGCCTCCCAGTTTCCCAGGCCAGCACCAGCCTTCCAACAGGAGCACAACGGGTCTGACAGCCAGGACCAGGTGGGGCTGGAGTGGCCGGTTCCTCAGCAGGGGCCAGGACCCATAGGGAATGCCATCAGGGGCCAGCCTGCCAGGGGTCCCCAGAGTCCAGGATACACGGGGACCATTTCCCTAGGGGGGGTCAGATGCATTTGAAGACTGTCAGAAAGGGATGCCATTTTTTCTTTTAAAACAAACATAGATATATTGTAGAATAGAAATGTTATTTTTGTATGCATTTTTCTCAGCCAACACAAGAGATTTTAAAGAAATGTCAAGCCCATGGCGGGTCACTGCGGGCTACACCCCCAACATGCCAGTACAAGTTGCTCCCTGTTGGGAGAGACTTTAGCAGAAATGTTTGAGAAGCAGCCTGGGGAGAGGGCATGTGGATTGGACTGTGACCCCACTGCCCAGTGGCTGTGATTGCTCCTCCTGTTTCCCACCTAGAAAGTGGTACTGGGGGTCCGTCGGGGGTTGGGAAGATGATAGTCAAAAAAATGACACGTTTTACTTAAGAGGAATGGGTTCCAGAGGGACACTGTACAACATGGTGGCTACAGTTAATAATGCATTGTAGTCTTGAAAATTGCCAAGAGGATAGATTTTAAGTGTTCTCACCACAAAAAAAAAAAAAATGATAAGTTTGAGGTGATGCGTATGTTTGTCCATCAGCTGGATTGAGCCATTTCACAACGTACACATTCTTTCAAACATGACATACATGAGAAGTCTACAAATGTTTATTTCTCGGTTAAAAAGAAAGTGGTTATGATGAAACATACCTTGGGGTGTTGAGAGACCCATGTGGGGTGCACATGCATGAGGCACATAGGGCAGAGCCATGGGCACTAGAGGGACTCTTCCTGCCACTCCTGTGCCCGCTCCTCACCTCAAACCGCTTTTTCCAGCCCCCTCGATGCTGGGGAGTAAAGAGGGACCCCTCTCTCTTGCACTGTCAAGAGGCCAAGGTTTGGAAATCTACCACCCTGGGGACAATGGTGGAGTCTGTCCTGGTGCATCCTGCAGAGCTAGGACAGGAAGGGGAGGGCTGGAGCACCTTTGTCCAGCACCTTCCACGCCCATGCCCTGCAGAGCCAGGTCCTGCCCAGCATCTGAAGCCCACTGAGAGCAACACACACCCACACCAGCTAACTCTGTTTCCAAATCTCCCAGAAAATGTAGGATGGGAAACCGTGTGGCCATCCTGACCTGCACCTCATACCCCCTTCTGTAACCCACCTGCCTCCCGTCTGTCCTAGCCCTACTCTTTTACATTTTGTGTGTTCTTAGCAGCTGGTAGACTTTGGCAACCCTGTTTCCATCAAGATCCCAGCAGACCAATGTCCTGGGCCTAAGTCTGGTGGCTCACGGGCCTCCCTTCACAGCCTCCACAGGGGCAGAAGTTCCCCCACCCACACAGGGCAGGGGACTGAGGCCCCGGAGGAACCGCTTCCCAAGTTCCTGAAGCCAGAGAGGCAGAGGCCAGGCAAGAATCTTGAGGCCTTTCCCCAGCACCATCCATGTGCTCCAGCCCCGCCGCCTTTTCCTTCCTCACCCCGACCCCATGCTCCCAGAGCCAGTCCAGACACAGCCTAGGAGATGAATTGCCCTCACCCAAACCCCACTCAAGTCTGCATTGCCAAAGCACCAGGGTTCAGAGCTCTAGGGGTGCAGTTTGTGAGGACAACCAAGGCTGCCCTGTGGGGCTCTGGCAGGATGGGCAGATCAACAGAGGGAGGGCTGCAACGTGGCAGGAGGAGGTGGGGGCCATGAGGGCCACTTCCTCCTGCCCAGCCTGGTGGGCAGAGTGGGCAGAATTCCTAGGGAGTCCTGGGCAGGGAGGAACATTCAAAGCCCAACAGCATAACAAGGAGGGCTTTGAAGCTTGAAAGTGCTGGGGGAAAATAAAGTGATATTATTCACTCAGCAGGTGGTAAATGGTCCCAGCTAATGACTATGTTGCACCTGACATTTTTGAAGGTAACTTCTAAACACCATCTCACTTAATATTTATGAGAGCCCTGAGAAGGAGCTGTTATTATTAATAGTCTTGTGTCACAGGCAAGAAAACAGAAGCCCAGAAAGGTTAAGTGATGTGCCCAAGATCACACAGCTCAGACTTGGACTTCCTGATCCCCAGTCCTGTGGTCCGGCCCGCCACCAGCACAGCCTCTGAAGTCCCACCCACTCTTTATCCCTGAGAGAAAGTGTTGGCTTCAAATATAAAAAGAAGTCATTGATATAAAGTGGAGTCAACTCCTCGTTAGAACATCATTGTTGAAGGTTAGATGACGGTGTTCCTAACTGCCCCCTGGGAGACCCAGGCAGTATGTGAACCTCAGAAAGAAGAGGAAAAGATGGGCGTAGAGGAGGAAGAAGAGGAGGGGAGAGATCCTGGTGAAGACACTTGCTGACACCTTTGTCTTCGACCTGGCAGTAGGAGTGCGGGCCGCATCCACAGTAGGTGGATTTCATTGGTTTGAAGAGGACTTACATGTCCCTTTGGGAGTAGAGTTTTCTCTGTGACATCAGCAAGGGATACAGATACCAGGCTGCCCCTGCCTCGGAGTCCAGTTTGGACCCCATCCAAAGGTTGCTGGAGCTGATGCCCAAGAGGCTGGCTCCCCGACTGTCTGTCGACTCACCTGCTCCCCAACTGTGCCGCCAACTTGCCAAGAAGGAGTTGTGGGTAACATCTCTGTTGTGGTCCGGTTGCCATGGCGATAAATTGCCGCTAATTAGTAGTGTGGTTACCATGGCAATTTTCTAGTAATTACAGGTTACAAATGGAGCAAGGCTTCAACCCAACCCAATTAGTTAATTAGAAAGATTTAGAAATTTGTCCAAAAGGGAAATAACCTGCTTTGTAGAAAATGAAGGGAATGTGTCACCGCCTGGGAGCAGAGTCAGAGAGGAAACTGGAGGATGCCGGATCTTCCGGGGAAGAAGGATGGAGTTGCATGGCGGCAAGTCCTGAGTCCCACTTGGGATTGCCTGGGGACCTGAGTAGGCCAAGGATTTCTCACGGAAGCTGGCTCCTGGGCTGAGCCTGGCAGGACCAGGGCGGGCACAGCTGCCAACAGCTACTTAGCAGCTCCTTTTTTAATGGGCAGAAGCAGGGCCCAGGTTGAGGCTTGGAAAGAGCTCGGGAGGCTGCCCTGCCCCCCCCCCACCCCGAGGTGTCTTGGCAGATGCACCCCAGGAACAGGGGGAATTTAGTGTCCCCATCGTCACCTGGGCCATGTGGAGAGCTAATCAGACTTCAGGGGAGGGGTCCAGAGGCAAGGCCCTGAGGTGTAGCGAGTGGTTCCACCAGGAGAGCAGTGAGAGAGACAGCGCCCTTCACCCTACTCTTCCTCCCTGGCCCCGAACTCTAACAGTCAGGCTTCATCTGCGCAGATGAGAAAGGCCCTGTGATCTCCTCCAGGACATCTCGGTATGGAAGGAGCCTAGGAACCCAGAGAGCCCCCTTCTCAAATTAGCATAGTCACTTTGGGGAAACCCCTGACTGGAGGGATGGGGAGAGGGCAGGGCCTGACCCACGGTCACACAGCTCTCATTAACTTTTTTTTAAAAATTATGTTCTGGAGTGCTTATAACCATTCTTATTATTAGAGAATGTCGTCTCATGGTCAGTATAACGTTATACTAGAGAGCTTTACGTTTCAAACTTGAGTGTGCACATGCACCATTCAGGGGTCTTGTTAGGATGTAGGTCCTGATTCCAGGCTCTCCATGCCTGGCCTGCAGGCCTGACTCTGAGCAGCAAGGCTGTAGAGTCTACAAGCTCTTTCATATACCTCAACCCATCTTTTTTCATTGACATTTAAAAATGTGTATATTTATCATGCACAACATCATGTTTTGAAATTTGTAGACCTTGCAGAATAGCTGACTTGAGCCACTTAGCAAGTGTTATTTCACATACTTAGCACTTGTTTGTGGTGAGGTCACTCAAAGTCCACCCTCTTAGCAAGTTCAAGTGTCTGGCACATTGTTACTAACTACAGTCACCATGTTGTACAAAAGCGCTCACAAATTTATTCCTCCTGTTTAACTGGAGCTTTGCGCCCTTTGACCAACATCACTTCTCTCCCCAGCTGCCCGCTTCTCCCAGCCCCTGGAGATGACACCATTCTACTCTCTACTTGCATCCATTCTAAGTTTTTAAGATTCCACATTTGAGCCATCCCTTACGGCATTTGTCTTTCTGTGCCTGACTTAGATCACTCAGCATGGTGTCCTCCAAGTTCATCCATGTTGCCACAAAGGACAGGATTTTCTTTTTCCGTAAGGCTGAGTAATGTTCCATTGTATAGACAAATCTCATGTTCCTCACCCCTTCATCTGTTTATGGACACTTGGGTTGATTCTTTATCTTGGCTATTGTGAATAGTGCCAAACTGAACATGGCGGTGCAGATGTGTCTTCAACACACTGATTTCATTTCCTTTGGATGTATACCCAGGATCACTGCATCATATGGCAGTTCTACTTTTAAGTTTTTGAGGACCCTCCGTACTGTTTTCTGTAGTGACAGTACCATTTACATTCCCATCAAGAGTACACAAGTATACAAGAGTTCCTTTTTCTTTTTTTAAAATATTTTTTTTAGCTACACGTGGACACAGTATCTTTGTTTATTCATTTTTATGTGGTGCTGAGGATCAAACACAGTGCCTCACATGTGAGAGGCAAGCGTTCTGCTGCCTAGCCACAACCCCAGCCCCAACAGTTCCTTTTTCTCCGAGTCCTCAAGGACGCTTGTAATCTTTCATCTTTTTGATAATCCTAATCTCACCTCACTTGATCCTCTCAAAAACCCTAAAGAAGAAAAGGCAGGTCAGATTATCCCCATTCTACAGATGAGGAAAATGAGGTTCAAGGATACTTCAAATTGCCCAAGGTCAGTAGAATCAATGTCCTGTCCTGTTTGAGCTGTTTTCTTCTGACACCCATGGAGTGTCAGAGTGGGCCCCATCCTGGTGGTCCCAGTCTTGGGGGCCACACCTGAGGGAAGTTTGCCCAGTACAGCCATGATCTCCTGGGAGGAGGCGGGGCTTGGCAAGCTGAGGCTTTATTTGAAACCTGCTAATGAGAGGTAGTTTTTTCAGGATGCATTAAGGTTGGACTTCTTGTCATGGCTGACTCAAATTTAATCTTGGAGATTTCAAATCCTAATGTAGAGCTGACTTGATTTCTTTCTCTTTAAATGCAACAAATTCTTTGCTGCATTTTTCCTCTCAAACTACAGAAGCAATTCTTCTTAAGACCAACCAAACAGTACTACGACAATGAAAAAGCCACCAACCATCTCTCCTTCCCTTCCCAATCCTACCCCATCAAGGCAGACAGCTTAATGAGCGTGGCCTCCCCAACTTTTCTCCAAACTCCAGCAGGCTGTCTCATACACATGTATTCAACAGTATCTTCCCATTGTTTTAATAAGGGTAAGATCACAAGTGCCGTCACTTGGCAGGTTGCTCTTTCTATTAACAATACATCGCGGGCACTCCTCCAAGTCAATACATATGGATCTACACAGCCTTTCTAGGAGCTACAGAATGAGCCACCATATGGAAGCACCATATATTCAGCCAGTTCGCTATCGATGAACATGATTGCTCACTACATCAAACAAAGCAAAATAAGCATCCTTGTGTCTATAGCTGGCGCCCACAGCTGCTACGAGAGCCTATTTCTGTAGGTTCTTAAGGCAGGACCTGCCTGTGCACAACATGGAGTGGGAGTCGGGGCTCTCGGGACCTGTGACTTGGCAAAGATGGCATGGATGGGCTGGTTTTAAGGTGACTGTGGTGCCGCAGCTTCTCTTGGAAGGAGAGGGAATGGCTCTGGCCTGTGTGTGGGGCCCGACCTCTGTGGGCCTTGGTGTGTGGAATCATTCCTTCCATACAGAGTGACCCACTGGACTCCTCCCTGGCCATCCTCAGTGCCGACAGAATCATGGAACTGTGAGCCCAGGTATGGCTCAGGGAAGGATCCAGAAGGTCGGGCTCCCATCCCGCAAGGCTCTTCTGAGGCCCCTCCATTGCACTTCCTCACAGGCCCCAGAGGCAGCCCCATGGTCCAGCCGGGCCTGGGGCTTTGCTTCTGCTGCTCACTGTGGGTCCATGTCCTCTCCTAGGGGGCCGGGGTGTCAGCGTGGGCCCCATCCTCAGCAGCAGCGCCTCAGACATCTTCTGTGACAACGAGAACGGGCCCAACTTCCTCTTCCACAACCAGGGCAACGGCACCTTCGTGGACGCTGCGGCCAGTGCCGGTGAGTGGATGCCCTGGGCCCCTGACCTCCCTGGGCCCCAGGGACTCGAGGCTGCCCTGCCCCCAGCAGCACAGTCCCCACGGACCTCAGGAAAACCAGAGTAAGTCGTCATCAGCACCACACAGAGAGCCTCCAATCCCACATCTCCATGGCTCAGGCCACAGGGGCACTTGCTGCTGGAGAGGAGGAGTCTGGCACTCCTGACCATTGTCACTCTCCAGCAGCTGGCTGGCCATGAGCCTCTGAGTCTGGCTTGTGTCTCCCAGCGTCAGTTTCTCCTCCAAGCCACCTCTTCCGGTCTTGGCCCACTCCCCCACTTAGCTTAAACATTCAGTTCAACCCAATAACCATTTCTAGATCATTTGCTAAGTACTAGGGCATGCTGCCTGGATAAACTAAGTCCACTCCACACATGGAAATGGCACTAACTGGTATATAATAAGAACAGGATGAAATCCACACAACATGGTGCCCGTGGCTCCCAGCTCTGCTGCCCTTTTCTACCCATTTGACCTCAGGGATTTGCATCTGCCATTCCCTCTGCCAGACTGCTCTCTCCATTCTTTGTCTGCAAAACTTCCTTTAACATTCAACTCGAATGTCACTTCTGTGAAGCATTTCCTGACTCCCTCTGTGCCACCTGGCAGACACTGGCTCTTCCTCCTCCTCTCATCCAGGTTTTTACATTGCCATCACAGTTGGTCTGTGAGCTCTGCAAGGACTGAGACACTGTTCTGCTAAATGACAGAATGGACACTTTGGGAAGTGCCCTTCAACACTTACCCCCTACCCATTTCTTCCCTGTCTTGCTAATGGATGGAAGGTTTGATTTCTTTTTCTTGGAGGTACAGGGAAGAGACCAGTAGGGATCTAGACCCACAGATCAAGGGTCCATCCACTCTAGGTAGTGCCCCAGAGCATCCAGTCCCTAGCCTAGGCTGACCCATGATCCATTCCCTATGAATTAAGTGTATCTATCCCCTCGGCTTCCTGCTTGGGGGTCTCAAGAATGGCCACCCTCCCCCAGCCCGTAGCTGGCATCCCCTGTCCTCACCTTGCATGTTCTCTTTCCCTGGTGCCCCCCACCTTCACCCCTCCTGGTGCCGTCCTGTGGCAGCAGATGTTCTCACTGCTGAGGACTCAAGGTGCAGCGGGGCTGGTGGAGAGGCCTAGAGGATCTGATAAGGTGTCAGGTGATGGAAGCAGAGGGGAGCAGAGGGGCGCGGGAGGAGGAGCCGGCAGGAGGAGAGAGGCAAGGTGCGAGGCCATAATTGAAAGTCAGAATGATTGCAGGGGCTTAACAAGACACGTCAAGAGGGCATTCATCACCCCAACAGATGCCGCTGAGAAATGCAGCCCGGCACCGATTAGTCCCGTGAAAGGGAACCAGCTCCTTGTCAAGGTGCCTCATAGATAGGAGAGAAATGGGCCGACACAGAAGGCCACCGACACTCAGGCCGGGGAGTTTTGCTGAGAATGAATGGGGTATTAATCCTAGGGATTGAGGCTGCTCCCAGATTTTGCAAACCCTCTTCCTCAAGCGTGGGCCTCGCTGCCTCCCAGGGCACCCCCTTCTCCTGGCTCCCACCCTCAGGATCTCCCTGCTGGCTGCTGCGCCCCGCGCTCTCTGACCGCCACCCCTGTAATAGTGTCCTTCTGCCCATCATCCCCAAGGGCCTGCTGACTCCAGCCATTTTTCCACTGAGAGTCAACTACTCAGGCTCTCTGCCTGGCCTCTGGTGCAGGTCCCCGCCCCCCCAGCAGCAGGAGGCCAAGCCATTGCTCTGGGCAGAGCCTCCCCCCTCCTCCCCCATGGTCATCGAATCAGGGGACGATGTACACTGGTGACATTGGACACCAGCTTCCCTTCCAGCTCCGGTAAGACACGCTGTGCGTTTCTTTGTCATGGCTGCTGCATCTCCTCTGCTGTCACCGACATCCCCAGTTTGCAGGCTGTCAAATTATTTATGTCTCTTCATTCATTCAGCAAGTGCTTTGTGAAAAGCCAGGCTGCCGCAGGCACTGAGGTAGAGGATGTGCGCACACAGGTGAGCCAGGAGGACCGACCTGACCTCGTGGAGCGTCAGGTGTGGTGGCAAATGTGGACCCTAGACAAGTAAAACACAAAAGGAACACAACTGCACTGTGGTCAGCACCAGGAAGGAAAGAAGAGGCTGTGAGGGCGTGGCAGGTGGCTGGGAGGGGCTGTTTTAGATGGGGTGGTCAGGAAAAGCTTCCCTGAGGAGGTGACCTTGTGGCTGAGAGCAGAAAAATAAGCAGCGAGGTACCCAGAGCCTGGGGAGGCACTCAAGGGGGAGAAACCAGCTTGAGCAAAGGCCCCAAAGCTAGAAGGAGCTTGGTTGATTTGAGGCATGGAGGGAACACCGTGACCAGAGCTTGGGAAGGCGAAGAATGGTACCTGAGAAAGACCAGCGAAGGTGGGCCGGCACCATCAGGCAGGGCCGGAAGATCCCCAGGCGGGAATTCACACTGACCCAAGAGCCCTGGGGAGGAGCCCTTGAGAGATTTAAGAAAAAGAGTGATGTGATCTGCTTAACACTCCCCTGTGGCCATGCGGGAGTGGCAGGGAAAGACGGGCCCACCCAGAATGCTCCCCACGCTCCTTCCCCACACCCATGCTGTCCCAAACTGATCAGGCACAGGAAGCATGCTTGCCGGGCAAACACAGCCTGAAGACATCTTGCAAGCAGATGTCAGGGTCACCTCCTGCCCCATGGAGAACTTGTGAGAAGCAGCAATATCTTCCTATGTCCCTGGGAGGGCAGGGACAGGAGGAGAGTGTGGAAAGTAGGGGACGCCACCCCTAGGATCCTGCCTCTGTCCTCCCCAGGTGTGGATGACCCTCACCAGCACGGGCGAGGTGTCGCCCTGGCTGACTTCAACCGTGATGGCAAAGTGGACATTGTGTATGGCAACTGGAATGGCCCCCACCGCCTCTATCTGCAGATGAGCTCTCACGGGAAGGTCCGCTTTCGGGTAAGAAAGGGCTTCTGCCTCTACTGCTTCCCCTACAGGACATTGCAGAGTGGCCCCAGCAAGGCATGTCGTCGGAGCTGCGGGGCTACCCTGGGCCTCTAGCCCCTGGGGACGAGGTCCCAGAAGGTAACATGCAGGGGATGATGGGCTGCAGTCTGGGCTTGGTGGAGACTGGAGCCCAGAGCAGAGTGGACCATGGAGGCACAGCAGCCTCCAGGGGAACCTGGAGCCACCGTGGCGGGGGGGAGGGGCTCATTCTGTGGATGGAGGCCACTGTTCCTGGGGCTTCTGGAAGATTGAGGTTCAGACCCAGGACAGAGTGGCAGGGAGAGGGGGAAGTTGAGGCCACGGGTTCCCAAGACTGCCTCAAGGACAGAGAGATGGTGGACAGGGGACAGCAAGTCCCTCCCTGCAACAGGCCCTGGGCTGCCATGAACTGTGATGCCAAGAACTCTTCCAAGGGGCTGTTTGGTGGTAGTGACAGAGGTGCCACCAGCAGGGTGAGTGAGGCTTTCTGCAGGAAGATCACAGAGGGCCCGGGATCATGGAAGCTGACCTCGGGGAGCCAGGATTGTTCTGGAGCTACTTAGGCCTTCCCAGAAACTCTCAAGAGAATGAGAACGTTCCAGTGTTTTTCTGAGGCTTTCTGGTCCCAGGAAAGGCTGTGTGACCGTGGAGAGGCCCCCACCTCAAGCCCCTGCCCTGGTCCCCTTCCTGCTGAGGCTAGAGCCCCAAGCTGTCGGGTGGGAGGAGGTCTGCCCTGGACTCTGAGCCTTTGTTCCTGAGATGCTGGAGATTTCCACCTATATTCAGCTCTCGTTCTAACCCAGCTTCTCAACAGAGAGGGGTTTGCCCTCCACACCCCCCACCAGGACTTTGGACCTTATCTAGGGACATTTTTGATTGTCCCAACTTGGGGAGGGGTAGCACTAGCATCTCATGGTTAGAGCCAGCCATGCTGCAGAACCTCCCGACGTGCAGGACCCCCAGCACGACACAGAATCATCCGGCCCCAAATGTCCGCGCGCTGAGGTTGAGGAACCTGTTAACCTTCTGAGGCTCCGCAGAGCTCCCAGGAGCAATAATGAGGATAATAATAATGAGTGCCCCATTTATCAAGTGCCTCCCGTGTGCCAGGAACTGTGCTAAGAGCTTTACATACATTATCTCAGAAGCCCAGGCGTCCAGCGGGCAACCCCAAGAGGGCTATGAAGGTTTCCATTTTTATAGGATCGATAGAACAATAAAGAGTTAGGGATCCTGAGGTCTCCTTGTTCCCCAGCAATTTGGGGCCTGCTCAGCCCACCTGGACCAGCTGGCGGGCTCCTCATCAACCTCATTACTGTGCTGCTGGGGGTAGCCTCCCTCCCTGGCCTCCTGGAACAGGAAGCTCACCCGCTGATCCAGCCTGCTCCTGCCTGTGTCCCACAGAGCACGCCTGCAGGAGGACAAGAGCCAGGCCTAGGGGCAGAGGGGCCTCGCAGAGACCCCGGCCTTCTCCATGAGCCCCTAGGGATTTGGATAAGCCCCCAAAGTCATGAAAGGGCAACCCCACCTACATGGGGAAACTCTGCTCAGAAACATAAGGTCATCTTCTATTTCAGAGGCAAAGCCCCACCCAAGACCCTTCGCCAGACTCACAAGACTCTGCCAGCACTTGGGGGTTCTAACTGAGCTATCCTGAGTCTGGGGTCTCCCTATGAGGTCCGTGTCACTAAACTGCAACTTCCTCAAAGCAGATGTCTCAAAACAAAAGAATCCTTAAGGCCTCCCCTGAGGCGGAGCATGGGCTGGCCCAGGGCTGTCAGTGGACAGTCACCAAGTGGCCTCCCTAGAAAGGCAAAAGAAGCAGAGAAAGTCACAGCTAAATGCCACCTTTTGCCTCCGTGGAGCAGATGGCCAGGCCGAGGCAGCCCGGGTTGCCAGCAATGTGTCCTGTGCCCACTCTGTGCCAAGCATTTGACATGCAGTCCTCATTGCCCAGGTGGCTCTTAGTATCCCCATGTTGCTGATGAAGAAAGTGATGTCCAAAGGGTTAAGTGACTTGCCTGAGGTCACACAGCTAGTCGGAGACGGAGCCTGCATGGGCCAGGCGGTTTCCAGTGCCTTCCCAGCTCCCTGCTGTCCCCTCCGCTGACCTCACCCCTCTCTCCTCCAGGACATCGCCTCCCCCAAGTTCTCCATGCCCTCCCCTGTTCGCACTGTCATCGCTGCCGACTTTGACAATGACCAGGAGCTGGAGATCTTCTTCAACAACATCGCCTACCGCAGCTCTTCAGCCAACCGCCTCTTCCGGTATGGACCCCAGCCTCGAAGCTGGAGGGTGGAGGGAAGGGTTGGGAACCAGAGGAGGTTCCCAGGGCCAGAGAGTCAGAGCCCAGGGGGAGAAGGACCCTGGTGACAAACAGAAAGGATGGGAGGACGGGGACTGAGCAAGAGGTTTCGTGTGTAGAGGGAAAACCCTGAACAAGACTCAGGCGTCCGCTATTGTCAGGAATTGGGTAGAGAGGACATGGACCAGGGCGTGCCCCGGGTTAAGCAGAGACAGGTTGATTTAACAGAGACTTCAGAGAGCCCATAACAGGGCCGTGAGTGTTTCAACTTTCCAAAAGATGGGTGGAGTGTTCCGCTAGATCTGACCATAGGATCCATAGGATGCATCTTTCAGATAAACTTCTCATGGGATTGGTGCCCGGGGAACATTCTTTAGGAAACACTGGAGGAGAAAATTAACAGTAGGGAAGGAACAGGTAGCTTCAGAAACAGAACGAAGCAGCCAGCTCCTGAACATCCTGTCCAGGGAGAAAGAGTTTAATTTCTGAGGTGACACTTCTTGCAGGGAGGAAGGTGTGATGTGGACAACATTGGCTTCAGAATCATCCAGGGGGCCCTGGAACCCCTTTAGGGTACAGAATCCCAGGGCCAGGACCTGTACTTCTACAAGGGCAGCAGGCACCAGGTGACTGATCACACTAAAATTTGGGAACCACTGCTGGAGACAAACATAGGCCTTGCGGCCCGAGGCATCCCTGTGCCAGCCCTAAAACACGCTGATGAAGCTCAGGACCAGAGAGAAGGGTGGGCCAAAGGTTTTGGAGCCCGGAAATGGGTCAGATCATTGCTTGGCCCAGCAGATCCCTATCCCACTCTCAGAAGGACCCAACTATTAATAAAAGGCATGAGCTGAGACTAAGCATGTTTTAAAATATAATTATTAACCAATCATCAATCCTGACTATATGTAATCACCCCCCAAGGCACCAGATTTACTAATTAGGTGCCTTGCAAAAAGCTTATTCACAACTTCCAGATTAATTGCAGAAGATCAATTGCTCGTTAACAGAGAGACACTACTTTCCTTCTCTGGCTAATAAAGTGTCACTTGCCAGGGCCCCTAAGCACCCAGGAGGCCAGTGCTCCAGTCTCTGTGGCCTAAGAACCCAGTATCTCCCTGCTGCTCGCCCTTGCTGCCTGCTTTAAACCTCCCAGCCTCCCCTGCGGCGGAGCATGGGCTGGCCCAGGGATGTCAGTGGACAGTCACCAAGTGGTCCCCCTGTGAGGTAGTGTGTTTGCTTTCATGCAGAGGCAGCAGAAGCCACCTCCCTAGATCCATGGCTGGGCCCCAAGTCCCAGTGGCAGATGGCTGGGTCCTGAGCACATAGCTCAGGGACTACAGCTGGGACTGCTGCTCAGCTGGCAGCACAGGAAGTTTAACCCCGCCTGTCCCGTGCTGTGCCGGCTCTTCACCTGTCACTGAGCAGAATACCTTGGGCTGGCCCAGGGATGTCAGTGGACAGTCACCAAGTGAGCCCAGTGCCGTCCTGTAGCCTGGCCAAGCACTGGGGAAGGAGAGCCTCATGTGCTCAAGTCTGAAAGTCCTTTAATGATACCTAGGGCAATGTGTCACCCAAAGCAGACCCAAACCCAAGAGAAGGGGACTATGAATAATCACCCCAAGCCAATAAAGACAATAGGCATGAACAGGGACTCTTTTAGGCCACCTGGGTGGGGTGTGGTCCCCCCACTCATGCATGCCTCAGGTCTGTTCTCAACTCTCCCCACACCCTCATCTCTTAGGGATCCCTGCACCCTCTCCAGCCCCCTCCTGTCTGGCCTCAGCAGCACAGCAAGCTGTTGAAATGCAAATCTGAGCACACCCCTCTCTCCACTTCTTTCAGATAAGGTCCCCAGCCCTTCATTCTCCACTGCTCCCTTTACACTATGCACCAGACACCCTGGGCTCTTCTGGGCATGCACACTGCCCACACCAGCAAGGGCCTGTTCCCTCTTCTTTACCTGAGTGGCACATACTCACCTACTCACCACCATTCTGGTCTCAGCTGGGCTGCCCTTCCTCTGGGAAGCCTTCCAAGACTGTCCTGGTTGGAGTAGCTGGCCCCGCTCTGCACTCCCCTTGCCAGCCCCTGTTGACACAGACCAAGCCCCATTCTCCCCAGTGGGCACTGTACCCCCGAGCCCCATTCAGAGCCCAGCACAGGGACGTGGGTACAACATTCGTTCACTGAATACATAAACGCCTGGGTTTCTCCTGAGGAATCTTTAACATCAGTGTCACCTGAACCAAGAGGTGTCTCTGCCAAGCCATGGCAGAGCTGCAGCACATAAATGATCACAGGGGCTGTGGGTATCAGCAGGCTGAAGTGTCACCCCTCAGCAGGTGCACACACACCCAGGGACACTTACACACAAGTCCACTGGGTTACTCTGATGTACACGCAGAGGAGCTTGACATAGGTGCCCATGTGGACAGAGGACACCTCATGGGATCTGCACAACCCTGCAGGCACCTTGCAGGTCGGCCAGCTCTCTCTCTGCTATCCGGCCACCATAGGCTTCAGACAGGGGGCCCTGGCCCCCTCCTGAAAGTACCGGCCACATCACAGCCTTCTGTTGGCTGTCTGTGCTTTGGCAGACTCTTCCTGCCCCTGCCGTCCCCCATTGCTCTACACAGCGAGGGCAGAGTACCCACGGCTGCGAGAATATAATGAGTGAGGAAAGTCAGAGAGGGAGGCTCACTGACACCAGCAGCAGTCAGCTTAATATGGCTACAGGGAAGGACTTTGACAGCAGACTTCCCAGAGGTAAATATGTATGACCAAGATTTGCAGTTCAAAACAGACAGAACCCCCGCAACCCAGAGGGACCCCTTTCCTCCTGCTGGCCCCTGGAATTTACTCTCACATCCCACAGACACCTGCTTGGAGCTTTCTAAGAGCCAGGCACTGTGTTAGATGCTGCAGGAGAAGCAGAGATGAATAATGCAAGGTTCCAGCCTGCAGAGCGCTGCTCACAGAACAACTGGGGAGCTAAGATGCTCACACGGAGCATTAACACAGGCAGGAAGCGCCAAAGGCCAGGAGAAGGGGCTGGCTTCCTTAGGAGGATAGGGGAGGGGGCATCTGCATGAAGCTTGGGCCCTGGTAGCATCCAGAACTAGGAAGCCCAGGGCCACTTGGAAGAGCACGAAGGTCAGTTGAAGGTAGTTGTACCCCCTGCCCTTCTCCATCTGTCAACTGCCCTTCCCCAGGCTGTCTATAATTCATCCATTAGAGAAGGAAAAATCAATATTTGCCAACATAAATTAAAACCCAAGAAGGGAACGGCCACGGTGTAAGCAGGGTTTGTGATCAGAGAGTGGCTGCACGAGCATCCCGTGGCAGTCCATGCACATGGGGCCTGGGGCTGCTCAGGGGACAGGACACAGCTGGTGGGTCTCTGGATCCCAGGCCTCTGGGGCCTCACCATAACCAGCCTGTCTCTCTCCTTCAGTGTCATCCGCAGAGAGCACGGAGACCCCCTCATCGAGGAGCTCAATCCTGGTGACGCCCTGGAGCCTGAGGGCCGGGGCACAGGTGAGGGCACCAAGGGCTCTGGCCTGTACCCCGCATCCTGGCTCTGCCTATGCTCTGGGTGAGGGCAGGTGGAACCAGGCAACCAATCCCACCGTCGGGCTCCTCCCCTCCCTGCCGCTCTGAAGGCTGAGACCCAAGAGCTGGGGTGAGAGCAGAGAGGGAGGAGCCCTGGGGACTGCCAGGCAGAAGGCAGAGCGGGGACAGTCCCTCTTCCAGACTCAGGACAGCAGGCAGCGGGGTGGGATTCTCTGGGTGTGTGGGCAGCAGCTGTCCAGCCAAGCCTTGCAGGGTGAGAATGGGAAGGAGTGAGATGGGTCCCTTTTGCTCTGAGGAAGGGGATTCTGTGTGTGACCCCTCTTGGCACTCAACTTGGTGTCAAAGAACACTAGACCAGGTGACCCAACACCTGGGTCTGCTGTTGTCTCACTCTGTGGTTTTGGTAAAGCTGCTTTGGTTTCTGGGTCTTGTTTTCCACATCTACAAAATGGATATCATCTTATCTTCCCTGCCTCGCCTTTCTGTGTTATAGCAAGAACTGAAACACTGATAAATTAACCCCCAAAATGTGCAAATGTTAAGGTATATTATCCAAACCAGAACAGAAGGACCAGTGTGTGAGTGACATGCACCCACCTGCTCCATGCCACATCCAGGGGAGGGGAGGGGGGTCCTGCGCTGTGAATCCTATTCTGAGCTGGCCATCAGGCAGGGGAGAGAGGAGCCTGGAGCCCTGTCCTCCTGTCGCAGAGCTGTACCCTTTCTCTGCCTCCCACCCTCAGAGCTGTGGTTGCTGTACCTGGCCGGGTGCCTCTATCCCCCAGGGGTCTGCTGGCCTAGGCCAGAGGTAAAATCTGCATTGCTTGCAGGGGGCGTGGTGACCGACTTTGATGGAGATGGCATGCTGGACCTCATCTTGTCCCACGGAGAGTCCATGGCTCAGCCACTGTCCGTCTTCCGAGGGAATCAGGTGTGCATGGATCTCATGACCCATAGATCCCAGCCCTGCGTGCTCCCCTGGACCCAGCATGATGAGGGCAGGGTGGCCCAGGAGGCTTGCTGGCCACACATGTGCTGGGAAACGGAAATCCCAGTCCCTGGAGAAGCAGATACATTCCTGGCTGCCCAGTGGACCTCAGGAAGGGTCGCCTCCAGGGAGAAGCCCTCAGCCTCTCACCTGCTGCACTCACTTTTCTGCCCAAACTGTTTTTCCTGAGTCTCTTGATTTCCCTCCTCTTGCAGGGCCTTTCTTTCCTCTCCACCCGTCTGTCTTTGCCTTGTTCTTCCTCTTCCTCTGCCCTGCCTCCGCCCCGGTGCCTCTCATCCTCCCCATCAACCGTGGCCTTCCTGTTATCCCTCGTGCTCTGACTCCAGGTCTGCCCTTCCCTCCCTGCAGGGCTTCAGCAACAACTGGCTGCGAGTGGTGCCACGGACCCGGTTTGGGGCCTTCGCCAGGGGCGCCAAGGTGGTGCTCTACACCAAGAAGAGTGGCGCCCACCTGAGGATCATCGACGGGGGCTCGGGCTACCTGTGCGAGATGGAACCTGTGGCACACTTTGGCCTGGGTGAGTCGGGGCCCAGTAGGGAACAGGGAGCGGGTCCTGGAGTCCTGCAGCATGCCACCTGACGCGAGGACTCACAGCCCGAGCATTTTCAGGGTGCCATTTCACTGTGACAGCATGGTGGACACCAGCCACCAGAGGCAAACCCTGCTCTGCTGTGAGCCTGGTCTCAGGGAGAAGGGGTAGGGAAGGCTGCCAGGACCTCTGGAATGTTTATCTTCCATTTGTCCAAGGTCATAGCCTTGGTCTTCATGTGCTGGTCTGCATCAGACTTGCCCAGAGCAGTCCCTCCCTTGGCCTCTTGGGAGCTGGTTCAGTCTTTAAGGTGCCACACTAAAACCTAGTGTCTTCCCTCCAGTAGAGCCTGGGAGCCCTGTGTTCTCAGAGGGAGCCAGGTGACCTGATGGGGTAAAAGCTGGCTCTCAGCCAAGGAGGGGGAATGAAAAAATCTGATCTTTTTATATGTATAAAACCACACAAAGACACACACAGCATGCCTGCGGCATTACTAGATGATGCTATCATCTATTTGAGCATCGAAAGTGCAAAATAGTAACAATACCAAATGCTGGTGAGGATGTGGAGGGCTCTGAGAGATGAGAGAAACTGGCCGTCTCCCACATGGCTATGCAAATGTAACTCGCACCACTTCTGAAATAGTTTGGCAGATTCTTTAAAAAAGAAAAAAAAAACTAAGCATACAACTATTGTACATGAGCCTGCTGTTACAGGTGCTCCTTGACGACAGGAGGTTCTGCCCCAATGCCAACACATCATGAGTTGAAAAGATTACAAATGGAGAATGCATGGAACACACCTGGCCACCGAGCCTACCAAACATCTGGGCTCAGCAGCACAGGGCACTGAGAGCACCAGGTGTTCCCCTCGTGATCATGTGGCTGACCAGCAGCCCCAGCTCACTGCTGCTACCTGACATCAGAAGAGAGCCTCATGCTGCATATACTAGCCAGGAGAAAAATCCAAATCCAAAATTCAAAGTACAGTTTCTACTGAGTGCCTATCACACCATCATAAAATAAGAAAATCATTAGTTCAACCATCGTAAGTTGGGGACCATCTATATATCCCCAGACATTTATCTCAGCAGAATGAAAACTTAAATCCACACAAGTCTTTACACTGTTGTTCATAGTAGCTTTATGTTTAATAACAAAAAAAAAAAAACAACAGAGAACATAGATGTCCTTCAGTAGACTAATGGTTCAACAACCTGTGGTACATCCACATCCTGGAATATTACTCAGCAGGGAAGAAATAAAGCATTGATACAAAGCCTAGGGTAGACCTCCAGGGCACCATGGTGAGTGAGAAGAGCTCATCTCCCAAGACAGCATGTGTCCCTTCACAGAACCCTCCTGAAGTGACAAAATCAGAGAGCTGGAAAACAGATTGATGTTCCAGGGTGAGAGATGGCAAAGGAAGGGGAAGAGTATAATGACCAAGGGACCACTCTGTAGTGGGGGGGCCGTTCTGTTATCTTGACCATGGTGATGCTGCCAGTCCACACGTGTGTTAAATGACATAGAACTATACGCACACGAGGCCCCATGCCAGGCTCTTGGGTTCCATATGGTCCAGTTGTTACGGAAGCTGTAACCATTTGGCAGCTGGGTGACAGGCACAGAGGACCACTCTGTACTTCTTGGTAACTTGCTGAGAATCTCCAATTATTTCAAAATAAACCTTTTTTTTTTTACAAGAAATGCATGGAGGGATTAGAAATAAAAGTGTACAAATTCTTCAGGGCTGCAGGGCTTATGATAATGGAAATCAAGGTGGAGAGCATGGGGGCAGGGCGGGAGTAGCTGCTAAAACACAGGAATTAAGAAAGCAGTTGAGTCAAAAGACTCCCAGGTTCAAACCAGACACCTTTCTGTGTGTTAGCACCTCATGAAGTGATATGATTTTAACATAAAAAGATTAGGCAAGATGATCTGATATAAATGATCTGAAATAAATGTATGTCAGTGCTAATGTTATACATGTGCTGTATGTGCGTAGGAAAAACTAAAAGAAGACATAGGAAGCAGGGGCAGGGCTGTCCTCTGAGAGGCTAGGTCCCTGCAGTAACTCCCACCCTGCAGGCAGGGCTGGGCCCCTGGTTCTCATTGCCTCACTTAGTCCTTGTGACTATCCTGAGATGGGCATTACTGTCCCTGTTTGACAAACCACAAAACAGAGGATCTGCACAATTAAGAAACGGGCCCCAGGTCACGTGTTACTTATATGGCAGAGCTGGGATTCAAACCCGGCCTGCTTGGAGACATAATTTTTATTTTCTTCCGTGTTTTGGTGTATATGTGTTCCAGTTTTTATAGGGAACACACAATATTTATGTAGTCTGAAGAAGAAGCAATAAATATTTAGGGGCCCCAGGACCTGGTTATATGAGCATGTTCTTGGGCTATGGCACCCTGGGTGGGTCAGGGCATCCATCACCTCTAAGGCACGGTGTGCTATGCTGGCCTTAAAGGTACAAGGCAACTTTTAAATACATACTCCTCTTGCAAAATAGTATTAGTCAACATTTATGGAGCACTTAGTATGTGCCGGGCACTGGGCCAAGTGCTTTGCATAAACTGTTTATTCAAATCTCATCACAACGTGATGAATTAGGCATCGTAACCTGCATTTTACAGGACAGGATACTGAGGCTGAGATTTGGTGACTTGCTCTAAATTGTGCCTGGAGAAGTAAGGAGGGCTGGACTTGACCTCCTTGGACACTCTGGTCTGAGTTGCTGACCACAGTGACCACCCCCTCCTCTCTGGGTACGGCCAGCCAAGATCCTGCTCTGTTTCTTTCTTTCTATACATCTGCATCCCCTCAGTGACTCGGGGGCGGGGGCAGGTGGGCATTGAAGCACCAAGGTGAGCACAATAGTTTCAGAAATGGGATGTTCATCCAGGTATTTGCCTTGATATCAACTCCCACCCCATTGGACAGATAAGGAAATTGAGGCTCACGTAGCAAATCAATGGTGAGGCCAGGATTGGAACTAAGGTTGCTGTCCCCAGGTCCCATGGCTGCCTTTGCTGTTTTAGGATGTATGTCACAGGCCTCCCTGGGTCCCTTCTCTAGCCAGAATCCGTCTTTCCACCCCTAAGAGAATAGACCTGCTTCCTCAACTGCAGCCTCAACAGGTAATTTGGTGGGATCTAGGGTACTTGGGAGCCAACTGTCTCCTATACCCAGGGTGATGTCCACTGCACCCTCCTGATGCCAGTCCTCACTCTTTTTTATGAGGCTGGTGGTTGGTCTGCACCCAGGAAGGGCAGGGACAGTGTGCAGAGGAACTGTAGAATGTGGCCAGGGGCTCTGCTCTCTGAAAGTGGGTCCACTGAGAAGAGAGGGGTCTACAAGACACACTGAGGACTCTGTACAACTGAATAGGCCCTGGGGGGACCCCTGGAGGACAGAGCCACAGCAAGGTCCCTGAGTGTTCTTGGGCCACATGTTGCAGGCCAGGCTCTGGCAGGGAGCTGGGAAGTGCACGTGAGGGTCCCTGGGATTTGTTCTTGGTTTGAACTCTGGTTCAAACTGCTCCAGAGGGTCCTCCAGCAGTTCCTGTCTTCTTCGGGGTTTGCTTCCCAGAGAGGCACTTGAAGGAAGATTGTTCTCAAACACAAGCCCCTGCAGGTCAACTGAGATCAGCGAGGGCTCCCGAGGCAGCCCAGCAGGCAGCAGGGCCAGCAGACCTGGGACTCAACGGCAGCAGGCAGGCTCTATCCCTGCAGCTCCAAGGCTTCCTAGCCCCCGGGGGAATCTCCTTTATGGATACCCCTGATTGATGGGGAAGCCAGCAATGGAGCGGGAAGAGAGGGAGCTGGTGGGGAAGGCCAGATATTGAGGAAAGATGGAGACAGAAATGAGACATGGGGAAAAGGAAAAAGGCAGAGACTGGGGGAAGAGGTAAGAATATTACCTGCCCTCCAGGTGCATGGGCCAGTGGAAGGGGCAGGTGGACCAAGGGATTTGTGCAAGACAGATTTAGATGCACCATCATACTGGTCCAGGGATCTTGAGAGAACCAGGGACAAGAGAAACTAATTTTTGTGTGTGTGTGTGGTGCTGGGGATTGAACCCAGGGCCTTGTGCATGTGAAGCAAGCACTCTACCAACTGAGCTATATCCCCAGCCCAAGAGAAACTAATTCTGTGCCAGGCTGCATTCTCAGGGAAGTGGATGGAATTAGGTCTATAAGTATGGCAGGAATCTAGAAGGCATGCGCAGGGACTGAGAAGAGCATTCTAGGGACCAGGCTGACTGGACAAAGGCCCAGAGGTGGGAGTGGTCAGTTCAAGAAATGGAAGCCTGGAAAAGGAGACCTGACCAAGCTGTCTGTGATCTCTGGGGCCAATCTGGAGAGGGCAGGATGGACAGAGGGGTGTCTGCAGAGCCAGGAAGATCAAAGCCATCATTGCCGTGAAGGGACAGTGCTGTCAAGGGACCCGCAAGCCAGTAGCACAGGCCATGTTCCCATACCAAGAATCCTGAGGTGAGAGCAGCATTGCTCTTGTTTTTAGAAAACTTTTTGTTCTCTTTCCTACATATCGATTATAGGAACATGAGAAAATATATCATACAAAAAGAAGTAAAAATCACCCACCATCTCACCAAGTGTGTTTGGAATATTAAGTAAAAAATAAACATTTCTCCCTTCACCCCTCCCCTCACACCTTCTGATTCATCTATTCAGTTCATATTTCCTGACACCTACTATGTGCCAGATGGTAACCAGACAACAGTCCTTGCCATGAGAGCTTTTGTACTCTAGTGGAAGGAAGAGAAATGTGGAATATATAATAAACATCATAAATAGGTGAAAATCTAAAACATTAGCTCATATCAAGTGCAATGAAAACAGAAAATGCCCTGGACAGGAAGGGATCAGGAATGGAGAGGGGGAGGACAAGTAATGATTGTCAAATAGGAGGTCTTGGTCGGCCTCTTCACAGTCCCACGATTCTGATGTTTTTGTCACGTACAACACACACAAAGGAGCATGTTCACCGATATATACTACCTGGGAGTTTTTTAAAAGACAAAAATGGTGATTCTTCTTCAATAACTTGCTTTCTTCCTTCCCTTAACCATGTAGCCTGGCCATCCCTCCAAGTCGGTGCGCATCTCTTTTGTTTTCTTTCAACGCTTCAGAGTATTTCACTGTGTGGCAGCACTCATAATTTATTTACCAAGTCCCCTGGTGATGGACAGCTAGATTGTTTCCAGTTCTGAGCAGTTTGAGGTGAGAAGGGGGCCATCCAGAACACAAATCCAAGAAAGGCCTACCCTGGGGTTCTGCGTGACTGAGAGATGAGGTCTGGAGGGAAGAGGGCCGCAGGAAACCCTGCTTCCTGCATGTCCAGGATTTCAGCTCACCCCCCAAACCACCCTGCTCCTGTACTCCCTCCATGAATCACTCTCTGCCTCCTCCTGACTGCAGCAGGGCATGCTGAGCCCACATAAGCCAGTGGACATGGAGGTGAGCACACATGTGTGCCTCCAGTGGACAGCCTCCGTGGCTCCTCCTGTCCCCATCACAGCCAGCTCATGGCTGCTCTCCATGGTACACACCAGCCCGCAGTTGTCTCTCTGAATGCTCCAGACCAGGCCTTGCTAGATGTGCATGAGCAACCACATAGATCTGGGACCCTCACGTGCCCTTCCAAGCTCCCTCCCAGAGCCTGGCCTGCAAAACATATGGCACAAGAACACTCAGGGACCTTGCTGTGGCTCTGTCCTCCAGGGGTCCCCCCAGGGCCTATTCAGTTGTACAGAGTCCTCAGTGTGTCTTGTAGGCCCCTCTCTTCTTAGTGGACCCACTGTCAAAGAGCAGAGCCCCTGGCCACATTCTACAGTTCCTCTGCACACTGTCCCTGCCCTTCCTGGGTGCAGACCAACCACCAGCCTCATTAATAAGCGATTCTGCTTAGAGGCTCCCTGACTGCTCCCCAGCCCCGCCCCACACAGCCCCCCTGTGAATCTCATACCCTGGCCCCCAACTTCCTGCCTGGTAGTGGGCTGAGCCAGTTCACTACCAAACCCAGAAAATAAAAACAAGTGCCAGTGATCTACTCGCCTCCTCAGCCCCCACTAGGGGTCACCCACTCAAGCAGTCCACCCCCACCCCGGAATTGACGGCGCCTCCCCCGCCCCCCATCCCTCTTCCTTTTAAG
>NW_025999999.1:3697306-3726840 GCF_001458135.2 Marmota marmota marmota | reverse complement strand
CTGTGGACTCCTAGGCATCCCTCTTCCTTTTAAGCTAATTGTTTGCTAGTGACTCAGAGCTGCCTCCAAGCCGGCTGGTGCTCATTTAGGGAAGGAAAATTCAGTGGCCCACATAAAAATTGCTTTATTAAAGTGTAAAAATATTCCGCCAACTGTATTCCCACCATCTGTTTTGCTTGTAATTCTTGTGAAAAGCGCAATTCTCTGTGCCTCCTTGGCCTTTGTCCTTTAAAACCTGCCAGAGGCGACTCACTGCGGCTCCTGACCTGTGTCTCTGCTGATTCCTGAGGCCCCTCCTCTGTGGGTCCCCCCCTGCTCACAGGCCTGGCCGAGTCTTGAAGGCTGCTCTTGTGCGGTGTCTGGAAACTGGAACCCCCTTCGTGTGCAGCTTCCTGAATACTTGAGATGTCTCAGTATCCTCTGCCTTGGGTACCCTGGGGCAGAGGGATCAGGAAGACCAAGGACAGGCTCTAGTCCTAGCTCAGATATCTGTAAGTCACTTCATTTCACCAAGACTCATTCCAAAAATGGGGACAAAACACCCACCTTACAGGTACAAAAGCCTCAAACTCCTTTCCCCCCACTGCACACATTCTAACACTCTATTTCCCTGCTTTGAACTTCACCCTGGTCTTCAAACACACCATGTCCTTCATACCTCTGTACACTGTCCCCTCTGCCTGGAATGCTCCTTCCTTCCCATCTCAGCCTCACAGACTCTTATTCCTCCTGCAATATCCAAGTGAAATGACCCACCTCTTAGAGTGGCACCAATGCTACCGCTATACCTTCCCAGTTTATGATCATGTAACCACTGTGTTCATTGCTCCCACAGGAATCGGTTCCTCCAGGATGGGACCTTCTCATTCATGACTGAATCTCAGATCCCTGTGCAAAACTTGGCACACAATGACTGCTGGGCATGGGTGTGGAGTGGGCAGTGTGACAAGGGTACAGCAGATTGGGACTCTGGGATCAGACAGGCCTGACCTGAGGAACCATGGGAAATCCTCTTGCTTCTCCCAAGGCTCAGCTTTCTCATCTCTAAGTTGGAAATTATAAAACTAATACCTTCCTAGCTGGGCGTGGTGGTGCACACCTATAATCCCAGCTACTCAGAAGAATGGCAAGTTCAAGGTTAGCCTGGGAAACTTAGTGCGACCCTGTCTCAAAATAAAATTTAAAAGGAGGCGGGTGTGGCTCTGTGGAAGAGCCCTTGCCTAGGATGAGTGAGGCCCTGGGCTCAATCCCCAGCATGGCTCATTAAAAAAGGGGGGCAGGAATGAATTCTTCCTCGGGTAGGTGTTGTGAAGACTCAAGGCGATAACACTGTGAAGCACGTCGTAAGGTTTGGGCACATCATCGGCCTTCACTGTTATTACCAACAAGGGGAAGCGCTTTGGGGACTGGTGGTGAGGACGCTGATGAATCAGCGGGCAGAGTTTATATTCCAGGGAAGAAGTCCATGCTTCTGGGAGTGTTGGGGTCCGTGCTTCTGGAAGTGTTGGGGTGCTGGACTGGCACACCCCTCATACGGACAGGGCTGAGTCCCAGAGAGGTGGCCCAAATCCACAGGCTAGTCAGCGGCTGAGGAGGAAGCCCAGGCTATGCCTTGCAGGCCGGCTTGCCACAGCCCCAGCCCCTCCTGGGTCTGGAGAGGGAGGGCTGGACTGCACCAGGCACCGCAAGTGCAGGCTGTAAATTTGTGATGGTCTATGAATATTCGGCGGCTCTTTTGAGTTATTTGTGGCACTTCAGGCAGGCTGGAAAATGTATTCCTGTCGCTGTTCTGTTGGCTTAGGTGAGAAACATTTGCTCTCCTTTTTTTTTTTTTAAATGGGAAATGTATAGTTTTTACATGTGCCAGTTAATTTGGGCACTGTGCACCCTAAAAATGCCAAATCTCTTGCACCTCAAGAGTCTACTTCAAAACAGAAAAATTAAACCTGTAGTTGGCACTCCTCAGCCCCTTTCCCGCCCCTCCCCAGGAGAAGTTATAGGCGGGGGAGGCAGAGCACTTTCTGGCCTGATAATTCAAACCCAGAACCAGGGTGGTTGGGCTCAGGAAGAGCTGGGCTCTGTGGCAAGAAAAATAACTGAGTACAGGACTGTCCCCATGACGCTGCCTGTGGTGCCCATAAGTTCAGGGCTGCCCTCCCCTCCAGGACTTGGGAATCTCCAGGTTGCGGCACCTGGTCCCACCTCACTCCCTGCAGACATAGCGACATAGGGAGACTTCTCTGAAGGTTGGAGGAAGCAGGGTGGGAGGGGCACCCACAAGGGAGGACGATGATGTGGCTGATATGTCCCCCACTGGACAGAAAGAGGTAGCTGGTGCTCCCCTCCATGATACTGTCCTGGCCCCTGCCCCTCAGCAGACCTCTGCACCCTTCACTAGATCCTTCTCAGTCTGCATGAGGTTTCCAGGCCCCTTTGCTAAAATACGAGAATCTCTTTTATGCATCTAAATACCTCACAGACAACCCTCCACCCCCATAGTAACTGTCATTGTCACATCCATTGGTGGATGGTAAGGACCAAAAGCCAGTATGAATCCAACAGCACTTTCCAGTGTCATTTATTTTCTGACAGTATCTACATGCATTAGGAGAAAAATAGGCGTGCATTCCTATGAGTGATGTGCCATTTATTCAGCCCAGGAATGATGCTTAAGGGACTACATAGATTTGAGGGTTCCCAGTGCTCCCCAGAGCATGTGTCCACATCTGGTCAGTCCAGGTGGGTGTTCAGCACTCCTATGTGTGCTGAGCACCATCTCCTGTGCAGGTGGTGGTCCAGGAGCTCATCCCCTCCCTGAAGGTGAGGCCCAGCCCCCCTGCCCTCCCCAATCCATCACCATTAGCCTGACCTTGCCACAGGGACCAGCCTGGTTCCTTATGCAGGGAGCCAGGGCAGTCTTTGACAAGCCTAAACACCTGACAAATCTTTCCCACCTGCTTTCTGCCAATGATGTAGCACATTGCTTTAGGGATGTGTGCAGATGGATTCACCGTGAATGTTGTCTGAGCTTCACCGCCACCTCCTGTAAACATCTCAGCTCTGTAGAATGGTCTTTCTCCAGTGCCCTCCACCCTGTCTTTTCCAGGTCTTTATTTAGAGCTCAGCTCAAATACCTCCTCCCCAAGAGGCTATCCCCGAAGAGCCCCAACCAGCCTCCAGGTCCTCTTTACCCTGTTGCTCGGCTTTCTTCACCGAGCTTGTTGATATCTGGCATGATTGTTTGTTCATGTGTTTGGCCTCTGTCCCACATGAAGAGTGGAAGCCCCCTGACAACAGGGACATTCAGTGACAAAAGAGGGCCTGCCCTCTACCAGAGCTCCATAAATAGATATGGAAGAGGGATGCCTAGGAGTCCACAGTGACTTGGCTGCAGAGCTGGGGTTTGTCCCCAGGGGTCCCAGGATCCTGCTCCCCACCATGTTCTGTCCAACACACCAGGGTAAGTAGGAGAGTCAGGATTTGGAGTCCAGATGCCAGAGTCAAGTCGCTGACCACCAGGCCTTCCACCTCCCCAAATCCAGCTTCATGCTACTTGACTTGTGGTTAGAATGTAAATTCTACAGCTGTGCTATCCAGTATGGCAACCATCAGCCATGTGTGAATGTACTTATTTAAATGTATTTTTAAATCAATCATGTATTTTATTTAATCATGTATTTTATTTAGATGTAAATTTGTTTAAAATTAAATAAAATCTAAAATTCACTTCCTCAGTCCCACTAGTCCCACTTTGAGTGCTCAACAGCCACAGATGGCCATCAGGGCAGGAAGTTCTGTTGTACAGTGTTGGTCTAAAGAGGAGGCACCTCAAATCTGTCTTGTTCGTTTCCCTAGCCCGTAGAAGAGGACTCCATTAATGCTTTTATTACATGAAGGAATCCATTACTGCCAGTGCTTTGGCTGAGAGCCCCTCTCCCCTCTGCTGCTGACCGCTGTCCTTCCTCCCACAGGGAGGGATGAAGCCAGCAGTGTGGAAGTGACGTGGCCAGATGGCAAGATGGTGAGCCAGAGTGTGGCCAGTGAGAAGATGAACTCAGTGCTGGAGATCCTTTACCCCCGGGATGAGGACAAACTTCAGGACCCAGCCCCACTTGAGGTGGGCCAAGGCATCTGGACCTCATATCTAGAAAAGCAGACACCACCCACAGTCTCATGGGCTGTAGCATTGGCCTCTAGAATAATGGTGGGCTTCAGAGTGATCCCTCCATTTGTAGTCTGAACAACACTATCACATTCTCTTCTGCTTCTCAGAAATCCTAGAGAATTGTCAGAGCAAGTGTTTTGTATCCATTTTACAGAGGACAAAACTGAGACCAAGAAAGGGAACCCAAGGCCCACTGAGGCCTACAACCAGTTGTGAGCAGGGTTAAAAATTGACCTGTAGGTCCCCTGCAGCCCTCCTGGTTCTTTCCAAGTATCTTATGAGACCTCCTTTTGCCCTAAGGGTGGGGCTCAGACCCTGTACAGAGCCTCTGTGGACCAATCTCTGGTCCAGATCGGGTATGCAGAACCCATGTGAAGGGAAATGAGCAGAAGTTTGGATTATGTTCATTCTTGCCCCCTGCACACTATGCCGTCTCCTGTTCTCAGAGCAAGGCAGAGGGTCCTAGAAGGGAGGGAACTCCACCCAGGCCTTAGGACTGAGAACACCCCTCATGCTGGAGTCAGAGTAACAGCTTCTCTGTGGCTGTGACTAGGAGGAGACCTGAGATGGGACAGTCTCAACTCACTGTTGTCTCTGCTTCTGCCCACCTTACAGTGCGGCCAGGGATTCTCCCAGCAGGAAAATGGCCATTGCATGGGTGAGTTGTCTGTGGGCCCCAGGGGATGGGCACTCCCTGGGAAATGTTGGCCTGACCAGTGGCAATATCCAGGGTGTAGACAGAGGGTGGAAAGGCAGGGAGAGGAAGGTGTTGTTCCCTGGGACTCCAGATGCCAAGACAACCGCCATATGACTCACCAAGGTGGGAGTGACCGGCAGGCTGACTCACTGCAGTTCTGGGAATTGGCAGTGTCTCATGCCATGAATATAGAGGGTCCTGGGAGCCAGCATAAAGACAGTGGAGACTCTGGTGGGCGAGCTTTGTCCTGGTGCAGGTAGAATAGCCACATGCCGTGGCAGCCAGGGAAGCAGCCAGTAGGGTCTGACAGGCAAGGTTGGCCATTGTTGGGAACATCCAGGCAAAGCAGGGTGCAAAGTCACAGAGCAGATGGGAGATTACATACTGGTGCAATACTAGGGGACAGGTAGCTTCTAGATGGTAGTGCCATAAAAATCCAGTGACCTTCTGAAAATCTCCCAAGAGCCTAGAATAGGAAGGGAGCAGCCTAGAGGCTCAGTGTCCACAAGACCTTCAACCTAGCGTCTTCCATTCTAGTGACCAGTAACAAGGGGTCAAGCCAAGGATTCCTCCTTCCTTAGACCCAAGTCGACTCTAAAGCCACACATTAGCTTCAGGCTAATGCATTTGCTGCAGAGGTACACAAGTAAATTAGACAGATAGCCCCATCCTCTCCATAACCGATAGACAGACCCACAGTGAACAGTCAATGGCCACACATGGGATCAGGACTGGAATGGGGCAGGGGCAGGGGCTTGAGAGTACCAAGGGTGGCCCTCAACCATCTGGAGAGGGTCCTAGAAGGCCACCTTGAGAAAGCAAGGTCTGAGCTGGGACCTGAGGGATGACAAGGAGTTGGACTGACACAGAGAGGCAATGTTCCAGAGAAGAGCCCTGTCTGGGCAAAGCACCTCAAAATGCAGAAGCATAGGAGCAGGGAGGCTCAGGGTGGTTGAGGAGGATGTGACTCCCCCACACTCCCCATGTCCCCACCCTGGCCTCATGCTAAACAGACAGTGCAGGTGTATGGAAAACGGTCTTCTCTGCATGCTGGAAGGACCCTTCCAGATCACCAAACCAGCCCCCTCCATTTTTTCATCATCCAACAGGCATTGATATGCCTCCTGCATGGTACCAAGCACCATGCTGGGCCCTCAGGGTGCAGCCCAAGTGCCTTCTCTGAGAGGTGTTCCTTCTGGTAGAGGGAGACTGACCCCAACCATGGGATCACACAGCTAGGCAGGATAGTTTAAGAACCTGTAAACAAGATGCTCTCTGGAAACTGTTCTGAACAGAGTAGGCAGGGAGGGATACTGGATAGGATTCTTTTATGCTGAGCCCCCAAGGATGAGAAGAATGCAGCCTCAGGATGAGCTGAGTGGGAAGCTCTCCTGGCAGAGGAGAGGGCAGGGGTGAAGAGCCCAAGGTAGGAAAAGGCTTGCTGTGCCCAAGGGGCAGGCAGGAGGCCCATATGCCTGAGATGACATGGAGGAGGCAGCACCAGGTCAAGGAGGGGCTTCAGGCTCTGGGAAGAAGGCTGGATTTTGTTCTTAGGGCCCTTGGAAGTTAAGCAGGAGAGTGACCTGATGTGATTCACATTTTTAAAAGATCACTCTGGCTGCTGAATTGCAGATTGGATTGGAGGGAAGAGTGGAAGCCAGGAGGCCAGTAAGGCGCCAACTGCAGAACTCCAGGCAAGAGATCATGGGGGCTGGGAATAGGGTGGTGGCAGAGGAGTGAGGAAGGTGGACAGGCAAGAGGTGCACTGTGGGGCAGAACAGACAGGACCTGCTGTGGGATTGTGTATGGGGGTGAAGAAAAGGGAGGATTGGGGGATCGCTCCAATTTCTTCTGGAGCAGTTGAGTAGATGATGGTAGCATTGATTGAGCTAAGGAAGATGGGAACGGGGGAAGGAGAGGTTTAAGGGCTGAGGGAAATCTAAAGTTCCATTTTGGACATATTAAGTTTGAGGTGTGTATTAGATATCCAGGTGGAACTGTCAAGTAGGTCATTGGTGAGTGGATTCATGAGTCTGGAGCTCAAAGGAGAGGTTATGGCTAGAGACAGAAAGTTTGCAGTCATCCATATGCAAGGAGATCACCTAGAGAAACTGTGGTGGATAGAAAAGAAGACCCAGGACCAAGCCTGAGTGCCACCCCACCATGTAGAAGTCAAGTAGGGAGGAGCCAGCCAAGGGAACTGAAGAAAGGAAATGGAGGCCCATCAAGAAGGGACATGCCCAAGGTCACAGAGTGAGTGGGTGGGCACACAGCCTGAGCTAGGACCCACTGCCCCACACCTCCCTGGTGAGTGGCTCCCCTCACCTTGCAGATACCAATGAATGCATCCAGTTCCCATTTGTGTGCCCTCGAGACAAGCCAGTGTGTGTCAACACCTACGGAAGCTACAGATGCCGAACCAACAAGAGATGCAGTCGGGGCTTTGAGCCTAATGAGGATGGCACAGCCTGTGTGGGTGAGTGGGCCCCCAGCCACAGTCTAGTAGTAAATCAAAGTTGTCTTTCACTGGGAAGCTCTGGGTGGGCTGCAGATCAAGGTCCTCAGCCCTGCCTTCTCCTGAATATAGACAGTCTCCTTAGTCTACCATTGAGTCTCCAGGGAAAATCATGGCAGGAGCTTGGAGAGGCCCCATTACTACTAACCCCCACCTACAGGGCCCCAGGGGTGCTGTCCTGGCCTTAGGCTATCATTCTTCTCACATCTCCTAAAACAAGCATTCCTACCTAGAAGTCAGCCCATATTTTCATAGCTGGGATATAAACTAACTCCTATGAGTCATCTTTTTCTAAATTTCTGAACCCATGTTTGTCTTCTTCCTCCCAAACTCTTTCCTCCACCCCAATCCTATCCCTCTCTCCTTTCTCTCTTCCCCATTCTCTACTTCCCTTCCCTGTCCTTTTTGCAGCTCAAGTGGCCTTTTTAGGTGGGTATTCTTCTTCGGCTGCCTTTAGAATCTCTGAGCCTCTATCTCAGGCCTCATATCTTTCTCTAGTCCTTGGACTTTGCCTTCAGTTATATGCACTTTAAACTCCATCAATAAAGGAAAAAAAAATACAAAACTAACAACCTTTGTGGAAAACTAAATCTCTCTCCTGCTGCCTGTCTCTTTCCATACCCAATAGATTCTGCCATGTGCTCCCTCTAAGTGGACAGCAGGGTGGCCATCTTTGAAAAGGGAAGTTTGGGAGATACTGTTGCAACCTTAGTTGTTTGTGAAGTCTTTCTTTGCATGTTTTCTGAGAAAACAGAAAAAGAAAGTCTCCCCTGTACCCCATCCAGCCTCCCTCACTCCTTCAGAAGAATCAAGATAGTCCTGTCTTTCCTGTGTTCTCGTGAACTTCTTATTTTGCCCTTAACAAAGATGGCTCCCACGTGGTTGCTTGCTCAGTTGATTCGGTAATGTATCATGTACCTGCTGGTCCAGCTTCTGCTGTTTCTGCTTTGTGCACCCTGACTTCCTGTGGCAGAAAAGCCTTATTAGAGTCCAAAGTGATTAGGGGAGGGAAAAAGGGTGAGCCTTTGGGACTCTGGATAAAAATGTTAAAATTTGAACTTCTTAAGTATTCTAGCCTCTTTTCTGGGGAAACTATGCCAATAAAGTCTCTGCTACATATCACCACCTAGCTAGTGGGGGCAAAATGTGTCTGGGCAAGATGCTGGTTGTAGCAGCAGCCCTTCTACCAGAAGGTGCTTGGAAAACAAGTCATAATACAGGGAAAGCACCACCCCAGGCATGAGCAGTGGTTTGGGTATATACAAAAATGTTCATTTTGGGGGGCGGGGGACCAGGGTTTGGATCAAACGAGGGATAAGAGATGAGCAATTGGCAGACAGTAAGGGAACACTCTTCGCCATTTACCTGGGGGAGGTCACTTCTCCACTCTGGGTCTCCATTTCCCTAATCTAAATGACAATAGAATTGGGCTGGTATATCCTCAAAGGCCCTTTCCTTTTTAAGATTCTTCCATATGTGCCTGGATGTGGGTCTGGCTAGTCTCAGGTTATCCTCATTTCTAGAAAGAACCTCGCAATTCAATCTTTGCAATGTGCTTAGAAATCTGGAAGCTCCTATAGCCAGAGCAGCCTTTAGGGATGATGTAACTCTACAGAATATGTTCACAGCCAGCCGCGGGTAGTGAAGGCGCATTATAAATCACAGATCTATTCTTCATGGGGGAAAAAAGTTGCTCCAAGATATAATAAAATCACACTTAAGAATGCAGCAAGCCTTTTAAAAACATATTTAACAAAAAAACTACCTTTTTCTGATATCATAATAATACTCCCAATAAATCACAAAATATGAGTTCCTTGTAGCTAGTGCTGTTTTTACACTCAGAACAGGAGCTTAAATGAAAAGTTTTAAAATGAAAACAGCTACAATTTCCTTGAGAAGCATAGACCAACTTAAAAATCGCTCTACTTCTGGAAAACTCATTCCTGTGTATTGACATAAAATTAAAGATCTGAAAGGGCCTCAGAGATGAGGCTCAGAGAGATGAAGTGATCAAGGTCACTCTGCCCAAGGTCACAGAGCCAACGGGTCCCAAGCCAGGGCTGGAGCCCTTTCCCACCATGGTGTCTTATCAGAGGAGTTAAGGGGCAGCTGTCACTGCTGAGACTATCCCCAGTCATTCCGGAAGCTGTTGCCTTTTTAGAACTAATAAGTGGATCTCAGATAGTGAGATAAGCAAAACCCAAAACCCACAGAGGGATGACTCCAAATGCAGTTGTAAATGACAAGATAACCGGGCCCATTGACTGGCCTCACAAGAAGGAAGGGACAAGACAACAGGGGAGATGGTCTGCCAAGGACACCAGAAGCTTCAGGATGACAGCTTCAGAGAAGGCGTTGAACTCCTGTATTTCGAGTTTCGTGTGATGGGGTCTATCTGGGTCATTTCACTCTGTTCAGTGGGTGGAGTCAGAAAGGAGTTACAAAGAGGAATTCAAGGCTCCCAATTATTAGGAGCACAATTACAGTGACCACACTCCAGAGCAAAAAGGCTTTCCATTCCATTTCATTCATTCGTTCGTTCATTTAGCAGATATAGATTGGACACTTGCTAAGGGCCCAGGACTGAACTGGGCTCTAGATATATAACGGTGAGCAAAGGTAACCTGATTTCTGCCCCCACACTACCAAGTGCAGGGACCGGAGGGGGATAACAAAGGGCTTTCTGAAAAGTTTAGCTAAATTCTTGGTTGCATCCATTCATCCATCCATATATTTACTTAGCAAGCATTTCCCGAGAACCTCCTGTGCTTGGTCCCTCCATAAGGAATGTGACAAGTTCCCTCCGTTGAGGAAGTCAAGCCTCCTGTCCCCAAGATGCTTGTGTTAGGAAAAATATGAGACTAAAAGATACAGAAAACAGTTCAACATTTGGGCCCCCAAAACAGGAACTTCCCAGTGGACCGGGGTCCAGGATTTCTGAGCCAGGTGGCTCAAGTTCAGGGTATTCGCTTACCTGTATTTTCTAGCCACAGACATGTGAGTGCAAAGCCACATGCAGGCTAGCCAGGCCCAGCATACCCATCCCCCTCTTATTCTAATTCATCTTCCTCTGAGACCTGCGGTGGCAGCATCGAATGAACCCTTGCTGCCCCCTTCTGAGCACAGACAGGTCTGTCTTTTCTCGGTCTCATAGCCCCACTCGGGTTCCTGACACCCTTGTTGGCTTATGCTGGATGTGAAGATGTAACAAAAACAACAAAGACCCTCAGGGGCAGGCGAGTAATGAAATGGGCCGAGCAGGGATGATACAGATGGAGAAGTGGAAACCCACTCCTGCCGAGCAGAAGGTGGGCTGGATTGCCAGACTCCATTTATCAAGAAAGGCTAAATAATAATAATACCATTTTCATCTGTCCAAGAATACAGCCTCTGCTCAAGAATGTACCCCTGAAGAAGACAGGAGTAGTCTGCAGCGAGTGAGTGGCAGGTCTGGGTCAGATCTAAACTCTGCAAGAATCAACAAGCTTAAGCCTCACCATGGTCCCAAAAGGAAAGTGCTATAATTACCCAGTTTCACAGATAAGCTAAGTGGTTTGTCGGGGTCACACGGCTGGAATACACAAAGGCAGGACTGGGTCTCAGGCAGTCTGGCTTCTCTGCCTGTACTCTTAACTACTACTCCAGCCCCCTTCCTCCAGGTGGGTAACTGCTTTACAGAAATGCCACAATCTCTCAAGCTGCAAGGTCACTGGCTGGGGTGGGAAGGGTCAGGTACCTGAGGCAGGTACCTCAGTCTCCTCCAAGCCCGTAAAAAGAGATGGCCGTGAGGACCCTCGCATGGGGGAGTTTGGCTGGCCTTCTCCGGTGCAAAATGGTGAAATCATCCTCCAGGCCTCTTCAAGGATGTGTCTACACAGTGGCCAGCCCTGCTCTGGGAAGGTGCCATTCTGAGGGCCAGGAGTCTGATTATGAGTCACTCTGGCTGCTATGGCCCCCTCCCAGGGTCTGGGAATCACACCCGGACTGGTGTCGTGGACCTCAGCGCAGGAAAGAACGCCACTGTAGCTTCCAAGAGCCGCATGGAGACAGGAGAGTGAACACTTCATTTTCTTAGGGAGCCAGCTGAGCTTTTCCAGCAGACTCCAAAAGGATGCCCCCCACCCAGACTCCCAGCCCAGGAAGCAGGCTGAGTTCCTGCTCTCTCCTCTCCCCCGCCCCACATGGTCACCCATCCCCAAAGTCTAGCTCCTTCCATGTGTGGCCAGAACCCCAGCCAGGGGCCAGGAACCTGCCAAGGGCTGATGTTGCGTCTCCTTGGCAACAGGCACATCCTGGAAGGACAAAGAAGGAGGGCAAGAGAGCTTGGGCTGGTTCACACCACGGATAATGCCAACCCCGCCTTCAGCAGCTCTGTCCTCTTAAGGAGCTGCTGTTGAACAGTGAAGTGGTCAAAGGGTAGGCCATCAGAGGGAAAACGAGAAGCAGGAAGAGAAAAAAAATATCCTCAGGGAAAGGAGCTAACATTTACGGAATGCCCACCATATGCCAAGAACTTTACATATGTGTCTCCATTAATCCTCCACCCATCCTGCAAGACAAATGTTATTTGTCTATTTTATTACCAAAGAAACTGAGGCTCAGAAAGAATAAGTTACCCAAGGTCACAGCTAGCTAGAGTGACAAATACTATAATTCAAATCCCAAACTGTCTAGCTCTACAGCCTGGCTCTTAAGCCTTCTACTGCACAATCTCCTGATAATTGACACCTGGGGAAGTTACTTAACCAGATGTTCACGCAACATGCATTGATTAGGCACTTACTATGTGCTGGGTGTTGTTCTAGTGGCTTGGGATATACACCTGTGAGCAATGCTAACAAAGATTCCTGCACGGGTAGCATGTACCAGGGACTAAGTAATAAACATAAGGAGTAAATTGGATAGCATGTTAGAAGATTCTAAGGGCTGTGGGCAGCAGGGGAGAGAAACAGCAACAATGTAATTTGGGAGTGGCGTAATGGGGGCACACTGTCATTTTAAATAGGGTGGGCCAGGGAGGGCCTACCTGGGAAAGTAGCATTTGGGTAAAGACTTACGGTAGGTGAGGAGTCCTTGAACCTCAGTTGCTCATCTGTAAAGAAGGGACAAAGCCTCACAGAGTTATTTATTACATTTGACTGTTAACCTTAACTCGGATACCTCATAGTTACTATATGAACTTGACATAATTAAGTAGCAAAGTTCCGGATGGAGCTCCCAGACCTATGCAGTGCCATAGCCCCTGTGCTTTACAGCATATGCTGCTGGGTACCCTGGGGTGGTGGAAAGATGTGAAGGAGCCTGACCACTCCCAGGATGCTGACAGGTTAGCAGGAACAAGAACGCAGGACTGCAAACCGTCATAAAGGGGCAGAGCCAACCTTCCTGGGCCTGGGCTGTGCCAGGTTCAGCTTAGTGGTCATGTATGTCATCTCCAGATAATAGTCATAAAACAAGGTCAATGGAGCAGGTGGGCATGGAATTGACCAACCACACAGAGCAAAGGTCACCAGAAACTAATGAACTGGCTTGGGATTCAGCCCTCACCCTAGAACCCTTAAGCATTAAGTATAGAGGCACCTGGGAAGTCATCTAATAGAGCCCCATCTTTTCATGTGGGGAAATTGAGGTGCAAAAAGGTCCCGTGACTTTCCCTAAGACCACAGACTCTGCCTCCTTCTCCAGGCCTCTTCCTGGCTCACGCTGCCTTCTGCTCTCCCAAGAGCTCAGCCACAGGCCATTCACAGTCGCCTTCTCCAAAAAGCCCCAAGTATTTCAGAAGCTCAAGTGCATACACAATTTCAGGAATAAGAGGCACAGTGCTGGTTCTTCCTGTGTTGTTGACATGGAAACTGAGCCCAGATCCATGACTACCAAGTGACCAGAAGGGCATGCTTGGGCCCTGGCACAGCTGGGACCAAAGCTCTGAATGACGGACAGCTGACAAGGAGAGTCAGGGGCAGTAGATGGGGATGAGGGTGGGACTGAAGGAGACTGTGTCACCCCTTCCCAATGAATCCCACCTGGAACCCCATGCCCCCAGCCAGGCTGCCAGGAGGAAAGTAGACGGGGGCCAGAGCAATTCCCATAAAGGTACCTCCTTCTGCACAGCCAGGCCTGGAGCGGCCATGTAGGATTTCACCCTCAGAATCATGTAATGCAACCTCCCAATCAAAGGGCTAATTTCCTCCCTCTGAGGAGCTCCTCCAAGTGAGAAACACACACCTTAGCTCCCCAGTTCCTCTTGGGACGGTGGAAGAGGGACACATTTAGGCCAAATGGGGGAAGAAAAATCAAATGTACACCCTCTCTGCAGCTGCAGGCTCAGGCTCAAGATTTACAGCCCTGGAAGGCAGAGGCACAGAGGAGGTAGAAGAGGCCTTGGGGCTGTGTCCGGGGCACCCTCATTGCCTCAGCCCACTGCAGAGTCTCTTGTGCTGAGAAGCCACACTGTCTTTGGAGATTGGGTGCAAAAATCTCCCGGCTCTCCCTCCTCCCCTCCTTCCATCTTAAAATTTTCTCTTCACCCTGAGACTTGGGAATCAAAGACTCCAATTTTTGAATCCCAGACACTCCACCTTGCACCCCAAAGTGGCGGGAAGCTAGTTATTTCCTCTCTAAGCCTCAGTTTCTTCATCTGCAAGATGGAAGCAGTAATACCAACGTGGAGGAATGGTGGCAAAGCTCCCTCCACATAAAACATGTAAGGCACTCAGGACTGATGAACGGAGCGAAAAACATAAAACATGTAAGGAGCCTGGACTGATGAAATGCACGGATTATTATCAAATCTGTTCCCGGCCCTTCAACCTCCTGGTTTCGCTTCTAGCCGCACCTGATTTTACAACAATCTATAAGTCATTAACTGGGGTGATATTAGACCTATAAGAATCCTTCCCAACAAGACACATCCATCACTCAGAGTTACAAATGCAGAGTTCATTTGAGGACCGGGTGAGCACAGCATCTTCCCTTTGAAGAGTCCAGCCCTGCATTTAGATCTGCACAGGGGAGCACAGGGCCGATCGGAACCCATCCATTCACCTGCCTCTCCAGGGTCCTCAAGCATCCATCTCAAGCCAGGCAGCCCTCTCACTCATCTCTGGTCCATCAGTCATCTCCCTGCACCCACTTATTCATCCATCCATCCATCCATCCATCCGTCCGTCCGTCCATCCGTCCACTCTCCCATTCAAGGTACTTCATCCTCTAGGGCCCCCAGTCCAGACTTCCTGGAAAAGTAACCCTCAAAAAAGATTTTACCCTCCTCAAACCATGGTGTGCAGGATGTACAGGCAGAGGCTGAGGGGGGTCGGGATTGTGCACCTCCTTCCCCTCCCCGGAGGTCATGAGCAGAGCCACAAGAATGCAGCCAGAGCAGTGTTCCTGAGAGCTGCTTCCCAGTGCAGGGGATGGCCTGGGGTCACTGCCTGCACCCTTTGTTTGACTTAAGCCAGGACTACTTGCAGTTCAATTGCATCACTCAGTGACTGCTGCATGTCTGCATTAGCCTGTGCTGTTGCTGAGGCAGGTTGCCTCCGGGGCCTGCGGATTACACCACTGCATATTCTCCCTCTTCCAGGCAGCCTGGGATGGCTGCATCCCCCATTCACCTGCCAAGGTGAGGCAGGCCCCGTGACAGGCACGTAGGGCAGGGGAAGGAGGATGTAGAAATGAGTAGGAGAAGATCCCCACCCTCAGCTGCCCTCAATTAATTACCAATTAATTGGGGGCAGCAGGGAGAAGGACCCTCACCAAATTGGAAGCCTTGTAAGCTACGCACAACGTTTCCTCCTGCCTGGGGCCTCGCTCAGCACTGCTCTCAGGTGGTAGCCGGTCTCCAATCACTTTTCCATTACAGAAATCGATAACTTGAATTACTCCAAAATAACGAGCACATCCATACCCCTGCAAAACGAATTTTTCTGTGTCTGCGTTTGCCCACGTGTTTCACTGTGGGTCTGGAATCTGTCTTTGAGTCAATCCAGGTAGAACGGCGCCTTGCATCTGACTGTGACATGGAGTGGCAGAACGGAGCTGGATTTGGAGTCAGGGACTTAGGTTCAAGTCTTTGCTCTGACACTTGCCAGCTGTGGGCCCTTGTCAAGCTACCTAACAACCTGGAACATGTTTCCTCATCTATAAAATCAGATTTCAAGTATAACCACCCACCAGAGTGCTAGAGAAATCAAATGGAATAATAATGTACATGAGTGTTCCTGGCTTATATTAGGGAATCAGTGAAGGCTTGGATAAATTATCTGTTTATTCTATGCAAGAATCAGAAACCTGCTATAAAATCGGTATCATTAGGCCATTGTATAATGAGGTCCTGGTGTCACTTCTGCAATAACAATAATATCTTACATTGGAGCAGCAGATTATCATTTACAAAGATGCATGTTCATAATGCTCTTGTTTTACAAATGACAAAGCTGAGACTCAGGGAAGTTGAGGGAATCTGTGGGGGTCCCCCAGCTGGTGCAGCCCTCTGATTCCCTTCACACATTTCCTTCTCCTCCATCCTCTCTGATCCAAAACCAAAAGCCCCAGCGCAGCCCCTGGATGTTATGCACTAAGTTCTGCATCCTGCGGATACCAAAATGACAGGCCTTCTGAATGGCCCCTTGGAATTAGAGCTGTGAGCTTGGCACAGTCTGCCCTTGGTACTGCCAGGAGAATAAATCCTCCTAGAAGTCACCTGAGAAGGGTCATGTGGAAACCCCTGAAGGCTGGGCCTTGAAAGCAAGGAAAGCAACTGACATTACCAAGCACCTATGTTATGCCAGGCACGTTTGCAGCCAGTTTCTCACTGACTTTTCAAAACCAGTTGTTCTTAACCTTTTAGGAGCTGGTCATATACCCTCTGGGGAATCTGCTGAGAGCTATGGATTCTTTCCCCAAGTTAAAGTACAGATTATGCACACAAATGTGGAGGCAGGGGGCGGGCGTCAAGGTTAGGAACTCCTGGTATAAACTCAGATGTTTTTAAGATTCTTAGGCACCATGGACCTTCTCTTTTGGAGCCCACTCTCCCAACCCTCACCATATCAAACACTTTTGTATACATCCACAACCCAGAGTAAATATCAAATACACAGAGATGTACATACACATATATGTATGTACACAATCGCAGCCATCTCATTTGACATAATGCATTATATTTGTAGATCTTTAATAAAATGGTAATTTCAATTTTGTGCTTTCTTTTCCTATTTTGGAGCCAACAGTTTTTGGTAAATTTTATTGAAATTTATCACACGTACAGAAAAATACACAGATCTTAAGTGTATAGCACAATGGATTTTTGTGAAGTGAGTGCCCCTGGGTTATGAGTATTCTGGCCAAGAAGCAGAATATCAGGAGTCCCTAGGTCCCTTCCATTCACCACTTCTGCCAGGGGAACCACGAACAGATAAGTTTGATGCAATTTGCCTTATGTGGGAATCAAACAGTTTGTGCTCATCCTACATCTGGTTGCTTTTGGGGAACTGGTAATTTTTTTATTCAGGTTTCAGACATTTTTGGAGACCCTTGGAAGGCCCATAGGTTCTTGATGCTGTTGAAATGAGGGGTTCTTGACCTTGCCTTCACATTAGAATCCCTGGGGAGGTTTTAAAATCCTGATGACAGGCTCTGTGTGCCCAAAACAATTAAAACAGGACCAAGCTTTGGCTGTTGGTCATGCTTCAGGTGACTCCCATTTCATTCAAGGTTGAAAATGCAGATCTAGACAATCCTGTAAAGTGTCAATACCCCGCCTTACAATCAAAGAAACGGATTCTAGGAGTCTCCACCGTCTGCCACAAAGCCAGAGCACACACTCTGGAGTGACTTGGAGTGGTATTTGTTTTGTCTAATCCTTAGATAAACAGCAAGGCCAAACCCCAGTGAGGGTGCCTCCTGCCCAGACCCTTCTCACCTGGAATCCTTTCAAAGATATGGACAGGGAGAGGAGTACCCAGACCAGTGGGTGCCCAGAAGTCAGCCCAGCACTAGCCCCATGTTGGAAGACTGGCCACTGGTGGACTCCACCCTCACCCTGCACCTCCAGAAACTACAGAAAACTTCTTGCAGGTGGCAGCAGCTGCTGGTTTGGGGGCTGTTAGTGAAGTTTCACAGCAGCCAAGTGGGTCTGCGAGCCACTGCTTTTGACTCCCAGGTGCAGCACATGATTCTGCCACTAGGCGGCACTGGAGCTTCTGCAAGCCTTGTCTTCACACACACCTGCCTTTGGCCAAGGGAGGAAGCTGGCCCAGTGAAGAGAGAAAGGTGCAGCAAGAACTGCTTGGGCACGCCAGGTGGGATGTGCCCTTGGGAAGGGACAGCAGGGGACGGGGAAAGGGAGCACAATCTGGCTGAGGCAAGATCACAGTTCTTCTGCTTCATTGATCCTTTTAGGGCCTGTCCCTGGCCAGCAAGGGGGATGCAGGAAACACAAGGCTACAATCAGACCCAAGTCTCTGTCCCCATAACTGAGCCAGCCAAGAGAAGCCACATCCCACAGGTCTGCAGAATTGGGTCTTTCCATTGACCTTTACCAGGATGTCCCTGTGGGTCCCAGAAATCCATGAGCACACCCCACCCACACTCCTGCAATGCCCTGTGCAAGGAGGGACCAGCTCCAACTTGGAGCCCAAAGCTTCAGGTCCTTTCCTGGGAATCTACCAGATCCCAACCTGATGATGCCTGCAGAGGCCTTTGAAGCTAGATGTATTGATCCACTTCCCCACAGTTTGAAATCAGACTGTCTAGGTTCAAAGTCAAGCTCTGCCACTTCCTAGTTATGTGACTCTGGGCAATTTAACTTCTATGACCTCAGTCTCCTTATCTGGGAATAATAATAACCCACACCATAGAGGGTTGTTGTGATGATTCAATGATGAATTATATAGAGTCCTAGCCTCATACCTTGGCCCAGATGAGGCTGTTAAATGTTAGATACTTTTGTTATCATCATTATTGCCAATATTTGAAAGCGGGAAGGTCAAAGAACTCTCTGCCAGATTAGCACTCAGAGTGGGTTTTCCACTTTGGAAATCCTCACCCATCTACAGCACTTCCTCCCTAAAACACTTGGCTGGGGTTCAAGTCTGACCTTGGGATAGAATAAACACCCTACCCCAAAAAGCACTACAGAATGAACCTCCACACTGGTTAAGAGAACAGCCCCCACCTCCCACAACTCGTAGCAGCCCTCACAGCCCAGGCTTGAGCACAGGCAAAAGTCCAGCCGGCCCAGGCCTCAGGTAAATACCAAACTATTCCTTATGGGCAGTGAGTAGAAGCCTGAAAATCACTTGGAGTTCACAGAACCATCTGGAGGGGACCCCCTAGGCCCACCCCAGAGACCAGAGCTGCTATCCCCATCGTCTGATGAGGCCCTCTCTGGCCTACAGATCTATGTGACCCCAGCCTCCTGAAGCTTCAAGCAGCTTCCTACCTGATTACTACCCAGCTTCCTACCTGCTTGCTACCCACTGGGTCAGGAAACTTCCATTCGAAGATCATCAGCCAGCTTTGTGATGAGGCAAGTCTTTCAGCCTCTCATTACACTTCTAGGAGAAGATGCAGGTAACCTTAAAATCCCCTCCAGTTCCTAGCATATGGTTTTAACAAAGTACCTGGCACACAGTAGGTACTCAATTAGTGTTTTGTTTTATAAACTCCAAGACATAGCTGCTGGGCTCCAACACCTACCTACTTTCCATTCTTTAGTACTGAGTAATTCATGTGATCCAACTCCTAACAGGGCCCAACCCAGGGTAAGAACTCAAAAATTGGGTAGTATCTAATTCACTAATTACTTTTGGCCTGGCTTTCAATTTGAACCTGTTCTGGCAACCCAAGACTGCAGACTCACCCAAAGATCAGATTAGAAAGCCTGACAGGCCGACCACCCCACTAAACCCTAAACTCAAGAAGACAGGTCCATCCGAGCCCTGTGTCAGTTCTGCTACCTCAAGTACATGCTAGGCCAGCTGACTCAGACAGCCAAGCCCCTCCCCACATGATCCTAGAATATGGAACTGGCCCCCGTCATCATGGGGCAGATAAGACAGCATGAGACTCAAGCTGGGCAAGTCCCTTTATTGGAAAAAGAAATAATAAAACAAAAGGCTACTGTTTGGCCTGTGCCCTGCCCACCCTCCCACCGGAGGTGCATGATCAGACTCAATTCTCAGCCAACAGTGGGCCAGGGCTGCACCGGTCATGGCCAGGAGTCAGGGGCCGTAACAGAGCCCACTGCACTACAGCTCTCCAGGGAGCTCCTTGCACCAGGACTCCCTGTGACCCAGACCCTTGAGCCCTCAAGGGCTGGGCCACCCTCTCCAGCTCTCTGGGTAGGTGTTTGCTCCCTCTGCTGCTCCCACGTCCAGGAGAAAACCAGGCCCCTCTTTGGTTCCAGAAAGCTACCTACAGCGGCTGGTGTTTCATGTCCACTTCTAGCACCTCCTGCCAGGTGAGGTAGGCAGCCCCTTTCTGTCCATCTTCTGGGCCCCAGACGCCAGGCTGCCCCCTTCCCACTGGCTCCCCTGGACTTCAGGAGCCAGAGCACCAATAGCTGGACATTCCTGCTGTCTTTGCAGTGAGAATTTACCTTTGCCCCTGCTGGTTGCCACCTCCTTTGAATGTCCAAGAACGTTTCACCTGCACGGTTTTAAAGAGCCCTGGCACCTGGGTGGGCTGAATATGCAGCATCTGTGGCCCCACTGTCTCATCACGGGGGCTGGGAGAGGTACACTGAAGGCCACTGGAAGGTTGGCTCTGCTCTCCAGGACCCTGACTTCTCTTCTGCTAGAATGTGCACAGTAGAGTCCGAAGGTGGGGGAGAGGCCAGGAGAAAGATCCAGGCTGACAGCCCCCAACAAGGGATGAGGACCGACATGGGAAAGAAGCCACACCATCTACCATTGTGTAACACAACACGGCAGGATGCAGAGCTGGGAAGTCAGCCTGGCAGCCGAGGGGAACACAAGTGCACTCTCACACACAGACACATGCACTCATACAAGTACTCACATGCTCACACTTAGTCACACTCATCTATGCACACTCATGCACACAGGTACACTCACACATACATCATGCCTACACGTGTTCACATGCACTCACATTCACACTTTATACATGTGTACTCAGGTACACATATGCACTCAAACACATTTATACACATGTGCGCACACACACACTCACACTCCTGTGTTTGCACCCACTCACACAGGTGCACTTACATTTATACACTGGTGCACACGTGCATGCTTGTGCATGTGCATATTCACAAATGTGCATGCTTACACACACGTGCACGCACGCACACAGGTCCTAAAATCTGGAAATTGGCTCTGGTTCAGGAAATTCTAACTTCCCTGGCCACATCTTTCCACAAAGTTTGTCCAGACCCCCATAGAACCTTTCAGAGCCCAGAGTGTATTCCCCTCAACCAGTGACAGGTGTCCTGAAAGTCTCAAAGCTGGATACTTTTTGGCAGGGCTCAGATGGGCTTCCAACTCTGGGTGGAAGACAGGGAAGCCACAGATCTGGACGAGGTCAGGAGCAGCTGAATAGATCCCCACCAAGATGCCCATCTCCCCAGATCTCCAATTTGGCAGAAGTGGCATCATAGACAGGCAGGGACCCTGAAGTGGTCTAAAAAAAAAAAAAAAAGCTGACACTGAAAGACAGCACTGAGAGCAGGGGCAAAGGAAGAGAGTCCTGGTGGATGTTGGCTTTGGGGTGAAGGATCATGCAGGGTGGGAATTCTCTGAGCCTCCCTCGGGGGTGTTGGGAAAGAAGCCAAGGAAGAGAGGGATTGTCCAAACAGTGTTCTCCCCACCCCAGCTTTTCCCAGGTCAGGAAGTGGACCAATCCTGCCATCGAGGAAGGGGCTGGGAGCTTGAGCTGAGCGCTCACAGGAAACACAGGGACAGTCGCTCTCACTTCCAACCCGGTCAGCTTGGTAGACCCAGAGAAGACTTAGAAGCGGGTGCTCTGGTAGCGCAGCCGCCGCAGGTCTGCGAGGCCCTCACTCCGGCCATACACCTCCCTGCAGGGACTCTCGGCCAGTCACCGGGCCCCCGCCCCGCCACCCCCAGCCGCTGCTGCTGCCGCTGCTGGAGCTGCCACTGCTGCACCGGTCCTCATAGATGGAGATCTCGATCTGCGGTCCTGGGTTAAGGAGCGCTGAGAGCCGCCCGCCGCCGAGCAGGGGCCGGTGTGAACCCAGCTAAGCGCAGGGGCCATGAGCAGCCCCGGCAGCTGAGCTCGCGTAGCTTCCTGGACAGCGGGGCTGGGCAGGCCTGGAGCTGCGGGCGTCCACGCACTCAGCTAAATGAGTCGCTGAGCGCTGAGCCGGGTCCACAGCCCCATCACACGAGGCAGGGCCCCGCCCTCACAGAGCAGTATCTATCGCAGGCCACCCCTGTGCTACCGAGGTGGTGTAACTGCGCCAGAAATATGAGGACTTCAGTGCGCTGCATTCAAATCCTGCCACTCACAAGCTAGGCCAGTCACTCGTTAATGATCAATTATTGGTCTGTCGAATGGGAATAATAATAATAGAACCTTTGGGTTACTGTGAAGATTAACTACGTAGGTACCCTCTAAGCACTCTACCTGCCACATGGGACAGACTCAGGGGAAAGAAGCATTGCTCGAGACGCTCTGTATGTGTGGTTTCTGGACGTTTTGTTTTCTTTCCTCTTTTTCTTCTCCATTTGAAAGTAAAATTAACTATTCTGCTCTTGTTGTTGCTGGGGGGGGGGAGGGAGGAATGTGGGCACACCTGTCCCCCTGCTATTCTAAATAGAACCAGCAGAACTATGGCCCACCTCTTGCCCAGTCTCCCACCAAGACCCAGTTCTTCTCACCTGTGAATAAGGAACAATGAGACCCATTGTGGGAAATTAAATGAGGAATATTTGCATATTCATGAGATGATTTACATAGTTCTTGAAAGCTGAAACAGCCTTATGGTTAAGGGTGGGCCTGAGCTCGAATCCTGGGTCTGATACTGACCTGCTGGGCGACCTTGAGCCAGTTATTTAACTTCAGCGTCCAGATACATAAAGGAGAATAAGAACTGCCTACCTGAGGGTGTTGTGAAGAGAATTACATGAATTCATAGTTTCAAAGCCCTTACTGTGGCACCTGCTGTATATTAAGCACTGATTACATGGGCTCAATAAGTGCAGACCTGAAACTCACCCCAATAACTTATGGTGGTTTGGGGCCAAAGACCAGTGACATGCAGATTCCAGGGCAGGCCCTGAATGGAGACTCCTAGGGTAGCTCCCATTTCCTGGCAGCCTCCCCAGGGAACCCCCAGTTGGCAGCTCCGTGCCCTGGCACAGAAGAGCCAGCAAGGATACAACCCTCATCCCACGCTCCACAGGGTCCGTGAGCAGGAGGCCTCGAGGCGCAAAGATCTTCTCATTCTGCTCCTGGATGTAGCGGGAGATCTTCTTGAGAACCTGCAAAAACAGGGGCCAGTGAGGGTGACCGTGCAGCGGTGAAGCTGGTGGGGAGGGAGACGCAGGGAGGCTGGGGAGGCACCACCTTCTCATAGTGGGTCTCCATGCAGAGGAAGATGAAGTAGGCTGTGGCACAAGCCAGGCAGCCCTCGAGGTAGGAGCTTCCCCCAATCTTCTCTGCCTCTGCGTAGAAGCCATTGAGAGTCTTCACAGTCTCCTCAAAGAGCTGTCGCTCAATCTGGAGGGAGAAAAGGACAAAGCCAAGCCAAAGTTAGCCTCCCTGGAGTGTGGACAGAAACAGGTGGGGCTCAGATGACAGTGGTGGGGTCACAAATGGGGGAGAGATGACATATAGTCACACAGTAAGACAGAGAGGCTACAGGTGGAACAGAAAGAACCCTGGACTGGGAGGCAGGAGGCCACAACCAGTCCAGACTTGGTCATCAACTAGTTTTGCAACCTTGATTGACCACTTACTTACACTAGTCTTCAGTTTCCTCATCTATAAAATAGGAATAAGAATAGCTGTTTGCCTCTCTTAGGATTAGGAGACTCCTGTGATATTGCAGATGCTTTCCGCAGAAGCTCAGACAAGTGTTGTAGGGACTTTGTCACTTCCCATTTTGATGGTCATGTCAGAGTTCAGGACCAAATATCTAGGGGTCCTCCATGTCTCTTCTGGGGCCCACCTGCATGAGACTGATCAGGTGAGACCTCCAGAGAGTCTCTCCAGGAGAGGACATTCCCTCCTAGCTAAGAAGTCACCCTGCACAGCACAGCCACATGTGAGTGGACAACTGAGAAGATGTCCTCTCCTGCACACCTGGAATAATGATAGCTAAACTTTATTAAGCACTTTCTGTGTACTAAGCTTTTTTTTTTTTTTTTTTTTTGATACTGGGGATTGAACCCAAAGGTGCTTAACCACTGGGCCACATTATCAGTCCCCCTTTTTAATTTTTTTTATTTTGAGAAAGTCTTACTAAGTTGCTTATGGCTTCACTAAGTTGCTGAGGCTGGCTTTGAATTTTCCTCAGCCTCCTAAGCCCCTGGGATTGTAGGCAAGTTCAGCTGGGCATGTTTTATGTACTCTAAGTTACCCTTCCTAATAATTCTATCAGAAAAGTACTACTGCCATCCTCATTTTATAAATGAGGACTGCTCTATGGTCCTGAGACTACAAGGACCTAGTGCTCCTTGGCCTTGGCCTTAGTCATCTCCATCTCTGGCCGTACCACTGTCCCTCCCTGCCCTACCCCTGCCATAATTTCCTATTAAAATTGAGTCATGCCACACCTTCCAGTCTTCCCACATCACTCCAAGTAAAATCCAAGAAGTCCTAACAGTGCCTGCCAGGGTCTCATAGCCTGACCCTGCCACACCATGGAGCCCACTCCTGCTATCCTCTGCACCCATTCCCTGCTTATTGAAAACATCTTGGGCCCTTTGTGCCTGTGCGCAGCTGCAGCACTCTCCCGGCACACCCCAGGGCTCATCCCTTACTTCCCTCCAGCCTCTCCTGCACACTCCCCTCTCCCAGGACACCTTACCCCTGGGAACCTGGGAACCATCACCTTCTTCTAATATTCATACCACCTGAGCTACTATGTGTTTATCTACTTCCTTTTCTATTTTCTGTATCATCTACTAAAAAATAGAGACCACAATTCCATTCCTCTATCCCCAGTGCCTAATACATGGCAGGAGCCTAATAAATACTTGGTGAAATACTTCAGACCTGCCTGGGTTGCTGAGTGGAAGGATCAGGACCTTCCCCCCTCCCTTCCTAATCCCAGGCCAATTCTAAGGCAGCCTTGGAACAGGGGCTGCATCACCCACAAAAGAGGAACAAAACTCCATAGTAATGCTTCACAAGCACCTATGGTCCTTGAGGCCCCCCTGTGCCTGGCCTGAAGGTAATGACTGAGACCAGAGCCTTTGGCTGCCTGCCTTTGGTGACACTTAGCAGACAAAGGTGGAACAACTGGCTCTCCCCTTTGTGCAAGGCAGGGAGGAGGTAAAAGAAACCCCTCACTCTCCCTCTGGGTTTCCAGCCTTCCCTGCCACAACTCTGATCACACAGCATCTATTTTATCTATACCCACTGAAGATGCCATCCCATGCGTAAGAAAATCAGAGTTGTGTGGAAAAGCAGAATGGCAAGGCCCCAGGCCCTTCTGTTGCTGTCTAACTTAGGTATGCCACTTCCTCTTTCCAGCCCTTAGTTTCCTTGAGAAAATGGACTGATGTGATGCTTCCCAAGTTTTAATGCATATATACATAACCTAAGGATCTCATTAAAATGCAGATTCAGATGCAGGAGATCCAAGGTGGACTTTGAGATCTTGCACTGCTAATGAGCCCACAGACAAGGGATTAGTAGTGCTCATTTCTGGCAGCATAATAACATCATCTGAGCAGGTTTTAAGGCCTAAGGTGCACAAGTCTCACCCTCAAGAGATTTTGATTCAAATAATCTGGGAAGGAGGAGGATGGTTCAGAGCAGCAAAAACTGTCACTGCCCTACCTACCCAAGTTGATACCCTGCAAGGTAGCTTTCCCCAAAGCTCCCAGGTGACCCTAATGTGTGAAGAAACACCACCCCAGCAACCCTCAGAGCATGACCTTTGAACCACTTGATTCCAATTTACCTGGGAATTCCTCATCAAAAAGAAATATAGAGCCAGCATGGTGGTACACACCCATACCCAGCTGCTTGGGAGGCTGAGGCAGGAGGATTGCAAGTTTAAAGTTAGCCTCAGCAATTTGGTGAGGCCCTAAGCATCTTATCGAGACCCTGACTCAAAATAAAAAGAGCTGCTAATGTGGCTTAGTGATTAAGTGCCCCTGGGTTCAATCCCTGGTACCAAAACAAAAATTTTTTTTTAATTCAAACAATTGTGACTAAAGTAAAATTAAAATTTAGAACAATGCTGATGCCTGCCTGAGCCCCTCTCCCAAAGAATCTGATTTAATTGATTTGGGGTACAGCCAGGACATCAGGATTTATTTTTAACTCCCCAAGAAATTCCGATGTTCAGCCAAGGTAAAGAAGGCTGTCGAGGGCTGGGGTTGTGGCTCAGTGGTAGAATGCTCACCTGGCACGTGTGAGGCACTGGGTTCAATTCTCAGCACCATATAAAAATAAATAAAATAAAATAAAAGTATTACATCCACCTATAACCAAAAAAAATATTTAAGAAAAAAAGAATGGCTGTCGATAAATGGAGATTCCACAACCACCGTCCAACTGAATCAGCATCTCTGGATGACACATAATATCACCCTGTAGGACTTGGGAATTCACATTTGTTTAACAAGTTCTCTAGATGCTTCTCATGCAACTGAAATTTGAGAGCTGCTAGACTGGAAAATCTCTGAGGGTTTTTTTTTTTTTTTTCCTATGAAGAGACAGCAAGACAATGTTAACAGCTTTTTTTTTTTATTCTTCCATTGGAAGTGGCTGAACAAGTTATGTATCTTATATTATGTGTCACATGATCCTGGAAAAAATATGCACTCCAGTAAGATCCTCGGTCTCGTCACAGCCCTGGGTCTCAAGTTTAGAAAAAGGCATCCTTACCCGGCTGTCCAGCTCTGGGGGGAATTTGGTCTGGAACTGACAAATGGTCCCATCGCTATAGTCTCTCTGGATAAAGACCTTGGTGGCCAGCGAGGCACTGCGCCGGAGCTCCTGCAGATTGTGGACCTGAGGAGATAGATAGGAAGCACATGCTGAGGGTGATCATCCTTCCCAGTTTATCCCAAGCAGTTCCCCAGAGTGTAAGTCTTTCTGTGCTAGAACCAAGAAAGTTCCCTGCAAACAGCGGGGAGCCAGCCACACGCAAGTGCTCCAGGAGGGCCCTGGGGAAGCAGCATTATGGAATTATTCAAGGAGCTGCGGGACTTATCCCAGAAATACCTTAAAAAAAAAAAAAATGCTAAGGTGAGCCAAAATGACAGGTTCTGGAATTATCAACAGCACATGAAACAAGATGAATAAGACACTCTGGTCGCCATCCCTGTGCTTGGGGAGCCCAGCTCAGAACATAACTGTAGCTTCAGGCCCTGAGAGAGGAACTTGTGACTGGGTTGGGAGATGAGGACCCATGGGACAAAAGGAGACCCTTCTGTGCCTCTGGACTCAGGGAGACTGAAGTTCCAACCAAGTTATGGCTGAGGACAGCGAGCATCACAAATGGTTTTCATGTTCAGCACTTCTCACCACAAGAAAGAAAGGCCCAAGAATATCTAAATTTCCCCAGAGAAAACTGTGGACCCAGTGGATTGAGGCAGAAGTTGAAGCAATAGCCTTCCCTGGTGGGAAGGAGCAGGGTGACTTCTGCCTCTTGTCCTCATCTGCAGACTTGACATTGACACAGAGCCTAGCACTTGAGGGGAGTGGGCTTGACTCCAGGTAAGAACAAGGTCTCTTCTTCCACCTCCAGCCTCACACTGGAGACCGACATCCCACTGGGTGAAATATGCCCAACGCTGAACCACATGGAGACCAAGCCCTGAAGGCACAGTGAACAGACAGCCAGTTCTTCCTGTGTAATTAAGCTGAATCCATTCAGTCACTCAACTCTCCTTTATTGAGTCCCTACAAGTGCCAGGCTCTGGGGTTGCTGTGCAGAAGATAGTCTGTGAGCTCCAGGGAGGACGACAAGTAAATATATAATGAATTAGACTGTGATAAATGGTACAAAGAAGTCACATTTATCCAGAAACACTTACCCAGAAAAGGCCTCCTAAAGCCTGTGTTGAGACCTAAAGGAAAGCCAGGGGTTGCCGAGGGGTGGGGAGAAAATTCAACTGGACAAATGGAGACACTTCTGCAGAATAACGAAGATAGCAGGCACAATCTACTCCAGTGGCTAGAGGCAGATCTCAGCAAGAACAGAGTTGGTTTGCAAAGTAGAAGAGAGCAGAGGAGATGGAGTGTAGAGGAGACAGGGTTAGATCACAAAGCCATACAGGTTTCTGTTGACGGGGAGGATTTAGGATGGGAGATGCTGAAAAGTTTGGGGGAAAATAAAAAAAGAAAGCTTGTCTATAAGATAGAAGTAGATAATTGTGGCATTAAGGTCCTGAAAAGATGAGAATTAGAGCACATAAGACTGTCCAAAATCCAGGTGAACCTTGCTCTGGGTAAGAGATGTGATCCCAAAGTATTGGGATTGGATTAAATAATACATAAATGTCCCTCAGGTCTTAATATACCTTGATCTTGTAATCCAGGTTTCTGTTAAGCAAGTATCCTTGACATCTATTAGGATCCTGTGATGACTTTGAAAATAAAAATGTTTTGGTAATATAAGTAATTTAATCATTAATGTCCCTGCTTGGTCTAGTTCGGATTTCTACATAATGTTGCAATTTTTAGAGAAAAGTAAAAGATCGTGACCTTCCTTTGCCCTTCTAAAACCAATTTACGAGAGCAAATCATGGATTCCAGTAGTTCTAGGAGGATCATTCTGGCAGTTTTTTGAAAAGTAGGTAAGAGTGCTGTAAGGAGCCAGTCAGGGGATGATTCCCTTTGTAGTGGTGCAGGGGAAAACTCAAGTAGACCTAACCAGGCAAAGGGGTGGTGAGAATGGAAAGAACATTGCTTTGGCCATTGAATGGATGTGTATGCTACCAGGAGTCTCTAGTGACTGATTGACCAGCCATTTCTTCTTTCCCCTAGGCACACAGCTAAATTAATTCCCAGGCTCCCATGCAGTTACGGGTGGCCATATGCCTGAGTGGACGTGAATAGAAGTGATGAATGGTAAGTGTAGGCTTGACTCCTAAAGACCTGACACTCTTCCCTGCTCTTCCCCCTTCACGGAAATCAGTGGATCTGTGTGTTGAAGATGGTGGAACCATAAGTTGGAACAAGCCTGGGTCCTTGGATCACTGCCTGAAGGAGATCCACCTGATGATTAGGAGCCAGGATGGAATCAGACACACATTTTATGTGACATAACATTGGTGTCCCAGACCCACAGAGAGCACACACTGCAGACTCATATTCAGTTAGTAAGAATGGTGCTTAAGGCAAGAGAGGATCTCCTGGCTCTCTTCATTCATGGTGGCTCAGTTGTGAAGTGCCAAGAGGCCCTGGTGGAAGATGGTCCACTAAGGGAATAGCAGCCCTGAACCTAGACCACACAACCCTGGGCAAGTCTGCCCCTCCTTGGGTCTCCATTTCAAGCAGACATTGGAACTCCATAATCACTAAGACCTCTCCCAGCCCTGACATTCTAGAGGCCTCATCAGGGATGGTGAACACAAGTGCTTTTAAAGGCAAAGCAGTAAGTGGACCAGGTGGGGCCTGTGGCTAATTAGAGAACTCACACCCTATCTCAGGGAGACTGCTAATGACTGTCATGTGAGACTTTGCACCCACACTCTGGTTTTCTAAAGGAAACCACACATCTTTACTTTCTTAGCATCAATATCCTGATATTTAAATATTTCTAATATATTTTTTAAATGCATAAGTACTAGCAGGCCAAGTAAGGCTCATCGGTGGACCAGACTGATTCCTAGAGTTGCCAAATTAGAAACAAAGAATCTCATGGCAGGAACCTTGAACAAGACCTAGAACCAGGCCACAGGCCACTTGCCAGCTACCCAGCTTCCAGGAAGCAGGAGGGGGTTTTCTTTTTTTTTTTTTTTTTTTTTTTTTTT
>NW_025999999.1:3693028-3697281 GCF_001458135.2 Marmota marmota marmota | reverse complement strand
GGGGGGGTTTTTTTTTTTTTTTTTTTTTTTTTTTTGAGGGAGAATTTTAATATTTATTTTTTAGTATTTGGCGGACACAACATCTTTATTTGTATGTGGTGCTGAGGATCGAACCCGGGCCGCACGCATGCCAGGCGAACGCGCTACCGCTTGAGCCACATCCCCAGCTCAGGAGGGGCTTTTCTTTTTTTTTTAATATTTTTATTTTGTTTACTTATTTTTATGTGGTGCTGAGGATCGAACCCAGGGGCTCACACATAAGAGGCGAGTGCTCTGCTGCTGAGCCACAACCCCAGCTCCAAGGAGGGGCTTTTCAATAGAAAAATCCATGATGCTTCCAAATCCTTCAAGAGGATCCCAAAGCAGGTGCACACATCTCTGTGAGGCTGCAGCTTTTCTCCAGGGGTTTCATAACTGACCCAGAGACATGAACTGCCCTCCACAACCCTGTCCATCTCCCATGGCCTTTCCCATGGCCGTTGAGTAAGCATAAGACCTGGAGGCATTTCATGAGGAAGAAAATCAGTGATGAGACCCACAGGCAGGCACCACTTTCATCAAACTGCAACATGACAACAAAGGGAAGGCTGCCGAAGAGTGGGGACCACAGGTCACAGCGTTAGGAGCTGTGCACCAGGGGGAGGAGCCAGCACTAGAGGGCAAATGAGCTCAAGGCCTGGTGTAGCCAAGACAAACAGGAGGCCCCACCTGGCCCACATCACCATCCTCATTAAAAGCCATCTCATTCCATAGGAAGCAGGTGAGGCTCAAGAATCAGGGAATTCAGCTGATGCGCCAGCACTGTTCACTCCAGGCAGGGGTGCGGCAGAGGAATAGGGATCGTGAGTCATAGGCAGCCAGGTCAGGCCTGAGGAAGAAACATGGGCACAGGGCCACCCTTCTTCTCACCCTACACCAGGGCCCAAGCCTAACCCATTGTCTGCTGGTTGTTAATTCCTGTCTCAGAGATCAAACCTTCAACTTCCCTGCATGGATAACACTACTTGAGTGCATTTAAAAATCTCTGAGGGCCCAACTCCACTGGTTGGAGGAGCCCCTCCCAACCAGGCGCTTCCCAGTTGTCCCTGGCCATCTGGACTGTTTCACAAGACAGACCCTGCTCCCAGTGACACACATTTACAGAGTTTTGTTGCTCAGGAAATGGACTCATTAGGGCTTTCCAAATGAGGTCAGTGTATGGCTCAAGAGGTTTCATCCCTCCTGTGTTCCTCACATGAACCCCTCTCCTAGCACCAACTTTCTAAACAGAAATCGTGGAGCAGAGAAGATCCAGTTTCCATTCAGAGATATCCTCTCTCACCCCTTCTCTCAATATGCAGGCTGCTGGAACTGAGGGCTTCCTCTTCAGTAACCTAAGGGAATGGCCATGGGAAATTGGAGTGTATTTTCCTTCTCCCAACAGGTTTTTCCTGGTAATTTCAACTCAGTCCTAATAGTAAAAGCAGCCTGGGGAGAATGACTCACCCCTGGTCCAGACACTGCGCACGTCCTGTGCCTTGGCAGAGCCTAGGCTTCCTCCCTCGGCACTGCCTCCAGACTCCACCGAGGCCAAACCATGGAGTGGGAAGTGTTTGTCCTCAGCTCCCTGTCCCTTCTGGATATTCCTCTGTCCATCCATCCTTAATCTTACCCAGTCAGGGACCAAGGCCAGTCAGGGACCCTGAGTCTCCAGGTTCCAGCCCTTCCAGGCCTCTGCAACCCTCCCCCCATCAAAACATCATATCCAGACCCTCCTTTTTATTGGGCACCACAACTGCTCCCACCCCGGAAGCAACAATAAAATCAATGGCCATCGAGGAAAAGAGTCAAGGCCTGTCCTGGCTCCGCCAGTTTTTAGCCATATTTTCTTAAGTCTCTGCATTCCAGTTGCATCATCTGTAAAATGGGATAATGATGCTTCCTTTGACTCCTTCATGGGGATCAGGTTAGCTTCTGAGCCTTGGTTGTCTCGTCTGTTAATTGCAGATAATAACACCATCCTTACCCACTTCACAGGGTTGTTCTAAGGTTCAAAGGCGTTCATGGGTATGATAGTGCTTCGTACCCAGGAAAGTGCTATATTCACAGAGGTGTTATGAGCAGAGCCTCTCCCAAGGGAGAGTCAGGCATGCCTAACAGCAGCCTCCTGGAAACCTGGTCTCAACCTAGTGATGTGAACCTGCTGGCTGGAATCTGTGGGCCACAACAGTCCTGAGAGGGAGAGATGCTAGGACAGATGGGCCTGTTTGAAGCTGTCAGATCACATCACACAGGCAGTCTGCTTCTCTGCCCACACTGCTGACCCAGCCATGCTCAGGTGGCTGAACTTCCCGCTATCTGCCCAACACCAGCAGCCTCTGCTGCAGTCTGGCAGCCCTATCTGGAAGGGGACCAGCAATCTGGCCATCTCTCCTGTTGTTCTTCCTGCTCTTCTCAGTGTCTGTGGTAGATTCTGAGCACTGCATTCCCTCCACTCTAGAAGCCAAGCTCCAAGATCTGTCCAGGACTTACCCCCACACTGGGTCCTAGGTGCGCAAGAGCCCCTGCTAGCTAACCCTGTGCCTGGTCAGAAAGCCGAACAATACCAAGCAACAGCACCTTGCTCTGTGGAGCAGACTTCAGTGGAATAACAACAATAGCACTTGGTATTGATGTCACGCTGCTAGCCAGAATGCCCAGAGGCACTGCACAGAATCATTCAAAGGCCTCTGCTCTCTTCCTGGCTGTGCTCCAGCAGGGCTGGAAATGGGGAGACACCACAAAAGAAGTCAACATCAGAACCAGGGAGACCCTGGTGTCCTAAGTCCACTCCAAAAATTCAAAAGAAGAAACTTTCAGCTCTGCTATTGACATGCTGTGTGAGTATCAAATGGGTCCTCCCCCTCTCCATATGTCAGCTTTATCACTTAGAAAGTGGGAACATAAAGAGCTCCTATCTGCCTCACCAAATAAAGGGGAAGAGGGGTAATCCTTAGGTGTAGACAGGGTAATTCCTGATCTCTTAAGCATTGCACCAAGATTCTTCCCTTTAGTAACAGGTCCCTTGTTTCAGCCTATAGGCACACCCTGAAGAAGGCAGCATCTCCCATCAAACAGGACAAAGGTGGACACCCTAGGACACACAACTCAAATAGGGTGGAAAAGCAAGAAAAGGTGGTTCACCAAAGTGGAGTTTGGTGCAGGAAGCTCACTTAAAACAATCATTTGGGTTTGGGGTCTGAGGATGTCTTTGTCCCCTCCCTCTTCTAAAGAAAATGCAGATGTAGGGGTAGTCTGTCTTCCCTTAGCCAAGCTTTGGGTTCAGGATCTGAAAGGCAGCACCGCATAGCAACAGCATCCGGCTGCCTTCCCTCCCCTTACGCATACACGCGTCTCCAACCCTCTAGGGAAGCGGGAACCTTAGTCTAGGGGAAGAGGAAACCCCAGCCAGGGGTCCTGGAGGAACCCTGGGACTAATGCCAACAAGTGGACACTTCAGGGCCCAGGGATGCGTGTGAAGATTAACACGCCTGGGGTGAGATGAGCCCTAACTAGAGACCCAGTCTTCCACCCTGCCACTCCACCCCATGTCTTCCCTCCGGACTCTACCCGGGGAGCCATCGCTACCCCCACTTCACCCGCCTCCTGCCGGTCCGCCCCTAGCGGAGGTGGCGGCAGTAGGGCACTGCCTGCGGGCCAGGTACTCGCCCCTACCTCGGTAGCCATGTTTCGGGGTCGCTGGAGGCTCCCAGGCTGCCGCGGAGCAGGTCGAACGGGGCTGTCCGCGGTGCTGACTCGAGGAGCGGGTGGGCTGCGGGTGGCAAGCGGGGGCCCGGGCTCTGTCCGTGGTGCTGATCAGGACGCCGCGGGCCCGGGCGCAGGTGGGCAGGTGGGCGGTGGTGTCCCTAGCGGGGGCGCTGTGCTGTCCGTGGTGCTGATGCGGTGCTGCGCCGGGGAGGCGAGGCCGCGGCGGAGGCTCCTCGCCGCTCGAACGCTTGCTGCCACGGCTCCTGCAGGCAATGGCCCGGTTTATCTTTGACAGCGGCGGCGGCGGGATGGGGGCGGCGTGGGGAGGAGGGGCTAGCGCCTCTGCGGGCCGGGAGGGGGAAGCCGCGGCCCCCAGACTCCGGCGCCTGCCGGAGAGGAGCCCCGCCCGCGGCCACCGGCTCAGCTCCCGCCCCGCCCAGAGGCCCCGCCCCTCCCGCCTGCCCTCCCCCAGTAAGAGTGCCGGGAGCTCCGCGCTCGCTACCGCGGTCTCCAGGGACTTCCAGACC
>NW_025999999.1:3603449-3693020 GCF_001458135.2 Marmota marmota marmota | reverse complement strand
CTCCAGGGACTTCCAGACCCAGAGGAGGGAGGCAGGAATGTTCTGGGGCATGGCACTCCAGCCTGCGAGGGCTGACCGACCCAACCTTTTTGCAGCCCGCCCCCCACCCCACACCCGCGTCCCACCCCTCCGCAAGGTGCGGTCTCTACCTTTCCAACCACCCCTAGCGCCCTGCTTCTAACCCCTCCCCCACCCTACTTTGGGCTTCCTCCTCCTCCTCCTCCTCCTCTTCTTCTTTTCTTCCTGTCTTCTTTCTCTCCCAATTCATCTGTATGCTCCCCACCATCACCAGAGTTTGCATGGATATTCCCTCTTCTCCCCTCTCCTTCCCACCGCTTTGAACCCCATTAGCTAGAGGAAGATGCTGCAGACCGCAAAGAATCGTTTCCTTTCTTTAAAATGTGCCCGCACTTAGTCCTCAGCTATACCATGGGGTCCCTTCTCTCACGGAGCGCCAGAATGGAAGCAGGTCTCTCCTTCTGGCCCTGGCTCCTCTGCAGTCCCAGAGTTTACACACAAAAACCACAGGCAGAAAGTGCCAAACTGGTATGCCCACTCTCTAAGGGTGACAGTCTGGTCCTGTGCAGCCTTCACATTTTCCACAACACACGTTCCAACTAAATGGTCTATTTGCTTAATAAACAAAAAGGAAACCCCAGCACAGATGCCCTCTCACACACCCATAACACCCCTGGTTTCTTGAGGGGGCTCAGTGTGTTCCTCTGCTTCCCACTGCTGCCTGGGTGTCAACAGCAGGAGCCCACACAAAGGGGGAGACAGCAGCCAGGTGACCTGGTTCTGGTCCAGACTTCTCTGGTTGTCCAACCTTGGGCTTACCTCTTGAGCTCATGATCCTTCTTCTCTAAAACATGTGTTGGACTGCCCCATTTCGAGTGCCTTTCTTTTTTCTTTCAACCTTTTATTTTGAAATTTCCAAACACACAGAAAAGTTGAAAGAAAAACACAGAATAGACTATCCCCTGCTTAAACAATAGGCAACATTTAGCCACATTTGATAGTTGTAGGATCATAGATATATATTTGACTAGATTATTAGAAAGTGACGGATATTGTGAGGTTTTATCCTTCATTACTTCACCATGTGTGTCCTAATAATAAGAGCATTTTCCAGCCTAGTCATAATATCATCATCACATCTTTTAAAATTCCACATTCTCTCAGAATCTAGGGTAGTTCAGTACCCCTAAAACACATTAATGGAAATTTCCCCCAGAACTTTTCATTTTTTAATAGCTAACATTTATTGAGCACTTACTTGTGCCAAACCATGTCTTAGATGCTTTTTATGTTTTACCTTATATAATTCTCAGATTTACTCCTTGAGTTACATGTTCTTGTTATCTTTTTTTAAAACATATTTTTAGTTGTTAATAGATCTTTATTTTATTTATTTATTTATTTATGGCGCTGAGAATCGAACCCAGTGCCTTACACTTGCTAGGAAAGCTCTCTACCACTGAGCGACAACTCTAGCCCTCTTGTTATCTTTTCATTACTGCCAGGCATGATGGTACACACCTGTAATCTCAGCAGCTCAGGAGGCTGAGACAGAAGGATCACAAGTTCAAAGCCAGCCTCAGCAAAAGCAAGATGCTAAGCAACTCAGTGAGACCCTGTCTCTAAATAAAATACAAAATAGGACTGGGGATGTGGCTCAGTGGTCTAGTGCCCCTGAGTTTAATCCTTGGTACAAAAAAAAAAAAAATAAGGAAACTGAGTAAATTGCACAAGGTCACATGACTTGTGAGAACTGGAGGCAGGATTCAAATAGGCAGTCAAGTTCCAGAGCTTGTGTAGTTGGCCCTCCTAACTGTACTGCCTCACTCCAGTATCTTGTAGATCATAAACTGACAGAGCAGGAACCACATCCCCAACTGCCTATTTTTCAGATGAGCACAATGAGTCCCAGAAGATAAGTGACATACCATAGAAGTTAAAGGCAGATGTTTCATTACACCTTATAGTTTGGTAAATGATTTGGCATCACAGAGCAAACCAAGACCATCTGTGAATCCCATGATGGTCTCAGGTAACAGATGATGAACACATTATCTGTTGATTTCCATGTACACCTAGAAGTTCCTCACACTTGATTTTTACCACATTAATTTGACAACCATTTGAAATCTATTCTCTTCACCCAGTGACTAGAGGCCAGGATGAGGCCATTCAAGAAATCCACTCATTTAACATATATTTGTTGAATACCTACTGTGTACCAGGCTCTTCCAGGAAGCTGGGATACAATCCCAACTAAATATTCAAAGACTGTTATTGAACTTCCATATAATAATGGGAGTGACAATCTAAACCATAGAAGCAACAAAGTAAAAATATATATTGAATGTGATCATTGCTAGGAAGAAAAGCAAGGCAGGCTAAAGAGATGGTGACAGAGGTTACTTTAGAAGGAAGAGTCAGGGGAAATTCCTTTGAAAAAGTGAAATTTGGACAGAGGCCTGAAGGAAGAAAGAGAAATAGACATTTAGGTATATAGGAGTAAAGGGCCCTGGGAAACAGTGTGTATGTTCAAAAAATAGCTCAAAATCAGTGTCTCGCCAGGCATAGTGGTGGACGCCTGTAATCCCAGAAAGGGAGGGTGAGACGGGAGGATCAAAAGTTCAAAGCCAGCCTCAGCAACTGCGAGGTACTAAACAACTCAGTGAGACCCTGTCTCTAAATAAAATACAAAACCTAGACTGGACTAGACAAGGGAAAGAGATGGGGATTGAAATCAAAGAGACAGTACAGATCTTATAGGGCCTTGTAAGTCCTGTTAAAGGATTCTAGATCCTATTCAGGAAGTGAGATGGCCAACCTTTGAAGAATACAAGCATGGCATTATCTAATTAAAGTATTTTCTTCTTCTTCTTCTTCTTTTTTAAAGAGTATTCTGGAATCTAGAATTGGAGAGGAGACAAAGCTAGAAGTTGTGAGATCAATTAGGAGGCAGTTGGATTAGTCTGGGCAAGATGTGGTGGTGGCTTAGAATAGGCAGAGTCATGGAGGTGGTAAGCAGTGACCAAGTTCTAGATATAATTTGAAGGTAGTCTGACAGGATCTGCAGACAGATTGGATGTGAGATATGAAAGTCAGAGATGACTCCAAGTGTTGAGGTCTGAGCCAGTAGAAGAAAGGAGCTTCTGTTAACTGACAGGGGAGACTAAGGGCAGAGTGGGCCTGAAGGGATGGGGAATGCAGTGTTGTGGTTGTATTTAGTTGACTCAGGGTTAAAGTTCAGTGTGTATGTTACTACAAAGTAGTGGAGAAAGAAGGAGTTGGAGCTAAAACCTTAGCTGTCACTTACTTGTATGTGAGTGGTTTTTTAAACCATGAGAGCATCTAAGGAATGGAAAAGCTACAAAAGTCGTTCAATAACTGATCCTGGACCCTTTGTCCCTTATAAGCTAGGACATAAAAGAAGACTAAAAATACCAGTGAAGTAGGAAACCCAAGAGAACAGAACCCTGGAACCCAGCAAAGAAGCTGGGAAGAGCCTTGCTGGCTGCGTCTGGGCATGACCTCTGGCCTGAGACCTAACTATTGGACTTGGCAGCAGGCAGGTCACTGGTGACCTTGAGGAGAGCTGTTTTAGTGATGTCATGAGATCCTGATTAGACTGACTTTGAGAGTTAGAATGGAGGAGAGGAAGTAGAGAGGCTGAGCATGCAGACTTTTGAAAGGCATTTTGCTGTAAAGGGGAGTCAAGAGCAGCATGATGGTCTGAAGAAGAAATGAGAGCAGGAGAGGTTCCTTCTAAGACAGGAGACATTGGAGCTTATTCGTATATTTGCAGGAATGGTCTAGTGCAGAGGGAAACTGATGATACCAAGATGGTTCATTGCAGGAGCAAATCCTTAATAGGTCAAAAGAGAATAAAATCCAGGCAAACATAGAGGAGATGGGTCTAAAAAGGAGATTGGCCAATTTTCCACCATGGATTGTGAAAGAGGCAGTTTAATAAATGGCAACAGATATCAGCTGGTTAGGAGATTGTGAATATAAACAAAAACCTGAGCTCTACTCCTTGGCTCCATTTCAACTAGCCAGAAATTATTCATGCATCCTGACCTTTCTCCACACGTACATTCAATTGGTATGTATAGGAAGCTTGACAAATGCCAAGCCTAGTGCTGGGCTTTCCTGTGCAGCCCAAGAGTTCTTCCCACTGATATTACAGGACTAGGACTCTATAGAAGGCCTTGAGATTATCCATGCAAGGACAAATGATCCTCTTCAACATCCAGCTCTACGACTGGAAGAGACTTCAGCAGCCTCAGCATTTTCCCCTAGGTTGCCTCCAGGGGGGTTATCAATGCTGATGGACCTCAAGTCTTGGAGGCATCAAAGGGGAAGCGAGGGAGAGTGGGGAGAGCTCCATATTATGCTGACTCAGACTGCGATGAGATACGATAGGATGGGATGTTCCCACACTCCAGTCATCTGGACTCTAACAGTTGAGGCAGAAACGTCTTTGAGATTTAATCTGACTAATCATTATTATCCAGATGCCTTGGGACAACCCAGTCCTATGCAGAAGCCCAGCTCTTTGATGTTTTTTTGTCATAAATTAATGAGTTCGCCCACAAAATAACATCAAAGAAGATCTACTAACGAATTCACTGTTATCAGCTTCCAATCTGTGGCTGCATTGGAAGGTCTCCAAAAAAAGGACCACAGCCAGAAAAAGAAACCAACTGAAAGATTTGGAAATCCGGCTATCTGGACAGAGATGAGAGAAAAATGAACTCCTGCAGACAGCCAAGGAGCCAGGGAAAGAGCTAGCAAACCTCAGAGAAATGGAGAAAAAGCAGGAGAGAGAGGGAGACACTCAGCAGTTGGTCTGGAAGGAAAACAAATTTATGAATATTTGAAGGGGAAATTGTGGTCTGGAAAAGTCTTAAATGGTGTCATCTCACAGCACATTGAGGAGACTACAAGGAAGTATGTGGTAGGAAATGCTGTCTCTGGAGCCAGATGACATGAGTTTCACCCTCTGGCTCTGTTATTTACTATGTGATTATAAGCGAGTCTTATCCACTTGGAGGCTCAGCTCTCTGATCAGTAAAACAGTGGCATTAATTCTCTCCCCCCAGGAAGGACCCCTCGAGTACAGGAGGCTATCTCCAGACATTACCTGACTCTTCCAAACAGGGTCTTTCAAGGCGAAAATTGGAGAGGATTCATGGAATGGTTTGCCGGAGATCTTCCCACGGTGACAATTCTTCCAGGTCCAGTGGCATTTCCTAAAGCATAGAAAAGGTATCAGCCAACATGCTTCATTTCACTCAGTGTGCAGTTATTGAACACCTACTGTATGCCAGATGGAAGGTTGACCATGGGCTGTTCCCAATCCCCACAAGGACACCAGAATGGAATCTAGTGATGACCTGTACTAGAGTTTGGATATGGTCTGTCCCCTCTGAAACTCAAGTTAAAATTTAATCCCCCATTATGAGAGATTGAGAAGTGGGACCAGGTGGTTAGGTGATTAGGACTCATGCAATTAGTGGATTAATGGGTTAATGGGTCATCTTGAGAGTCAGTCTGCTCTTAAAGCCAGTTGGGCCAGGTCTCTCATGCATCCCTGTCTCTTGCCATGTGATGTCCTACACCCCTTCAGGACTCTGCCAGAAAGAAGGCCATCATCAGAGATAGCCTATTGAAACTGGACCAGGACCATGAGCCAAAATAAACTTTTTTTCTTTATAACTTTTCTAGACTGTGGAATTGTGTCACTAGCAACATAAGATGGTTGAAGACAACTAGGGTTCATGACATGTGCTGAGGTGAAGACAGACTCCTCTGAGTTGGGGTCCAGCAAAGGTTTTTACAAAGCTACGTGGCACTTGAGCATGACCTTCAAGGATTAGTGTCAGACCCCCAGGCGGCTGATGAAGGAATAGAGGGCAAGGCAAGGCTTGACCAGTGCCTGAAAACCCAGAGCACCCGGAACTTCCAACTCAGGGACGCAGCTGCCAGGCAGAAACAGAAACCACTGCAAAGGAACATGAATGGAGGGACCTGCTCTAAAAATCGTACCAGAGCAGGCAGACCATGACACATGTCTGCAAGTGGAGTCACTGGGAGGTGACTAAGCTAAAGGGGGGTTGCCTGCCTTTCTTAACTTCATTCATAGTCATCCCCTCCCCCAGGAAAAAGAGTGGGAGGAAAAGTTCTATAAGTAGAATTCACAGCTCCCCCAGGAGAGACTGCAGATACATCAGGGAACTATTGGCAAAATGTTTACCTGTCTTAAAACAGCCCCTGAGCTGGAGGCCAGACAGAACGTTCAAGGGACCCCCATCCTAATAGAGGCTCCAGAGGCACAATGGAGTGGCAATCAGGAATGATTGACTGCGGAGTTTCCGCTTCTATATCAAGCCAACCAGCCAGCAAGCTCGCCAATCACCTCAAACCATAGCCAACTGGGGGAACACTGCAAGGCTTCTGACTAAACCAGGGAAATTATTTCAGGAAATAGGCATGAGCATAAAGGGTAACAGGTGCTTAAAAGGCATCATCAATTACAAGCGCCAAGAGGGATCACAGAGTTCAAACCAATTTTAGCTGCAGAACCCTTTGTTCAAACAAAATCTCAGATGAAAGATGGACAGATAAAACAAATGAAAGAAAGTGGGTTTGGATGAAATGGAGAGGAAACTTGCTGGCAATACCACCTCCTTACCCCCTGACTCCCCAAGAAGCCCCTGAGGAACCTCTCCCCTCCATGGACCCCCTCTGGCTTTGCAGGGTGTTTCTTTTAATTCTCAAAGTAACACATGTCTACTATTTAAAAACCCTGACAAACAGAACAGTTTATAAGAAAAGGCAAGAGGCCCCACCTACTCTCTTACACCTTCCCACCCTATCATTTATCCCCCAGAAGAAATGACTTTTTTATTCTTTTAATGGCTTCTGTTTTAAACTCTCTTGATATTATCTTTACGTTGTTAGATGATGCACCTGCACTTCTGCTTCTTGACTTGAGAAACCCCGCCCTGCTTTCTGCAGCGGCAGAACAGAACTTGGCTCACACCGCCACCCTCACCTCCCAATAGAGTCTCACCGCTAGTTGCACTTAACTGTCATTGTTATCAAAGTAACACATGCAACTAGTTTAAGATTTCAACCAGGGAACTCTGGATTTGGCAAAGGAGGTGGGGGTGATGAGGATAGGAAAGATGGTGGAAGGAGATGGACATCATTACCCTAGGTACATGTATGATTGCACAAATTGTACGTCTCTATACCATGTACAACCAGAGAATTGAAATGTTGTGCTACATTTGTGTAGATGAATTGAAATGCATTCTGCTGTCATGTACTACTAAGTAGCACAAATTAAAAAAAAAAATTCAACCAAGGACAAAAGGATTATAGGGATGGACAGAAGCTTCTTCCCGTCTCCTTCTCACTTAGGAAGGTTGGCTGATGGAAAAGATAACTCTATTTAGATCCCTTTCTTGTACTTTTTCTATAGCACTGATCACCTTTTCTAGCAAACTCTATAATTTACTTATTATCTCTTCTGTTTGTCTTGCCTTGGGCGAAGATCTTTGTTATGTTCCTCATTGTTGCATCCCAAATGCCTAGAATAATGTCTGCCTCATTTTTTGATTTTTGCTGAATTAATTCAAGCCAAACTCTCTGGAAAGGAGAAAGAAAGAAGTGATTTCTTTGAGATACTGTTAGAACGAGTCATTTTGCAGCACACTTGCTAAAAGGGAAGGAGTATAAATGAAAATTTCATTTTGTAGATGATACAAAATTCTTCAGGACAAAGAGAGAGGAGACCTAACAAAGAGCTCCATTCAGATTTCCCTTATTGGCTTTGCATGACTGGACAAGTTGGTTCAGTCATCTTGGAAAGAAAGTAAATATTTTCTTAGGTTGGTCGAGGCTGGCAGAGAAGCCTTTGCCAACCCCACCCTCCCAAGGACAGGTCCTGCTGTGAAAAGGAGACACAGAGGGACTTCCTCCAGAAGTAACTGGGCCACCATGGGTCCCAGAGCCAGAGGCCTTAACCACAGCTATGATTATATTCAGGGTGCTGCTTTTGGCACTGATCATCCTCACCCCAGCTGCCCACCCCAGGACCAGGACTCCTATCCTGCAGGTACATCTGGAAGCCCATCAGTCCCGGGAAGCCTTTCTTGAACCATCCTACCCACAGAGCTTTCTAGACACCAGTCGTATGACTCTGATCTTACCGTGCTCTGCCTGGTAAGCTCCATAGAGCTTTTGGAATTCTTGACCATTGGCCAGGTCACAGGGCTGGTTCCAGAGGTTAGAATGCTTCCACAGCTTTCAGAGTTCTACAAGCCACCTCTCTACACCTTGCCTCCTTGTCAGCTCTTTCTGCTTTGGGGCCCCTGATATTTCCCTGGACATAATACCACTTGGATAATGAGAGTCACCCCCCACACACACAGGCCACAATGCCCAGGGCTCCCGTTTATCCTGGGTCCAGCCCCTCTGGCCCTGCCTGTCCTTCCCAGCCCCTGTCACCCTTCACCTTACACTCTCCACACCCGCCACAGCCAGAGTGAACTTTTATTTTTAAGTTCCTCAATTGTATCCTCTTCTAACTTCTTTTTAAAGTTTGTATTGGTGCATTACAATCAGACCTAATAATGGGACATTATGCCATATTTATACATGCACATAATATCATCTGATCAGTCTCACTCCCCAGTACCTTCCCTTACCCTCTTCTCCTCCGTCCCCCAAACTGCTTCCTCTACTCTGCAAATCTCCTGTTGTTATTATTTCAATTAGTGCATTATAAGTATATGTGTGTATATGTATATGAGTATATATATAGGGATTCACCATGGTATATTCATACATGGGCAAAGCATAATTTAGTGGATTTTGTCCCCCAGTACTTCCTCAGGTTCCTTCTCATTTCTGAGCCTCATTCTTCCAATCTTCCCGTCCTCCTCACCTGCTTCTTCACTTGACTAAAGTTCTTCAGGTCTTAATTTAAAATTTACTTCCTTGATGTCTTGATACATTTTGTGCTCTGATAACAAAATACCTGAGTTTGGAAAATCTATAAAGAACATAAATGTATTTCTCACAGTTCTGGAGGCTGGGAAGTCCACAACTAAGGTGCAGGCATGGTCAGTTCAAGGTGCTGGTTTGCTCCCAAGATGGCGCCTTGGTGCTGCATCCTCTGGGGGCGGGGAGAATTCTCTGTCCTCACATGGCAGAAAGGCAAGAGAGTCAAATACTGTGTGACACTTCTTTTATAAAGACCTTAATCCATCCACAAGGGAGGAATCCTCGTGGCCTAGTCGCCCCTTAAAGACTCTACCTCTTAATACCATCACATTGGCCATTAAGATTCTACACCTGAACTTTAGAAGGTACACACTGTTATGGTTTGAATCTTAAAAGTTGCCCCAAAGGCTCATGGATTAAAGGCTTTGTCTCCAGCTGATGGCACTATTGGGAGGTGGTGGAAATTTTAGAAGATGGGGCCAGGGTAGAGGAATTGGGTCATGGCGGATGTACCCTGGAAGGGGATATTGGAACCCTGAGCGCTCTCTCTCTCTCTCTCCCTCTCTCCCTGCTCCCTACCCCTCTGCTTTTCTGACTGCCAGGAGGTAAACAGATCTCCTTTGCCACATGCCATCGCCATGATATTCTGCCTCACCACAGGCCCAAAAAGCAACCGTGAACTGATACTTCGGAAACCATGAACCTAAATAAACCTTTCCTCCTTTTTGTTTTTGCCTCAGTCATTTGTCACAGCAGTGGAAAGCTGACTGATATACACATTCAAACCATAGAACTTGGGGAAACCCTCCACAACACCTTAGCCATGTTTAGGTGCCCCGGAGCTCCCTGTACCTACCCTGCAATGTATTTCCTGTCTTCCCTGTTAGACCTTAAGCCCTTTGAGGCCAGGAAACTTATCTCCTCAGCTGCATTCCCAGGGCCTAGAATGGCACATAGGGAACTAGGGAACATAGTAGATGCTCAGTCAATGCTTGTTTATGGAGGGGGACTGACTTACAGGAGAGGGAACACCCCCATACAGTTCACCAGTGAGGACCCTCAGACTGGGGAGAGATGTGTTTGCAATCAAGAAGGCCTTTACCATCTGGTTTTGGAAACACGCAGAGATACCAGGACACAGTGAGCAGCTGACAGCTTCCTCAGTGACTCGCAGAGACAACAAGAGTTACAGGAAAGCTAAGAAGGGAGTGATTCTAGTGATCCTAGAGCCTGGAGCCTCTTCCAGACCCAAGGGGCTAGAGGTAAGCACTTAAAGATGAATGCATAGAGGGTGACAGAGGATGGCAGGCAGCCTAAGGATAAGGAAGGGGGAGGGACAACTGGAAACAGCAGACCACGCAGCTGATTTGAACCACTCAGTCAAGAAACAAGACTGGAGATGGGTAACAGAAGAGCCATAATAGCCAGGACTTGGTCACGCAGGCAACGGGGAGGGGGCATAAGGGAAGCCATGTACTGGAAGGGTTCGTGGGGGAGCAGTCTCAGGGACGGATTAGAAGGGGGAATCCACAGCACAAAGGAAGCTACTGTGCTAGTCCAGGGGGCGGATGTGGGCGGGGGGTGCAGGAGGCAAGGACCACTGCCTGGGAATAAAGGCCAAGGGACAGATGCAAGAAATATCTTACCCAGAGCCTCCAAGGGCTGCTGCTTCTGACAGGAGGTGAAGAAAGAGAGGACACGCAGCTGGGAATGCCAGGCCAGAATCACAAGGCAGGTTAAGTCTCGTGACTTACAAGTCCTACACAGGCCAGATGCAAGGGGAGGAGGAGCTTAGGGATTTTTCAAGATGAAGGGGACAGTGCAAGACCACCCGTGAAAACTTCTCTATAAAAGCACTAGTTGATGCCATGAGAATAGTTGTAAAGAGGGGAAGTAAGAGCTCTGAGGAAAGGGCCAGCTGTCGGGCCGGCCTTGGACATGATGGCACAATTGAGGTTGGAGGTACTTCAGTCCAAACCCCAGCGTGTCACTTGCAAGCTGGACAGCCTTGAGTAAGTTAACTGACCTCTATGTGCCTAGGCTCCACCCTGTAGAGTAATACTTAAGGCACAGAAATTGTCTAAGGAGTAAGAAAAATCATCTCTGGGAAGAGCCAACTTCAGCTCTTGGTCAGCGGGAGATGTTCAGCAAAGGTGGCGATGATGAGGAGGGGTTGGTGTAAGGAGAACAGGAGGATGGCACCTGGGGACCCCGATTCCTGTCACTGAATCCCAAGAAGAAGTCACCAGAGGATGGATGAATACTGTCAGGTGTTATAGAAGGCTCAAGAGGAATCATATTGGCAGGAATTACATCACTGAGTCTTTAGAGAATGCAATTTGGAGGAATACAGGAGCAGCCAATGAACAGAACAGAAAAAACAAAAGACATCAGTACAAAGCCCCACCCCCATAGGTCAGGATATTTAGGCTGCAAATAGATTATACCATTAACAGCATTTGAGCAATAAAGACATTTGATTAACATAACAAGAAATCTTAAGAGCAGCAGCTCCAGGAGTAGCCCAGGGGCTCACCAGTGTCCCCAAGAACCCAGGCTTTTTCCATCCTCTCCCTACAATGTCCTGAGCACATTGGCTTCTCACCCTCTTTACTGCCTCACAGAAAGGCCTGGGATAGATACAGGAGGAAGGTGAACCTTCTTTGCCATAGGCCAGAAGGGGAGAAAGTGGGATGAAAACAGATTCTGAAGGAGAGAGAAGCCTGAATCTCAGCAAAGCCAAAAGATGGGGAACACACTAGAAAATCAAGGAGAATACAGTGGGGTACCACCCTCTAGGTCAAGAGAACTTAAAAAAGACACACGATTCAGGCATTGGATAGCAACATGGACATTTCTGCTCTGCTAGTGTGAATGTCAGTGGGCTCAGGCTCTTTAGAAAACAACTTAGGTCACAACCCAGCAATTCTAGTTGCAGATTTACACCACTGCATATGAGTGTCCAGTTATGAATGGGAAAGTTCATAGTAGCATTATTTTTAAATTAAAAAAATGACTGAAAATACCCCAAATATTCTGAGACCAGAGAATAAATCAATCATGACCTATTCCCACTATGGAATACTATGTAGCAATAACAACCTGCATAAATCTCAGGAAAATAATGTTGAAGAAAAAGGCAAATGGTAACAGAATATATACAATGTGGTGGCATTTATGTAAAGTTTCAAAACATGTAAAAGCTAAAACAATATGTTACTTAAGCAAATTAACCTAAGTGGGAAAATATAAAGAAAGCAACAAAAGATACACACAAAATTCAAGGAAGTGGTTAGCTCTAAGCAAGCTTGAGGGACCAGCATACAGGGGACTCTGAATGGGAAGGAAACATTCTTATTCTTAAACTGAATGGGGCTGGGGGTACCCAGGGTATTCACTGTATTGTTATTTAACAATTTAAAAAGGAGTGAGAATCCAAGTGAGATGAAGGCCAGGTGCCAGCCCTCTATGGGGGCACAGGCCCTGCCAGTGGCATCACCATCTGGAACCCACAGAGCTCAGACAACATGGTGTGCAAATGGACTAGAGTCTGAGCTGCTCTGTCTGTGTACCAGTGGCCCTGGGAGAGCCCCACGTTGGGAAGGAGAGGGAGTGAGGGCAGGGGTGGGGTGGAGTGAGGGCAGGGGATGGGTGGAGAGAGAGCCAAGACATCCGGTGTTTTTTCTTGAGGAATTTGAGGTGAAAACAGAAATATCAGGGTCCCTCTTTCCAAAGAGCTCCCCCTGTGCCAGGCCCAGCCATTCCCAGCAGACCCCATTGAAACCTCCTACCAAGCTGAGGCAGGGGGATTACTATTTTCATTTCAATAAAGGGATAACAGGAACTTAACTAAGTCGCTTGTTCAGGTCACACAGAGAGTCAGTAGGAAACCCAGGTACCTAGAGCACAGGAAGCCCCTCCTGGCCTGGGCGGCCTCCCCCCAACCTCAGCCCAAGCACATGAATCTTCCACCCACCCTTCTACTCAGTCCTCTTTCCTGCTCAGGGCTTTGTACATCCTGTCCCCCCTCCCAGAAACCCACCTCCTCACATCTTTCCCACCTTGATGTCACCTGCTTCAATGTGACAAGCTTCAATGTCATCTGCTTGGAGACCCCTTTTGGGGTCTACTTGACTTGAGCCCCTGTGTTTCCCTCCTTCACCTGACTCTGCCCTTGCCCTCCTTGTGCTACAACTGTCCACGTTAACCTGTTGCTATGCTGTCTGTTGTCTTTCCCATGCACTAGAATATAAGCTCCTTGAGGGCAGGGGCCACCTGCTTTTGTTACCTACCAGAGTGTCTCTGCTGCCTTGTTCCAGGCCAGGCACATGGCGGCTACTCAATAAATCACCATGAAATAAATAAGTAAATAAATAAACAAGGGAAGTGAAAGAAGGTTGAGATGAGAGACAGGTGGACAGATTCCAATCCACATCCCTGCTCAGAGGACTCTATCCACCCACTCTGTGCCCAGGAGGGCATGTAATAAGACCCCTCTGCCCTCACACTGGTATCTGGGTGGTCAGTGCTAGGTATCAAGGAAAGGAAGTAGTAGAACCTTCCAGCAGGCCCTGTGATTGGCAGGTCACAACTTTGTTCAAGTAAGGAATTCCCTGCCTCTCTCTGCTTCTAATGAGATCTTTCCTGGCTGTAGCATTTGGGTTCTTGGCAACCACTGTTCCAGAAGGATACCCTGAAATTGGAGGATGTTCAGAGATGAAATATCTAAAACAATGCAGAAACAGGGGAAATGGAATAATTATAACAGATGAAAAGACCCACAGTCTGGGCTCTGCCAAGTTAAATGGAAAAGGATAATTGCATGCCAGTCTCTAAGGGTGGGAAGCCCTCTGAAGAGGGGAAGTTTGGGGGATGACATGAGAGGGGTAATTATGAGAAATGCAATGGAATAAGGCGAATCCCTGGGAATTTTAGGCTTAGTGGCAGGAACCATTTCCTCCCAGCAAAATCTCTGAGGTTGGGCAGCCATCTGCTAATGGAAGTGGGAGCATGCCACCCTGATGGCATTTAAGCCCTTCATAATCTGGGCTGGAGTCTCTACAAATACAGAGTCCTTATTCTAGAAGGCCAGAGTCAGTTGTTAGGGGCAGAGGTCATTGGACAGCAGAGTGGTCATTTCCCAGGGTCTCTGGTCAGAGAGAGCCTGATTCCAGTTCCAGCTGGCAGCTTTGTAGCTGTGTGACTTTAGGCACAAGGTTCGGGTGAGAAATTCTGTAGGCTCCGGTCACAGCACTGGGTAAACAGAAAACACACCAGGTGTCAGCTGCAAGTCCTATGTGGAAACGCTCTATGGGTTTTGGTGCGATCTCTGGTCTGTGCTAGGAGGAGAATCCAGCTAGAATCCCTGGAATCCAGCTCTGAAGGGGGCTCTGAGGTGTCACTCCCACAGGAACCGCTTGGGAAGTATGTGAAAGGTTAGAGTAGCAGGCTCCAGGGCAGATATCACAGTCCACAGCCAGGTGACATTCCTGGAGTCAAAAAGCCTAGTCACACGGGTGCCACATGTTCCTTCCTTTTATTTTCAAGGCAGAATAAATCAACCAAACGGTAGACTTTGGCTGGCTGAGCAGGCAACAGGCCAGGGCATAGGACCTGCACCCTTCTCCTCTACAGGCCTCCTGAGGAAATGAGGGTTTGTTTGTGAGCATCTGTGCAAAACCTGTCAGTGGGAAGACCCAGGCCCTAGTTTCAAAGTATCTGTTGGCCTGGAGTGTAGCTCGGTGTCACAGCGCTTGCCTAGCACACTCAAAGCCCTGGGTTGATCCCTAGCACTGGGGGGGGGGGGGAAGTATCTGTTAAGATTTTCAGAGAAGGCAAGCTCGCAGCCAGCAGGCTGGGGGAAGATCAGGATGAGGTGGGGTAAGATGGCAAGGGAGGAGGGCCAGGCCTGGGGAGGACACAGACAGGTTTGACCTGTGAGCTCTGCTGGGGACACAGGGGATCCCTGGTTCCCTGCCTGTGGCCTCCGAAACTGACTTGGCTCCCAAACCTCTTAGAAGGAGAGTCGGGAGGGCACGGCCTGCAGCCAACAACTTCAACATGAGAAGCCATGCTCGTGACAGCAGTGACAACAAAGTGCTAAATGGGGCCCAAAAGAATGGTTCCTGGTCCTCCTCCTGCTGGTGGGGAGTGGAGAAAGCTTCCAGCAGAGGGAGGGTATTTTGACCAATAGGGCTGAGGGGAGAACATTCCAGGCCACAGAAACAGCAGGGGCAGAGTGTGGGCAGAAGGCAGCCCATGCCTCCCTATAATTGGCCTGTTTGGAATCAGAGACCACCTTGATCATCACCACCACCCCACCCCAGTGTCACAGGCTCCTTGTGACCTAATTGGTGTGGTCTGATCTGGGGATGCAGAACAGGACCCAGAGGCAGGAAATGAGGGTCAGGCTCACTTCGGCATCACCAGCACACTGGTTGCCCTGGCTGGTCAGGTGCAGTGGAGGGAGCTAGGAGACCTGGATTTGACTCCCAGCTCCATTCCTTAAGAGATGTGTGACGTGTGACAGTCACAGCCCTCTCTGGACCATCATTAATAGAGAGTGTGGGCCTCTTAGCCCTAAAGGTTCCCACAGGCCTGATACCCTGAGATTTGCAAATTCTCCTGCTTACAACTGCACATGCATATCTGGATCTCTCTCCCTCCTTAGAGTGATTTTCACCAAAGACAAAGGAAATCAAGATCCTCAAAGTCTGGAAAATTGAAGTCACAGAGTGTCAGAGGATCTGTCAAACACAATGGGCAAGTTCCATGCTCTGGGTGGGGCCACTTCTTCAAGGCCTGGTTGGTCAGTCAGAAAAAACAGGCTGAGAGGACCAAGTTCTGCATGGAGAGCCACAGCCAGAGAGAAGCTGGGTCCCAGGGTGAAGAGCCCTTGCCTCATGCCCAGGGCAGGTTTCAGGGGGCCAGCTGGCCCTGCGGTGCTTTGTGCAGGGCCTGGAACTGCTGGAAGCTGCCAACAATAGCTCAGCCCTGAGCAGGGGGAGCCAGGCCCAGCACCCTGCTGCGGTGGTCCCCTCCTCTACTGAGCCCAACTCCTGCCAGGCCCCAGCCAAGGGCTTCATATACTTCATCGCACTGAATCCTACAGCCACCTTGGAAGGTGGCCCCTTTGCAGACCTATTTTATAGATGGGCAAGCGAGTTGCCCAGGGTGGCACAGCTCGGTCGTAAAGCCAGGTTTCCAGTCTGATCTGTCTGATACCAGAATTTGCCCTCTCTCCGTGAGTCTCCACTCTCCTAGAAGGAGTTGGGGATCAAAGGGCAGCCTGTTCCAAAAATCCCACCCCTGCCAGCCTGCAGTTCCATCAGCTACACCTCAGAATGGAAGCGCAGTATCTCCTGAAGTTCACACAGGGGACATGATATATGGGGACTATGTTGAAATATCAGCCACTCCAATAGGCCAGGCAAGGGTAGCTTAGGAGTTACTCCTAAAGAAAAAGGAGCCAAGCCAGCAGTGACCAGGGACCACAGTACCTTGCTGCATGCTTGGACGCAGCCCAGAGCTCTGGTGAGAGCAGTTCCCTGGGGCAGATGCACAGGGCCAGGGAGGCTTTGGAGCGAGGACCTCAGCCCAGAGTTCCCAGCTGGAGGAGGAGCCTGCAGATGTGCCCCACTCCCAGGATCTAAATCAGGCCACCCAGGCTCCAGAGCTCCCAGACACCCCGCTGCTTTGCAATATGGGGATATTCCTCCAGAATGAGATGGCACGTGGGGTGCCAGCCACCCGCCCCCAGTGCTCACTGAGTTTCCTGGTGGGAGGGAGCCCCAGAGGGAGCAGAGGGGCTGTGTTTTGAAAGAAGCAGAAATGCCTACAGGGAGGCCAAGGCTGTCTGTGAGCTGCCTGCAGCCCCTGGGCTCCTGGTGGAGACAGAGGGACTAGAGGAATGGCTTCCCAAAGCATCCAAGCCACCGTGGAGACCCTGGTCATGGGCCACATTCCCACATCCACCCTATCCCCCATGGCTGGAATAATATAAAGACAGCAGCACTATTCTGAAGCACAAATTCTAAGCTATGTGCTAGTGATACAGTGGGGACAAAATAGATAAGAGGCCCTGCTCTGGTGGGCCTTAGATACTAGTGGGAGGAACAAGCAAGAAGGAATGCAAATATATGTGATGAATGCTAATAAATAAATGCTGATAAATGCTGAGAAGGGGTATCAGGCCGGGAGGTAGATGAGGAGAGCTGGTGTGGCACAGAGGCCAGTTTGCAATCTTAGATAGCACAGCCATAGTCCTCATCAAGGACATTTGGGTAAAGGCCCGAAAGGGGCTAGGGAGGGAGCCGTATGGAGACCTGAGTAGGACCATGTTATGGTTTAGATACGAGGTGTCCCCCAAAAGCTCCTGTGTGAGGAAAGGCCAGAATATTCAGAGGTGATGTGATCAGATTATGAGAGGTAGGACCTAATCAATGGATGGACCCACTGATCTATCAGATTAACTGGGAGGAAACTATAGGCAGGTAGCTTGTGGTGGGAGGAAGCAGGTCACTGGGGGATATGTCTTTGGGTTTTATATTTTGTCTCTAGTGAGCAGAGCTCTCTCTTCTTTCTGACTGCCATGTCCTGGGCTGCTTTCCTCCCCCACACCCTCCCACCATGATGTTCTGCCTCCCCCGGGGCCAGGAGCCATGGAGTCAGCTGTCTGTTGACTGAACCTCTGAAACTGTGAGCCCCAAGTAAACTTTTCCTCTTCTCTGTTTTTCTTGTCCAGTCTTTTGGTCACAGTAATGAAAAGCTGACCAAAACACCCCGGGGCAAAAGGAACAGCAAATGCAAAGGCCCCAAGACGCAAATGACCTGGCAAGTTCAAGGCACAGTATAGAGGCCAGCGAGGCTGGAGTGAGGGAGTGGAGCAGCCTCAGACACACGGGGGGGGGAGAGGTCAGGGACCGGGATGTGACACAGGAGCTTGAAGACGGCGACAAGGACCCCGGCTTTCACCGTGAGTGAGATGGAGCCCCTGGAGACTGAGAGCAGAGGAGGGGCATGATCTGCCACATGTCTTAACAGAATCCTCCTTGCTACTATGCTAAAAACAGACTCAAAGGAAACTAAGGAGCTCAGTTATGATGATCATCATCATCACCACCAATAGCTACAAGAGCAACAACCAGTTACTGAACCGGTGTCAGGCTTGGTACCACCTGCTTTAGGTTATGACTAGTTGAATCCCTCAATAACCCCAAACAGAAGGCCTTACTTTTCCCATTTGATATCTGAGAAAACTGAAGCTCAACCAAAGTCAGAACGTTTCAGACGCCTCCCCAAGTTCACCCGCCCATGTTTGTCCTGCCTGTCTCTTGTCTCCCACCCTCAGGGAGCTCCTCCCCGTTTCCCCCACTCTGCGCATCCTGCTGAGCTTTTAACATGTGCTGTTCCAGCTCTGAGAACTCTATTCTCCCCCCACAACTGTCACTTACATTTCCTGTCTTTTCAGAAACAACTCAAGCTCTGCCTCTTTGGGGATCCCTCCCTGATTGCCTCCAGCATGCCAGTCCTCCACCCCAAAAATAGAAGGCACTTCACAGATCCTGCAGCCAGCCTCCCACACAACCAACCAGTGAGCTCAAGGCCAAGTACTGGAGCTTGTTCACCTCAATTTCCCCAGCAACCAACCAAGTGGGCCTCAGCTTCAAATCCTGCTGACGCTCTGTTGGATTATCCTAGTACATTTCAAATTTTCCAGTGCAATTTTATTCTAAATCACATTTCCTTCATGTATGTTCATTTATGTGAACATGCCTCTGACCTTGGGCAGATATATGCAGAGCCTTGGGCAGATGGGTGCCACCACGCCTTAGGAGAGGAGTGCTCAGAACGGGAGAGCAGGTGCCTGGTGCTGAGGGAGCCAGCCCTGTGTGTTTAGAATCACCAGACTCAAGTTCAAGTCCTGCTCTGCCTCTCTGCAGCTGTGGGGCTGTGGGCAAGTTATCGAACCTGGGCCTGACTATCCTCATCTGTAAAAGTGGGCAAATGCTATCCTCTCTGTGGGTTTTGTGAGAGTTGGAAATAGTTCAAATGTAATGCCTGGCCCAAGCACGCCCTTGTGACATGGCGTGAATGCCTCCTTGCCCACTGAATCCAAACCCCAGGTCTATCTTCAGAAGAGTCCTATGTTAACACTTGGCTATGGTGCCCTGAGAAGCCACCCACTCTGCGGGGACTTTTGTAATAATTAACCTGAAAGATACTTCCAATCCCAGTCCTAGCCCTGAGGCTGGGTTCCTGGCAACTTCCCCTGCCCTGGACCCTCCCTGAAGAGTCCCCCTATCTTGCAGTGGCCCACCGGCCAGTCACCACCGCCTGAGCATGTCCACACGCTCACTCCTTCCTCCATTAACTGTAGCTAGGAGGCCCTCTCAGCAGCCAAGCCAAACACCCCTCCAGCAGACTCTGGGGAAGAGGAGAAGAGAGGGAAGGGCTTTGGGAGAGGAGTAAATAAAAAGGCGGACTCCAAGGCAGCAGAACAGAATGAGGCTTGATGCCAGAAATTAGGCAAATGCCCAGCTTCTGGTCTTTTGAGGCAGGCGTTGTAACCTATCAGGACGGGGAGGATTTAGAAGTCCCGCTCCCTTACTTTATGAATGAGAGGCCCAGAGAGGGTTAGAGACTAGCTCAAGGCCACAGCGCAAGTAGGGAGGAGGAAGGAGTCAGTTCAAAGTTTTGGATTCGCATGGCTGGGGGCCATTTGAGCTGGACTGATCGACAGGAGCCCAGCTCCTTGTTAGAGGCCTTGTGATTCTATTGACCTCAAAAGATGACCAAAGCCCTTCAGCACCTCAGTCCCCAAAGGATGATACTGTACTAGTTTCTTCAGTGACCTACAAGGAAACCATTGTCCGGGTTGTATGGCAGCGGTTAGGTCAATTTCTTAAGCTTCATATTTGTGATTCCTGAGGCTGGGTGTTCCTCATCTATGGATCCTTACGTCAATGGCTGCAAGGTGCTCAAAATCTAAACAGCATGACCCTGGGGTAAGGAAAAGGGAAGCGGGATACACTGCGCCCCAGCATCCAAGGTCAACACCACAGTATCACAAAAATCCAGCTGCTGTGAAGTGGTTCAGAGACTCCTAGTCTCCACCCCGGGAGTCCTATCCAGGAGGCTGCAGGACTCAGGACGTGTTATAAACCCACTCCTCCAGGCTCGGATGCACCGCCACACTGGAACTACCACGCCCTTTCCAGAGACCATGCACCAGCCACAGGACCTGACACCTCCTGAGTTATGAGCACTCGGGCCCTGCCAACCCGAAAACAGCGTCCCAGGCCCTCGCCTGCCTTCTGTGGAGAAGCAGTCAGATGTCCCTTTTTTCCCAGAGACAGTAATCGGCCCTACCCAAGCCCATGCTTTAGATCCCTGGCCTCCCAGCTACTGTCCTAGAAGTGCCTAGTGTCCACCTGGCCCTGAAAGTGACAGACCCTGCCTATCCAGCTCATGGTTCCATGTGTGGGTGACTATTCTCCTCCTGCACGCACGTGCACACGTGCGCGCACACACACACGCTCACACACACACTGTGGGGCAGGAACGTCCAGCCACTTGTTCACAGTTAAAATGGGCCAGACCCTCTGTCAAGTGTCGCAGTGTCCTCTCCAGCCTGAGCAGGCCCAGATCAGGAACAAGCAGGGCCTGTCTTCTCTGCCCAGTGGCACCATCTCATCAACGTCAGATTTTTCCAAAGAGAGTAGAGAAAAATAATGATGCCTCCTCTCAAGAACACTGGCCTTGAAATCGGAACTCCTGGGTCTGACCTTGAACAAGTCCCTGGGCCCATCTGGTGAACTGGGCTGCAGGGCAAAGTCAAGCAGGCATCAGAGCCCAGAAGGCCCCTCCCTGCCAGTGTCAGATGCTGCCCACCGCGCAGCCTGGCCCTCTGCCACACTCCCCTGCTGGTCCTTTGAACAAGCGGGGCCCACACAGCTGAGGCCTGGCTCAGGATCTTAGCAGTGACTCGTCAGCAAAGGTCTCAATCCATGGACCCGCCAGCAGCAGGTGAGTCTTACTAAAATATGTTCTGTGGGGGTTCCAGGTACCTGAGGGCTCAGTAAATATGGGTGGTGTCTTATTCAGCAATGCCAAACTGCACCCACCAAGAAGCATAAACAATCAACCAGACCTTAGTACTCACCTAGCTCAACCCTCTCATTTTACCAATGAGGGTTCTGAGACCAGAGAGGAGAGGTGACTCATCCTGGGTTGCCCAGCAAACATAGCTCATATTGGCTAATTGTGACTAACCAGAAATGCCCACACTCCTCACCGAGGCTGGGATGCCGACATCATATCTGAGAGGAAGACTTCTGGGTGCCCCTGGGCCTGCTGGGCTACTCCCCAGAGGCCAGCAGTGCCCTCTCCCCACACCCTGGCCCTGGGTCTCCGCCTCTGTTCTGGGAACCCTCAGGACCGCAGTGCTGCCACCTGCTCTGAGTGCGGGGGGCCGGGCCCACAGCCCATGTCCCTCCACCAGGCTATTTATAAAGCATTTTCGGATGAGTCAGGCTCAGAGCTGCCCGGCACCATCGGGACCCATTCTGCAGAAATGCTATAAATGATCCTGGTCAGGGATCCCACCCGACCTCGAACAACCTGCTCCTCGGGGCAAGCCGGAGGCAGGAGGCTGGGCTGGCAGGGAGCTGGGGGGCTGTGGTGATGCCCCTCACTAATCGTCTGGGCCACTGGCAGGAAGGAACATGAGCGCTGGCGGGCCAGCCTGGTGGAGGCAGATGGGGAGCTCAGGTCAGGGGAGGCAGGACCTCTACCAGGCATCGGCTCAGCCACAGACCACATGCCCCTCCCCACAGGGCCACTCCCCCTGCATCTTCCCAGCCCAGACAGACAGACAAGCCCAAGAAGACACCGCACCCGCGCCCTTGGCGCTGACTGTTCGCACCTCCAGTCCTGTATGTACAGCTCCCACCTCCGCCCAGAGACCAGCTATTTATATCTCTCTGGAAAGGGAGCCTGAGCCTCCAAGCTTCTCCTACTTCCTGCTCCTGGTAGCATTAATTACGTCCTCAGCTGGGTGCCGCCTGCCACCCCTGGCTGGGGTCTGCAGAAATAAATGCACCTGTGATCACACCCAGCTTTGCAGGGAAGCTGGGCCCCATTGTGCCTGCAGAGAGTGTGACCATTCTGAGGCCACTTCTGGGGGTCTAGACTCCCACACTGCTGCTCCCTTGGCCAGCCTAAGCCCAGGTCTTCTGAGGGACTTTGGGACCCACCCTCTCCTCTGCAGCCTCCACTGGAGCCTGGGAGGGGCCACTTGCTTGTTCCACTAACCACCCCATTGTGCCAGGCCTGGGACTCAGCTCTGCCCAGGGGAGGAGTGGAGAGGGCAGGGAGATGAATAAGCCTGTCCGCCCTCAAGGGAGGCAAACAGATAAACAACTCATTATGCAACAAGGAAGAATGAAGTAAGTACTAAATTAAGATACAAGCTGGGCGCTGAGCCTGCAGGCCCACAATTCTTCCCAGCTTTTTTTTTTTCTTATTCATATTCATTTTATAAAGAATTCATATATGCAGATAGCAAAAGGAAATTATAATACATTCATCACCCAACCTCCCAAAGACAGCTTTGCCCAGTCTGAGGCCCAGACTTCCAGACTCTTAAACAAGATAAGGACGGTTCTCAGATCGGAGGAGCCCTCGACCCAGCTCTGGGACAATCTCTAGAACAACTGTGAAATGGGTAGGAAGATTTAAAGAAATATGGATAGTGTAATATATTTGTGTAAAAAAAAAAAAACCACACAAGCTAACAATGTCTAGAAAATGTTTGGAAGGATACACAATAAAGAATTGACACTAATCAGCCTCAGGGAAGCAGGAAGCAGATAAGAGACCTTTTTCTAGATTTTTCTTTATTTGGATTATTATAATAACTATGTACATTTTAATTTTTAAAAATTGCTTTAAATACTTTTAAATTGATCAATCAATGATTTCCATATTTTCTATAGTGCTGTATTTTCTTTGCACTTAGAATAATAAAATCTTAAAACTAAAAGATTTTCAACCATTGTGCAAAACAGTTCAGTGGCTCTTCATAAAGGTAAGCATAGGGGGCTGGGGTTGTGGCTCAGTGGTACAGTACTCACCTAGCATGTGAAGGCCCTGGGTTTGATCCTCAGCACCACATAAAAACAAATAAATAAAATAATGGTATTGTGTCCAACTACAACTAAAAATAAATATTTTTTTTAAAAAAAGAAAGTTAAGCATAGAGTTACTATACCACCCAGAGACTTACTTCCTTGGTTTATGCTCAAAAGAATTGAAAGCAGATACTCAAGTAGACATTTGCTCAAAAAAAAAATTGCCCCAGTATCTATAATAGTCAAAAGGTGGAAGCAATCCAATGTCCATCAATGGCTAAGAAAACTGTGGTATATCCATACAGTGGAATATTATTTAGCCATAAAAGGGATGAAGCACTGACACATGTCACAACATGAATAAACCTTGAAAATATTTTGCCAAGTGAAAGAGGCCAGACACAAAAGACCAAATACTGAATGTTTCATTTTATTCGAATGAACAGACCAGGCAAATCCACAAAGAAAGAAAGCAGACTATGTTGCCAGGGACTGAGGTGAGAGGGCCTATCAGGAGTAAGTACAGGATGGGTATGGGATGTTCTTCTGGGATAATAAAAAAAGAAAAACAAAGGGCTTTTAAACTAGTGGTTTTGAGACTAGTGGTTGTACAACATTGCAAATATAATAAATTCCGCTGAATTACACACTTTAAAATGGTTAATTGTATATTATGCAAATTTTACCTTAAAAAAATGAAATACTACCAAAACTTCAGTCCAAGACTTCATGCCTCCGCTGGCCCTGAACCTATCACTAACTTTCAGCGAGGCCTTTCAAGGTCGTGAAGGAGAATCCTTCTTCCTACCCTGGCAGGACAGAGCTGCCCAGCTCCAAGCTGGCCGTGGAGAGGGAGGGGCGAGTCTGAGGGGACAACTATCACTGAGTGAGAGGAGGGAGCAGGCACAGGTGTGGGGTGGGGCAGAGAGAGGGATGGCAGGGACTCCCTGCTGTATGTCAGCAGTCTCCCAGAGCCACAGGACATCCCTAAAGGTCAGACCTTGATCTCATTCTTCAGATGAGAAAGCCAAGGCTCAGTGGGACTGGGTCTCCTGACTCCAAGGACCAGGCATCCTGGAGGACCATCAGGTGTCCCTGCGGGGCCTGATGCTCTCCTTCCGCCCTCAGCCCCTGCAGGAGCCTGCCTGAGAGAGCAGAAAGTGCCGTCAGCAGTATAAAGCAGACTTTTTGCCACCACAGCAAAATGCTGCTCACAGCACTGTCACCTGCCTTGGAAGCCAGTGTGACAATTATTTTGCATAAGTTACCCATGAAATAGCACCTTCTAGCTTCCTCCAAGCCTCACCTTAGATGCTCCCTCTGCATCTTCAGAAGCCCCTCCAAAATGTCCCTGGGCTGTTTGCTGTCTACTTGGAAGCCAGGACCTGCCACAGATGCGGGGATAAAGTCCCTCACTAATCCACAACATGTTGTGACTGACTGAACAGCCCCCCCATTTTCCCTTCCATGAAGACTTTCTGGTTGAATGTGATGACCTACTTGGTGGAATTGTGGCAGGTGTACCTATGTGTTTCTGTGCATGCATCTGTGTGTGTGTGTGTGTGTGTGTTTGGAGGCAAGGAGTCCCTTCTATCACACGAGGGAGGCTGACCCCAGAAATACTTTGGGAAATAAATCTGCTGGCAACAGGGCGACCTTCTCTCCCACCAGCTCCTAGTCTCAAGCGAATTTCATTTAAGGCTCCGTCATTCCACCGGCATCACCCTCAACCTGGCCCAGCTCAGGCTTCTGCTTCTAACTTGAGTCTGAGAACAAGGACCTCGGGGTTGATTGTTAAGTACTAGACAAGGGGCATCTGGCGGAGCGCTGAGCATTCTGCCTCTTTCCGCGCTCACACTGCGTCCTCTCTGCGGTCTGTGCCCTGGCGTCACCATGGAATCTGTGTCTGGCTTGCTAGTCTATGGCTCACAGTTAAAACCTAGGAAAGGAAACCAGAGAAGAGCATCCACCTGCTCCATCTAGACCAGAGGTTCACAAACACTGCTGTGTGTTAGATTCCTTGGGGAGACTATAAAAGCCCTAATAGCTGGCTGCACCCCAAATCATTAAATCCAAATCTCACAACAGGAAATTCTGAAGCTCCCAGGGGCTTCCCATGTGCAGCCACGTTGAGAACCAGAGATCTCACCCAAGAGGTCACTGAATGCTCACTGTGCCCCACCCCCTCCTCTGCCTGAAAAAACGAGTGAGCCCAGCCCAGAGGGCCTCACATTCAGGTTCTTGCAGGCACAGGGGTCATTTCAGGACCCTCCTCTATTTTGTTCCTTCAGTACTTTACTCTGCCACTGAGCCACATCTCCAGCCCTTTCTATTTTTCATTTTGAGACAGGGTCTTGCTAAGTTACCGTGGGTGGCCTCGAACTTGCGATCCTCCTGTCAGCCTTCCAAGTCATTGAGATTACAGGTATGTGCCGTGCCCGCTCCTGAGTTTTCTCGTAAGACCCTGAGAATGAGCGCCTCCTGTGCATTACCCACTCCGGAGTCTTGTCCTGACACCCTGTGCCTCTCCACACTTGTAGGTGACATTTCCAAAGGGAAAGTTAGTCCAAAGCTCCTGTCCTGTTCTCTCACAGCAGGAACGCATCTTCTCTTTGAACAAATCCCTAAATCCCCTCTTTCCCAGCACAGGGTGTTATGGTTTGGATCTGAGTTGTCCCCCAAAAGCTCCTGTGGTAACGAAGGAGTGTTCAGAGGTGGAATGATGGGATCGTGAGAGCTGTGACCTAATCAGTCCATTCAAGTTTGAATGACTGGGTGGTAACCCTAGGTGGGTCACTGGGAGCATTCCCTGGATGGGGACGTCTTTCCTGGGGCCCCTTCACCTCACTCTCCCTGCTTTCCAGCCACCCTGAGGTAAACACCACCACTCCCTTCCACCATGAGGTTCTGCCTCATCTTGGGCCCAGAGCTATGGACTCTGCCAACCACAGACTAAATCTCTGAAACCATGAGCCAAAATAAACCTTCCCCCCTCTAAGTTGTTTTTGTCCTGTATTTTGATCACAGCAACAAAAAGCCAAGTAACACACAGGACCTTGATTCCCGTCCCTGGCCAGAACCCAGCAACTGTCAGGCCACCTGGCTGAGAAAGAGAAAAGATGGCTCTTACCTGTCAGTGAGCTTCTGTCCCACTCCTGGAGTTGGTCCCCTGCCTGGGTGACAGTGCAGAGATTCCAGGAAATGACAAGGATTGGCAAAAGGCCAGCATGACCTTTCCTCCAGGTGCAGGGGCAGGAAGATTGGAGAAGATGTTTTTGTGCCGTTCACCTCGTGGGGGCCGCAGCTGCGCAGTGCTGAGAACAAGGGTCCGTCAGGAGCCTGGAACATGGGTCAGATCCCCAGCCTCGCCCTAGGAAACAGGACTTGCGTCTGGTCCCACTGCCCCCTAAACCCCAGCCTCCTCTTCTCTGTGGTTCTTATACTTGAATGACCTTGACCTCACCAGGGGAACATTCCCTCAGATTCTGTAGCAGGGTCTGCACTTTAAACCAGAATGCCAGGTGATTCTGATCCAGGTGGTCCACAGTCTGAGAACCATGTCCCACTGACCTTGGTGCCATCAGCCTCTCCCTCTGCCACTCACTCAACACACACTCTCACTCTCCCTCTGGGAGGATCTGATGAACACACTCCTCCCGTGCAGTAGGAGACCGAGGAGATGTGGAGGGGACACATGACAACATGGGCTCCAGACTTCACCCTGCCCTGTGGAGCCTTCACCAAACTTCCATCCATCTAAATTAGCAGGAGTGTGGTCAGGGGCCGGCCAGGGGAGTGCTGACTGCGAGGATCAGGGCAGGAGAGGGGAGTGGCCACCTCACGCCACCAGATGCCGCCAGGTGGGAATGCAGACTGTGTTGCCAGATCTCCAGATTTGTCCAGCGAAGCCAGAAATCTGATTTGCATGAGCAATTTGCCAAATTTTTAAACTATGGGAGCCAAAGCAAGTATATGTGAGGGCCAGATCTGGCCTGCAGGCCATCTGTCTGCATCCTGGTCTAGACAGTGAGCACCTGGGACAGGAGACCCTGGGTCTCCCTCCAACCTGTGGAGCAGGCATGCCACCTGCTCACCCAGGGATTCCTAATAAAAGTTCCCAATAAAGGAGAACACGGTGTGGGCGGGCAGGCAAGAAAGACTTCTGCTGAGATGAGCCTTGTCAGTCAGCAGGGGCGGGGCCCCATCTGAGGGTCCTGTCCACCTCATTGTTGGGGGGACCCAGGCTATTGCCTAACTAGCCCACACCTGGTCACCAGCACTCCAGGCACCCCTGGACGTTCTATGAGCTCCAGCTATGGCACAGACCTCTCCAGGGTCTCCAGCTTGACTACTCCCTCCCTACGGCCCCTATGCCAGTCCTGAGTCCAGGCCACTTCTTTGTACCAGATACCCAGCCCTCTTGCCTGTTTCTAGCTCCTCTGAGCCCTGCAATGGCAAGAGTCAAGAATGTCACACAACCAAGAAATGTCACTTTCCCTGGAGGAAAGGCCCAGTCTGCTGACCCTGGACAGAGGAGACATATCTGAGGGTTCTTCCCATCTTGGGAGAAAAAGGCAGATTGTCATTTGCGGTATGCAGCAGGGAAGGGCCCTGCCCACCCTCAGAGTGACGAACAGCTGTGTGAAATTGATCTAAAAAGAAGTGAAGTTACTGATGGGACCAGGCTCATGCTGTACGAGGCTGCATCATGTGAAGTTCAAGAGGAGTTACTGAGTTCTGTGAGCACATGCTGGACCGAGAGGCTGCTGGTGGGCAGGGGATGAGGAAGCCCTCCAGGGTGAGAGAAGCGCCCCATATCCTGCTCTGGACGGTGCTCACACAAGTGTCTACATAGAGAAAAGTACATGAAGTATACAGGACATTTAAGAACTTGTGGGCTTTATATTAATTTTGGTTTTGGTTTTGGTTTTGTTTTGTGGCACCAGGGATTGAACCCAGAGACACTTACCCACTGAGCCACATCCCCAGACCTTTTTTACTTTTTATTTAGAGACAGGGTCTTGCTAAGTTGCTTAGGGCCTCACTAACTTGCTGAGGCTGGCTTTGAACTTGTGATCCTCCTGCCTCGGCCTCCCTTGCCACACTTTATGTCAAGTCTACCTGAATATTAAAAAAACAAAATAGCAACAGAAGAAGAGTGGGGAAATGTTTCCCACAGATACCCACAGCCTGAGAACCTGGAGGCCTGCCTGCCTGCTCATAGGGAAAGTTCTCAGAGGCTCGAAAGCCAGTGAGGTGTGGCAGCCTTGCCGCCATCTGCTACCCAGTCCACCCGTCAGTCAATCAGCAGGCAGCTGAGTGGCTTTGTGTTCTTTCGTGAAGGAGAGCCATTTCAACTTTTCACACTGTAATGACCTGCTCAAGTCAGGAAGTGCAAAATCCCCATGAATTAAAGATCAGGCAGAGGCTTCCGCGGCCTTCCCCACTGGAGCCTGCCCATCCTCTTTCCAGCGGAGATCTGGGGCAGAAGGTGGAGAAGCACCCATTAGGTGCCCAGGGGGCAACTTAGCAGGGAGGTTTTATATTCAAAGCACCCAAGTAGGCAAGTCAGAAGGGGATCTCAAGAGCTGCAAGACCTGGGGTCCAAACGCAGGACCAGAAAAAAAAGACACAATCTGAGGTCCGATCAGGACCAATGGGAAGGCAGAAGTCTGGATTCCAGGGTAGAGCTGAGCCCTGAAACCGAGAATGAAGGCTAAGATCATAACACAAGCGAAAAAGAAACACAGGGGTCCTGAAGACAGACATTTGCTGAATGGTTTCTTCATACCCCCATGAGCCTGGATGCACAGAGAGAGGAGAGGGCGTCAGCTGGCCAGAGTGTGGCTGCAGGCAGAGTCCTGACAGTGGCTCGTGCCTCAGGAATAATCATCACAATGCCTTCATCTGACAGCTTGCCATGTGCCAATCATCATGCTAAGTGTCTTTTCAAATCCTCACTAAGCCTTATTACTATCCTCACTTAACAGATGAGGAAACTGAGACCAAGAAAGGTTAGGTCGGTTTCCCAAGGTCTCGCTGCTGGTAAATGACAGCAGGTTCCAAAGTGCAAGCCCTGAATCCCTGCTGCGATCCAAGCCCACCCTCACTTACCTTCCTGCCTCCTCCTCTGAGAATCCTCCTAGACTAGGACCCCCCACTTCCCAGCTGACCTCAGTCCTCTCTTCCAGCACATGGACATGCCCACAGCAATGCTGTTGCTGCCATGTGGTGACCTAAGGGTAACCGTGTGCTCCTTGTCTTCCCAGGAGCCCTGTAAGCTCTTTAGGGACCATAAGCATTTATGTTGTGCTTTGGGCTTCAGTAACAGAATGACCAACTAGAAGTTGTTCAATAAAGACTCTTATTATCTTACAGAAGAAGCTGGAAGGCAGGAGACTTCTAGATGACATTAATTCAGTGGCTCAACAACATCAGGGCTTTGGGTCATTTTCTCTGTATTCTCTTCACTTTATCCAGTATGGTCACAAAAGGCCTGTGACAAATATCCCATGCTCACACAACAATATCCAAAGATAGGCAGGGACTCTTGCATCCTTTAAAAGTGATTCAAATGTTCTCAGGTGCTTTCTCCTCCATGTACAAGCCTCCTAATGCCTCGTTGGTCAACTGATTGGCCATTGAGCACCTATCACATGCCCAGACCTAAAGCAACCATGAGCAAGAGGACTGGCACTGTGGGTAAGCAGCAATTAGGAACGGGTGATTTAGGCCAATTCATATTTGGCCTTTGGAGCTGGAGAGGAGGTCATGAAACACATGGTCCCCCAATACCAAAACAAAACCTAAGTCAACCCAAAGGAAGGGTGTTGGACTGTGAATGGACAGCATGGGCCCTCTACATCTGGGCCTAAACCAGGTGCTCAATAAACACTACTGGTTCTGGGTGTGATGGTACACACCTGTAATCCCAGTGACTCTGGAGGCTGAAACAGGAGATTGCAAGTTCAAGGCCTGTCCCAAAATAAATGTGACTCCATGGTTAAGTGCCCCTGGGTTTAATCCGCAGAAAGAAAGATTAAAAAAAAAAAAAAAACACACTCTTGGTGGTATTGAATGGCCACCAGTCACTCCTGAGAATGGTTTGAAGTCTCTTCCCTGCCCCAAGCAACACTGACTCCCGTTATCTTCCAGTATGTCAAGTTAAAAATGCATTCCCTTTGCTATGATAGACATACTCGCCCATAAATACACACATAAGTCATATTAGATAGGGGCAGTGTCAAGCTCTATGAATAAAAATCAATAATCCTATTAACTGATATTTCTTTTGGCTGCTTACGGGAACCTGCTGGCCCCTGTGTGAGGCAGTGGGGCTTTTGATGTAAGCATGGTCACTATGTGGAAAGGCAGTATTTGGAATTATGACCAAGAACAGGTTCTGGGATCATATCCAGCTCTACCACTTTGCTCTGGGGTGACTTATGTAGGTCCTTAACTTCTCTCTAAGCCTTGTTTTTTCCCTGACTGTAAAATGGAAGCCATGATGGCACTCTAGCTTTGGTGGTCTAGCTGACCTTAGGTTCAAATCCCAGCTCTGGCACCATCTAGCCTGTAAACTTAGGAAAGTCTCTTTGCCTTTGGGCCTACATTTCCTCATCTGTAAAGTGGGTATAATAACCATATCAGAATACTGGAAGGATTAAATTAAATATTAAATACTGGAAGGATTAAAGAGCCAGGCATGGTGGCACACACTTGTAATCCCAGTGGCTCAGAAGGCTGAGGCATGGGGATCTCAAGTTCAAAGCCAGCCTCAGCAAAAGCAAGGTGCTAAGCAACTCAGTGAGACCCTGTCTCTAAATAAAATACAGAATAGGGCTGAGGATGTGGCTCAGTGGTCAAGTGACCCTGAATTCAATCCCTGGTACCCCCCCAAAATAAGAATACACTGTTTACAGAACAGAGTCATTACTCAAGAGAGCACCCAGGAAGGCAAAGTGTTTGGAGGTAAAAAAAGACAAAGACTGGTCCAAACTCCCAGGATCTTGGTATGACAGCGGCCTTTCAAGTGTCTGAGGGACCGCCCTCCGGAAGAAGCACTGCACTTCTCGTGGCCTGATTCCAGAGGGTAGAAGAACCAGAGCCATCGGGGAGGAATCCCAGGGAAGGAGGTCTAGATTAAGGAAGAAAGATTCGCCCTCCCCACTGGGAGCAACGGCCCCGTGGACAGCAGCTCTGGAGAGCTGGATAGTGCCAGGCAGAGGCCAGCAGAACCAAGACCCCGTACCCATGGGTGCTACATGCATAGAATTCAGTCAAGGGCACCTAAGTCAGCTCCCCAAAATGCACCTCTTCCATATATAGTAGTCTTTGAACTGTGTGTACATAAGAACCACTTGGGACTCCTAGAGAGTCAAGCCTGGGGGTCCTGAGGCAGGGGTCTGAATTCCCAATAGAAGATGCAGGTTCACACGGCCAACGACCAAACCTGAAGGCCTTCCCTACACGCCCTTCTGCTGCTGTTTCAGAGACCAGGGTGTGAGGCTGAGCCCATGTTAGAAAGGGACCCTCTGAGCCAAGGAGAAGGCTCAGAGGCATCATCCTCACCTTGAAGATGCCCAGACAGAGTGCAGAGCAGGTGCTAATGAATTCTGCTCCTAAATCAGAAAGTGTGGCGTGCAGGCAGGAGGAAGGAGAGAAGTTATTCAATGTGAACTCCAAAGGTGAGAGGGTGTGTCAGGACGCTCTGCTCCTGCCAGCTCCACAGAGCCAGCCTCCAAGGGAGACTTGGGGGATACCATGAACCAGGGGCAGGACTCAACTCCAGGGGCACCACCGTCTCGAAGTCTTTGTGAATGGCACCCCCTACAGTTGCTCACTGCCAGCTTGCCTGAGAAGGAGACCACAAATACACGCCCAGACCCTTTTACAAAGTACCCAAAGCCCCTTGGAATCAGGCCCCAGTCCACCTAGAGGTGCGTCTTCCTGAGTGGCCCTTGCACTCCCAAAGCCTCCCTGACTTTGGCCACCTGACTCTAGGCAGGGTGACCTTGCCCAGCTCCTTTTCACTTCCAGGACTTTACAGATGGTGCCCATCCCCTACCCTGCCCATGTGCCTGGGTGAACCTCACTCGGCATTCAAGACCCTTTAGAGGTCTCCTTTCATGGGAAGCCTTTCCCAGAGGCCTGGACACAACTGCACCCAGCAAGTGAGATCCCAGCACTGCACTGTTTTCCAGAGCAGAACGTAAGTCCCTTCCATGTAACCTCATGGGGGCAGGGACCTTGCCTGTTCTGCTCCCTGTCCAAGTGCCCAGGACAGTGTCCAGCTCATAGGAATGCTGCATAAATGCTTGTTAAATGCTAGAACTTTTTGGGACAGAGGCTGCCAACCAGGTGAACTGGCAAGTCACCCTGGAGCCAATATTCTCAGCTAAGGAAGAGACTCCTGAGGGCCCCTCTTGCTATGCACAGGTAAGGCGAGCAGACGTCCAAAGCCAGAACAAGCACTGGACAGAGTATGAGGCGTGGATTCTGGGGTCAGTGAGAGAAGAAGCCTCTCTAGGCAGAAGCCAGCCAATGGATATTTTGCATGATTAATTGAAAAAAAATAAGAGCTGTGATTGCATTTTGGCAAGTTGATAATTTAGCACCCATTCAAACCATTGTTTTTAATTATTTACACAACATGTATTTAGCGAGGGTGAGAAACTGGTTTTTCTCATATAAAACTTGAATACCTTTCTTCAGGTTCAAAAGAAAGGATTTATTACATGCATTTATTATAGGTAATTTTCTAAACCAGACAGCATCCTAGGAAGCCTAGGCACTATTTAAAATTTAGATGCTAAATAAATCACTTGCTCTGTAAACAGCACTGGGATGGCATTAATCTGTTTCACCAGCTCAGCTGACTGGGCTGTTAATTGAGGTGACCTGCAGAGGGTGGGCTCAGGGTGGGCGGTATGGTTTACTGTGTCCTGGGACCAGCAAGTACAAAAAAAAATCCACAGAAGTAGGTTAGCAGTAGCGAGAACAGTTTGGGTTTGGTTTTTTATTTCCACTTGAGCACACTGTCTTCTTCAGTTTGAGCCAAACCAATTAATATAGGCCATGGGTCATCAAACTTTTTCTACAAAGGGCCAGATAGTAAATATTTTAGGCTTTGTGGGCCAAGAGGCAAAATGGAGCAACTGTCTGAGCTGAAGGACTACGTGGTCTTTTTCTTTTTTTACATTTTGCATTTAAAAATGTGAAAACTATTCATAGCTCTCAGCCCATACAAGACCAGGTGTGGACTGCACGGCTTGCCAACTGCAGATTCAATCAGGCAGCTATTAAAAGAGTCTAGAAACCTGAGTGCCCAGGCCCCAGGTGTATCACTTATTAAAGGGATGTTTTGGTTCCTTCATGGCTAATAGCAATTCTGAATAAAATAATACTATCTGGAGTCCCTGAATTCAATCCCCAGAGCTACAAAAGAAAAAAAAAAACTACCTGATGTTTGCAAAGCATCTTAGAATTTCTTCCACATCTTAATAAATTATCTAACTGCTACCAAGGAGTCCTTCTTAATCCTTTCCCTGTCCTTGTGTCCTTGCCTCCTACCACTAGCAAATTCTTTTTTTTTTTTTTAGTTGTAGATAGATACAATATCTTTATCTTATTTATTTATTTATTTTTATGTGGTGCTGAGGATTGAACCCAGATGGAACACAGTGCCACGTGCGCGAGGCACTGTTTCACCAGTCGTGAAACAACCACAACCCCAGCCCCTCATCAGCAAATTCTGATGGTCCTCCTCCAGCACATTTCGGAATCAGCCACAGGACTCAAAGAGACACTTGCACACCAATGTTCATGGCAGCGTCATCCTTTAGAACAAAAAGGTGGAAACAACCCAGGTGTCCATCAATGGATGAGTGGATGAACAAAACATGATCTGTTTATATAATGGGATGTTATTCAAAAAAAGAGGGAATTCTGCCAGGCACAGCGGCACAAGCTTGTAATCCCAGTGTCTCAGGAGGCTGAGGCAGAAGAATTGCAAGTTCAAAGCCAGCCTCAGTAACTTAGTGAGGCCCTAAGCAATTCAGCAAGACCCTGTCTCAAAACAAAAAATAAAAAAGGGACAGGGGTTATGGCTCAGTGATAGAGCACTTGCCTGGCACGTGTGAGGCTCTGGGTTGGATCCTCAGTATCACATTAAATAAATAAATAAGATAAAGGTATTGTATCCATCTACAACTAAAAAAAATTTTTTTAATAAATAAATAAAAAGGGCTGGGGCTGGGGTTCAGAGATTAATCACCCCTGTGTTCAATCCCCAGTACAAAAAAAAAAGAAGGGGTTTTGACACACATTACAACATGGATGAACCCTGAGGACATTGGGATACAGGAGATAAACCAGTTACCAATGGACAAATATTGTAGGATTCTACTTAGGAGGTACCCGGAGAAGCCAAATTCATAGACTGAGAGTTGAATGGCAGTTGCCGGGGCTCTGTGGGTAAAGGGAATGGGCACAGGGTTTAATAAATACTGGGTTTCCATTTGGGGTAATGAGGAAGTTCTTGCAAATGATTGATGGTGATGGTTGGACAACGCTGTGAATGTGTTTTTAATGCCACTGAACTAACTGTATGTACCCTTACAAGTGACTCCTTATATGTTATATATGTTTCACAGTTTAAAATTTTTGTTTTTAATTATTTTTTTAAACCCAACCTCCTGCTCATGTCTCCTGCTACCACCCTAACCTTAGTAACCATGACTTCTGGTCTCTTAACTCATCTCTTGGTGTCTCCCCCACCCCCACCTTGTCCCCTACGCTGCATTCTTCACAGAGCCACAGAAATCCATTTTCACTTTCTTAAAATTCTCCAGTGGTGTTGCTTGTGTGCTTCACAGTCTGAGCAGCCGACCACCCCCATCCTCATCTCCTGAGAGTGTCTGCCATGCAGAACCTGGGCCAGGCCCAGACGGCCACCTCCCATGCCCTGCAGGTTTGAGAAGCCTGGTGCACAGTCACCACTGCCAACCCACCCCCACCCCCAGCCCCGGCTCTCCTTCCTGCCTCCACCGTGGAGCCAGGAAAGCTCCTTCCCACACTCTTCGCAGGGTTCTGCTAGAGGAGAAGCAAGCAGAACTGGCCTTGCATGTAGATGTGATGCCTGGAGCTGCCTCAGCCACACAACCCCGAGTGGAAAGCCCAGAGAGTGGCAGGAATGTCCTCAAGCCACCGAGCCAGTATCAACAGCTGTCAGCTTCAGTTTTTCTTTTCATGTGAGAAAAAAAATAAACTTCTATTTGTTTATTCCACGGTTGATCTAGTTCTCTGCAACAACTAGGTTCCCATTGCTCCTAAAAAAAAATTCAAACTCCCTTCCAGGACCCACAAGACCCACCCAGCTTGGGCCCTGCCTGACTCTCTGTCTCTTTCTCAGACTGTTCTTCCCTCTATATCCTGTACCCAGCTACAACCTCCCCACCACCCTCACCAGGAAAGTTCTTTACAGGGCCTTGAAGTCATTGGGCTTCCCCTCCCAGTGCCACTAGTGCAGATGTCTCCTCTCCACCAACCCATAGGAAGCTGCTTGGGACCTATCTGTCTTTGATTTGATTCAGAGCACTGAGCCCAGAGGACCCAGGACTGCTTTATCCACTGATCTGGTAACGGCATGTCACCCCAGCCAGGAGCAGGGACCTTGTCTCTGTGGCTCACTGCTGTGTCTTTGGCACCTAGAAGAGTGACAAAAGGAGATATGGGCCCATAAAACATCATTGATTTTAATTATTTTTTCAAACCCAACCTCCTGCTCATGTCTCCTGCTACCACCCTAACCTTAGTAACCATGACTTCTGGTCTCTTAACTCATCTCTTGGTGTCTCCCCCACCCCCACCTTGTCCCCTACGCTGCATTCTTCACAGAGCCACAGAAATCCATTTTCACTTTCACAGATTCCCAACAGCAGGTAGTATTGTCCCCCTGAAAGAGTGGGATTATTAGCCCGGGAACTGTCACCATGCCTAAGTACTTACAGATACTTGTCACATCCCTCAGGGTATTGAAAACCATCGCAATGCAGATGAACAGAGAGAAGTTCAGAGAGTCCACAGACAATAATGGCTTGTCCAACCACAGTTCAGCAGGTAGTTGTGGAGGGGACACAGGCATCCAGTCCAGACCTCCCCCTTTACCTGCTGCGTGACCTTGAGCAAGCCACAACCCCTCCTGGTGCGGCTTCCCCTGTGAAAACCGAACTCTGTGTACACTCCTCATAAGATGATGGCAGGAGTAAAGGAGATCATTCAAGATAGCGCTTGGCACAGTGCCTGGCGCAGAGTAAGCTCTAAAGAAAGTAGTTATTATCATTATTAATTCATACTCATTATTCATTGGCATCTATAATAATACCATTATAATTATTATGTTGCTTAAATATTCTACTCAGTGATAATGAATGATAGAACCAACCCTGGCCCTGTGGTCTCCTGACTCCAGATCCAGCACCCTTGCCAAAAGCTCCTACTGTCCCCAGCCATGGCCCTCCCTCTCCATCCATGCCCAGTGCACTGTGAGCACAGGCACGCAGGAGGAAGACCATGATCTCACTGGGGCAGGTGGTAGGAGGTGGCTCTCTTAAGCTTCTGGACCTGCTAAGGCAGCTGGGGGCCCAGGTGTCCTCTCTGAGTGGAGACCCATTTGGCTCAGCTTGCCATGGTGGCCTCCATAGGACCACATAGGCCTCCATCCCACTCAATCCGGCAAGGACACCCACAGTCTCACCTCCCTGTTCACTAGCCTTGGTAACAGTCTGAAGCTTCAAACACAAATGGCTGTGTGCCCACATCCCCCCTCCACCACCTGCACCCCTTCCCCACCCACATCCCACCCAAGGTTGCTACCTCTGTCATGATGCCCTCTGTCATGATACCTCTGTCAAGAGCCTTCCTCTTCACCATGGAGCAGTAGAGAATAGAGCTTGGCAAGAGGCAAGGCCCTGCCCACACTGGCCGACTGTGGTACCTCAAGCAAGCCACTTAAGCCCTCTAAGCCACATGTATGCACCAGATTCTCCAGGGTCAAGAACAAAGAGAGGGGGTAATCCCAGCAGTTTGGGAGGCTAAGGCAGGAAGATCGCAAGTTCAAAGCCACCCTCAGCAAAATCAAGGTATTGAGCAACTCAGTGAGACCCTGCCTCTAAATAAAATACAAAATAGGGCTGGGGATGTGGCTCAGTGGTCTAGTGCCCCTGAATTCAGTCCCCAGTAACTCCCTCCAAAAAAAGAGAGGAGTGGCTCCACCCAGAACTGGTCATGGCACAGTTCTGGTCATGGCAACAAACAGCGATGACCAGAACTTGCTGAACGTCCACTATACGCCAGGCATTACTCTCCATTCTCTGCCCCTATGGTCTCATTTATGCCTCACAGCAACCCCCCAAAATATGGACTATTATTATCTCCATTTTGCAAGTGAGAAAACAAACAAAATAGAAAGGTCAAGCAACTTGTCCAAAGTCACACAAATAAATAATTGTTAGAACCAGTTTTGGACGTAAGCAATGTGACTCTTACGACTCACATGTCCTCCCCCTGGCTCCATCAGAACCCGCTGGGGTGAGCACAGCATGGCCCACCTAATTGCTCCCCCCCACCCACCCACCAAGAACAGGGGCAGGCTAGGGTTGAGTCCTGCAGCAGAGGCAGAGAGCCTAGGCACTGGCCCAGGTGCCAAGGCCTCCTGGTCCTTTGATCAGCAATGCCAGACAAAGCATCTGCCACCCAAAGGTCAGGCGGCCCCACTTATGAGGTCCTGCCAATGGATGTGGGAGCCAATAATGAGGGCATCATGACAGACAAAGGCCAGTGTGCCAGCTTCTCTCTCCATCCCTCATTCTGGGGACAGAGAGAAGGGCCTGGGAGGGACAGGGGGTGCTCTTGGGGCCAGGTGTTCTGGGTTCATGTCTCACTCCTCCCATGCCTTGCCAAGTTCTGCCTTGGCCTCTTCCTTCCCTCTGCCCTTTCCCTTTCTCTGACCACCTAGAAACCAATGACCTTTCCCCTGCCTTCCAAAGTTGGATAGAACTGAAGTCGACATGTGCATTCGGTCCTCTTCCCTCCCCTTGCCCGTCTGACAGATGAAGTTAGACCTGAGCATCACAGGATCAAGATGAGCACAGGACGCCACTGTTAGACTTTAGAACATCTTGTCCACAGATTCCCAACAGCAGGTAGTATTGTCCCCCTGAAAGAGTGGGATTATTAGCCTGGGAACTGTCACCATGCCTAAGGATGCTACTGGCCTTTAATAGTTGTACACAGTGAAGACTTGTGTCACCCAAGATGCCAACAGTGCCCCACACACACACACACACACACACACATCGATTCCTGTAGATGAGGAGCTAAAGTCCAATGAGGAAAAGTGATTTGGTCAAGGTCACTGGGTCAGAATATGCCTACCAATTTATCTTTCCCTTTTCTTTCTTCAAAGAATCCTGTAACTAGCTCAGTGCCATCCAGCTCGGTTTCCATTGCCCCTCCTCCCTGGCAGGTCCACGTGAGCTGTATGCAAGGTCTGATCCATGAAATCAAGCAGGTGTGTCACTCAGGACTGCCAAGAAATCTCCTTGAAGGGAGGGCTGCAGGCTTTCCCGTACTTCCTCTTCCCCTTACCTGACATGCAGGTAGGAGCAGCCTGGGCAGCATCTTGGACCATAAGGCAATACTCCAAGGGTGAAGGAGCAGCAAGGTAGTAGGTGCTGGAGAGCCTGACAAAGAGGAGTCACCTCCCAGCCATGGGCCTCCTGCCTTCAGATGTCCACTATATGAGAGAGAGAAATAAACTCTCTGTTCACAGCTATTGCTACTTGGGAAATTTTTCTAGCATTTGCAACTAAACTGATAAAGTCCTGTGATTGATTAAGATTAGAATCCATCAAACATATATGAGCATCTAAATGTGTCATGCTGTGTGAAGGGGATTTTCACAGGCATCATCTTAGGAGATAACCTGAGGAGATTTGATTCTCCATCCCATGTTGCAGATAAACTATTCAAAAACACAAAGGTCACCAGGTGTGTTTGCTCAGACCTGTAATCCCAGCAATTTGGGAGGCTGAACCTGGAGGATCACATGTTTGAGGCCAGACTCAGCCACTTAGTGATGTCCTCTGCAACTTAGCAAGATCCTGTCTCAAAATATAAAATAAAAAGAGGTGGGGTGTGCCTCAGTGGCTAAGCACCCTGGGTTCAATCCCTGGTACCAAAAAAAAAAAAAAAAAAAAGGTCAAAAAAATTAATTAACGTTCTCATCCAGGGCAAGGAATGAACATGTGGCCAGTCCAGCACTGAGACCAAACCTCCTCCTATTCCTTGACTGTTGCTACTTCTGCTTGTGGCAAGAGATGATTTGGGGCCAAGAGAGTAACTTAAGTCAGAGGTGTCCTTGGCCAGCATGGGGCCCTTTGTGATGAAAATAAGCCCAGGAGGCAGCGAAGCCTTCTTCAGCAGAGGAGGCCAGAGTTGCTATTTCTGGAGGTTTAAGATCACAGATGCTCATTCTTCCTGTAAACTCCTGGTCACTGTAGACAAGGTGATTCAAGCCAGTTCTCTGCTGAGGAAAACAAAAGGAAGGTGAGCCAAAAAAAATTGGAAAAGCATCGTCCTGAAAACACAAACAATCACAAACTACGAAGGAATTAGTGGGCCAAGATCTGGGAGAAGACAAGAATCCAGAGAGATGAGCTCAGCCTACAAGGTTGCTTTTTTCTGAAGGATATTTGCTGCCCTGAGAGAAACAGGTCTGTGCTTTGGATCTCTCCCAGGGCGGGAGGGAAAGAAGTGAAAAGCCAGAGCTTATCAGGGGTGAGAATGCTACAAATCCATGTCTTCACAGATCTGAGTCTGCACCCTGGGTGGGGTGCCAGGCCAGCAGGGAAGGAACCTGACATAAACCAGCCCATGCAGACTTGCACTCTGGTTTCTGACCAAGAAATATCAAGCCTTGAAATGGTATTTGTGGCAATCCTAAACTGATAATGTCCCCAAGTGTTTGGCTGAAGCCCATAAAAATACTCTCTGGATTTGAAATCCTAGGATTCAAAATACTACTCCAAAATTCAAGACAAGAACAAAAAAGAAACAATAGACAACAGAGACAGATCCAAAGGCATATGCAATGTTGGTAATATCAAATACAAAGCAAAACCAACCATGCTTGCTATATTCAAAGGAATGTAAGTCCAAGCTTGAAAAATTAGGCAGGAAACTGGAAACTATAAAAAGTGACATCGCAGATTTGAAAAAGAACCAAATAGAAAGTCTATCTTAGAGAAGAAAAAAAGGAAGAAGAAGAATGAAAAAAGGAAGAAAGAAATTGGGATCCAAGGTATGGAGTTAACAGCAGATTAGATACAGCTAAGAAGAGAATTGGTGAACTGGAAGTTAAGTCTAAAGTCACTACCCAGAATGCAGCACAGAGATTCAAGATGGAAAAATACAGAAGTGAGAATAAGACACATAGGAAACAGAGTAAAAAATACCTATTATACTTTTAATTGAAGTCCCAGAAGGAGAGGACATATGGCAGGACATTTCTTACCTGAGTCTATCCTGTAGGTTCTTTGACGGTAATGAGGTGATTTTGCCTATAAGTAAGTAGGACAGTGGGCCACACCCTAGTTCAAAACAGCTAACTTTCCTTCCTTTTTTGAGGGTAGGGGAGTAATTGACATTGAACCCAGGGTCTTGCACATGCCAGGTAAGTGCTGTGCTACTGAGTTACGGCCACAGCCCTATCTTTTCCTTCATTGTCAAAGCTCTCTCCAGAGTAGAAGACTATTGACAGCCTGACATGGCAGAGCTTTGCTAAGACATCAGGAGGGGAGGGTGGTGGTACTGTTGCCCTGAGAGATGGGGAAGAGTATCCACAAGGACAGGGTAGGACATCAGATAGGGGAAGACTGGAAGAATAGAACTCAGACCAGAAGAGGTCCCCAGAAACAGGTTTAAGCTGCATTTAACTTCCTCTGCCCCAGGGACCCATGCAGGCTGATCCTCAGTCACTCTTCCAGAAGGTCCTGTCACATGGAATCTAAAGCAGTTCTAGCCACCCCTCCCTCACACATGGCCCTCACCAGGTCCACAGGGCATATGCTCACATTCTTTGCTCTCCGTGTGGTTTTATTTACTTTCTGACTTTGCTACAACCTCACAAGTTGAAAGCAAGAGTCCCTCACCTTAAGACTCCTTGGGTTTGTGTTATTCATGGATTTCTGGGCCTCCCCAACTCCAAGACACATATCAGACCGCCCCCCCCCAAGAGATGTCCTTGCAGCCCATCTTAGCAGGTTTGAGATGAGGGAAAACCTTCCTTTCCATTGGGATTGGCACCCTAACTACCCAAGGGACTGGGATTCACAGCAGAGCTTTCTACAAAGAAATTTTCTCAAAATGCCCCCTAGATCTTCAGTTCCTGATCCTCATTTACCCTCAGTGCAAGACAGCCATCTCATCTCAAGGACTATCAACCCATCTTCCATCCTACAACTCCTTCCACCAGGGTTATCTTTGCCTTCGTGCCTTAGCCAATACTAGAAGGGACCTGACTTAATATATCATTATATGTGTCACGCTACATCTGAATAGAGAAAAAAATCTGGAAGGAGATACTGCACATGCTAGCAATAGTAATCACCAGAAGTTGATTTATTTATTTCTATTTTTTTATGCTGGGGATCGAACCCAGGACTATGCACATGCTAAGGAAGCACCCTACCACTGAGCAGCACCCCCAGACCCAGAAATTGAGATGGTAGGTTGGTATTGTTTACTTTTTGTAGTTTTCAGATTTTGTAAAATGCATTATTTTATAAGCAAAAGTGTAATCATTTTTTTTAAAAATGTGGTTGCTGGAGCGAGCATTCTTGTTTATCCACCCAACAGCCATTTTCTTCACCCTCACTAAATACCCCTTGCAAGAATTTGTTCATGTATTAGGTGGCTAGAGCTTCAGAGGAGACTGAACTCTCTCTGACCAAAGACCAACCCTGGTCACTTATGGTGATATCGTCCCTGCTGCCAGGCACTGGCTACAGAAGGAACCTAGACCTTATTCTGTCCAATGAGACCAGACTGAGAAGACTCTAGGAAATGCTTCTTTGCTTTAATTAAACAAAAAAAAAAAGATGAGATGTAAATAAACAGTAACACATTCATACAATGGAGTATTTATTATTCAGTACAAAAAATAAATGATCTGTCAAGTCATGAAAAAGACATGGAGGAAACCTCAATTCAAAACCTAAGGGAAAGAAGTCAAAGCAAAAAGCCTACGTATTGTGTAATCCCAAATACATGACATTCTGGAAAAGGCAAAACTATGAGGACAATAAGAAGACGAGTGGTTGCCAGGGTGGGGGCGGGGGAGGGTGAATATGTGAAGCACAGGGGATTTGTGGGCTGAAACTCCAGCATTCAGAGTGATCCTTCAGGGGTGGAGACAGGATACACAGCCCCAGGAGCAGACCCTAACATGAATCTGGAGCAACAGGGTGAGTCAATGTGGGTTCATCAGCTGTGACCCATCCACCACTCTGGTGCAGTGACAGGAGAGGCTGTGTGCATGGAGGGGCAGGGGCTATGTGGGGACATCACTGTAGTTCCTGCTCAATTTTGTTGTGAATCTAAAACTGCTCTTAAAAATAAAATCTATTACAATTAAAAGGTTTTTAAAAGATATAATTCTGTCCTGAATGCTCACTGGTGTTGGGAGATAGGCTGTGGTGTTCCATGATGCAGGGTTGGCAAGGGTGGGCAGGAGCAGGGCATCGGGAGTAGACCATCCCCAACACAGGCACCTGGGGGAGTGCTGGCAGGGAATTTTAAAATATAGTAAAAAAAAAAGGGGGGGGGATGGGGATATAGCTCAGTTGGTAGAGTGCTTGCTGTGCATGCAGAAGGCCCTGGGTTCAATCCCCAGCACCACCAAAAAAAAACCCAAAGTCTGACTATGTTTTCTTATCACCAAACAGCAATTTTAAACTCTATCAGTGATAAAAAAAAAAAAAAAATACCCTAACCTGAAAATATCCATCATTGGTCCAAGTTCTAAGTATGCCCTACAGTTGCTGCAGGACTTGCTAACTTCCAATTAGCACATTTTCCTGCCTTACTCTTTAATAAGCACTGTATTCTACATGACAGTTAATTTGGAAGTCTCCTAGTTTTAGGGGGGCAGACTTTGACATATCCAGACTTGGCTACATGTGGCATTCTTTAAATTAATAGACTATTTTTAGACCCGTTTTAGATTTATAGAAAAACTGAGTGCACAGTTTCCCCTATTATTAACATCTTGCCTTAGTATAGTGTATTTGTTAACAATTGATGGACCAATATTTATACACTGTTATTAACAAAAAGCCAAAGCTAGGAGCTGGGTTGTAGCTCAGTGGTAGAGCACTTGCCTAACATGTGTGAGGCACTGGATTCGATCCTCAGCACAACATATAAATAAATAAATTTAAAGATCCATGTATAACATATATTTATATATCCATCCATAGCTAACATAAGAGTCTACTCTAAACTGTACTTTCTGTAAGTTTTGACAAATGTATAATGACACGCAGCTACCCTAATAGTATCATACAGAAAGATTTTACTGCCCCCCAAATAATCTGTGCTCTACCTGCTCACCCCTCCTCCCCTGCCAGCCTGGCAACCACTGATCTTTTTACTGTCCCTGTAGTTCTGCCTTTCATAATACCACATAATTGGAAACAAACAGGATATAACAGCCTTTTCACTTTGGCTTCTGTCACTTAGTAATATGCATTTAAGTTTCCTCCGTGTCTTTTCATGGCTTGATAACTCATTCCATTTCTTTTTTTTTTCTTTCCTGAAGAATATTCTTCTATATGGATATACCATAGTTTATCCATTCATTTTGAGGGCAGGGGTACTGGGAATTTAACCTGGGAGCACTGTATCACTGAGCTACCTTCCCAGTCTTTTTTTTTTTTTTTTTTTGAGACAGTCTGGAGAAGTTGCTGAGGCAGGCCTTGAACTTGTGATCCTCCTGCCTCAGCCTCCCAAACTGCTGGGATTACAGGTGTGCACCACTACGCCCAGCTCCATTCCTTACTGAAGGGCATCTTGCTTGCTTCTCCTGTGTGTCTATATAGACTCAGAACCATTCAAGGTAACTTCAGGGGCAGTTTGTGTCCCCAACACCTAGGGTACTATACATTCCTGTGTTTAAAGAGTACATTCAAAAATAAAAAATGATAGCCTATCGAGTGTGAAAATACACAAACAAAACATAGAACTGAGTTCCTTCAATGCTGTCATTCTCGAGGACCAGTAGGAGGTTCATTTGGTGTTTAAAATGGGTAACCGTGATGCAGAGCGTGAGCTAAGAAATGTATGCTTGTCAGTTAAGCGCAGCCTTTGTATATACACAAAATGATGAATTTGAAAAATGTGCTTAGACTTGACCTTTCACTTGTGTTTATTTGTTTTAAAACTAAAGATTAAATTATGAAAATAATTGTTACTCATCATTATGTGATTATTAGTGAAAACAATTCTGGCCTATTGATCACTCTAAGATGACTTCCAGGATCCCCCCTGCTCCCATCATGGACACCGCCTGTTTAACCCCCTTCTTGATTATGGGCAGGATCAGGAATATAATAGAGTGTTATCTTCAGTTGACTTTGACTAACTCAAAAGGGGGATTATCCTGGCCTAATCAGGGGAGCCCCCTTAAAGAAAGTAACATACCAGAGAGGTCTCTCCGGCTGGCCTTGAAGACACAGCCTCCATGAGTTCCACAGCCACATGGAAGTTAAAAACCACAGGAGTTTGGGAGGGGACCCCCAAGCCCTCTGGAGGCAGATAGCTGACCCTGTCGCCAGATGACACCCTGGCTGCAGCTTTGTGAGGCCTGAACAGAGGACACAATGAGTCCTTGCCTGACTCCTGACCCACAGAAACTTTGAGATAACAAGCGTGTGTTTGTAAACTGCCAAGTGTGCCGTACTTCCTAACAGCCACAACAGAAAACTGGCCCACACGTGCTCAGGTCTCACAGCTGGCAAGAGGCAGAGCTGGGACTCCCACCTCACAGTCCTCACACCGTGTAGGAATCCTACTGAGACCAGTGGGAGGTCCTCACAGATGCCGAAAGAGAGGAGTCAAGTGTCTCAGCCAACATCCCACAGTTGGTGACAAAGCCAGGCCTGTCCACTCCAGGGCCTCCAGTGGGTTTGCCCATGAATGCCCTGCAGGTGTATGGTAGGCTAAATGGCCTCGCTACTGTCATTGCCAGTTCTTATGGTGACTCACAGTGACTTCTGGTGACAATAGGAGCCCACAGCTGAGGAGGGCACTGTGGACAGATCTGTGTCCACTCCCAGACTCATGGACTTGTTCCACCTCAGTCCCACCTGGTCATCTAGGTGAGCAGGTGGAGATGCAGGGCGCTGCTGCTGCCTCTCCCACCCCTGTTTATTTCCTCTATGTCCCTATGTCCCTAATGTGCAATTAATCCACCCACACACCTGGCCCGCACACCTGGCCTGCCCAGCCTCCCACAGAAATGTCAGCCCTTAAGAGGCTGTGCTTCCCCCGCGCCCCCCACGCCTGCACACAGTAGGTGTGCAATGATGTTGGCTGAACGGATCATACAGTGAAAACTGATGACTCTGTCCCTTTTCTGGATCCCACAGCAGGTGGGGCTGGATCTGAGGTGGCAGGATTTTCCTGGCAGACCCAGGAAACTCCATCCTTTCTTCCTTTCCCATGGCCCATCTCCAGGAAGTTGAGGTTGGTCTTTTGGGGGGAGCTCTAGGACGCAGCCCCACCCTTGCCAGCTCTGCTCATATCATCCCACTCCAGTCAGGCTCTGGGCAGAAGGGACAAGAGCACTTCAGGCCAGGCGGCCACCTCACCTAGAACCTCCCAGATTTGCAGACACAGCACCTGCTCCCTCTGCTGGTAGAAGTGGGCAAATGCTTAGCCATCCCTCCAGGTTGGAACCACTGGGGAGCAAGGCGAGCTGGGACCCCTTGAACCTAAGGAAGAGGAGGGATGAGCCAGCTGCAGGGAGTCAGGAGCATGGTCTGAATCCTTCCCAAGTGAGGAACTTCCTGATCTGAGGCTTGCAGGCTTGGCCTCAGTTTTACCCACAGGGCTGGCAAGACAGTGACATGCCTTGGATGCTTGTCTTTGCAGGGACAAAAGAAATGAATGAATGGCACAGTAGACCTCCAATCCAGACCCACATGGCTCACCTTCCTGCACCTGGTGTCTCATGCATTACCTCTAATCCTAGAGCCAGAGGCCTTCCCCCAGCAGCCCCATATGACTTCAGAGTCAAGGCTGGCTTGGGGCAGCTCAGTGGGGTCTAGCTGGGGTGGGGAATAGCCTAGTGGGTAGAAAAATTCAGCCCCAAGACCAAACAGCACTATAAGCATCCTGGCTGGGTGGCCTTGGGCAAATCTCTCAGCCTCTCTGAACTACTGTAGTTTCATCCTTAAAAGAAATATAATTCCTGGGTTGGGGCTGTAGCTCATGGGTAGAGCACTTGCCTAGCACTTGTCAGGCACTGGGTTTGATCCTCAGCACCACATAAAAATAAATAAATGAAATAAGGGTGTGTCCATCTACAACCAAAAAAAGAAAAAGAAGAAATGTAATTCCTGACTTAGGAGGTGGTTGTGGGGATTGGAGACAGTGTGTTTCAGTTTCCCAGCGCAGAGCACCTGAACATAGAATAACTGTTATTCTTTGTAGTGGTTGTAAAATATGTTCACGAATCCACAAATGCCCTGCCTGCCCTTGAGTGTGGGCTGGACTTGGTGACTTGTTTCCACTGAATAAAAGAAAGTAGATGGAGATTGGCAACTCCAGAGACCAGGTAAGGAGGGCACCACACCTCCTCCATACTGGCCATCTTAGATCACCTGCTCCGGGAAGCCAGCTGCCATGCTGAGAGGACACTCAAGCCACCCAACAGTCAAAGTGGGCTTAGAATCAACCAAACCTTCCGTGAGCAGCAGCCCTGGCCAACATCTTGGTGTCATGAGACCCTGAGTCATAACTGCCCAGCTAAGCCACTACCAAAGTGGTATGAGATGATAAATGTTGGTCATTTCAAAGCCGTTGTTTATTAGCTCTAAAAATAAAACTGGCCCACTTTAGAATCAGCATGCGTGGGCTGCGACTGCTTTGGGTTGAGTTTCCCCACCTCTTCTTCTGCTGAATCTGCAAGAAGAGGGTCAGGCCTGTGGACCTGGCTGGGATGAAGGAGGGAAAGTGATACTTCCTGAATGCCTGCCACCTGCGGGGCAGCAAGCTAAGCACCTTCCACTGATCCTCCTAGAAAAACCTCACCGGATTACAAGGGGTAGATACTTGTATCATCCCCATTGTACAGAGGGGAAAACAGAGGCACCACAGGATGAGGAACCCACCCAAGGTGACACAGAGGAGCAGCAGAGCTGGGATCGGAACCAAACTCCACTATTCCAGTATCCAGGCACCTATCCAAGGTGGTACCTAGGCCCTGCCAAAGTGCAGTGACTGAAGGACCCTGTCTCCCTACCCCTACCTACCCCTACCACCACCTCTTGCTCTCCTGTGGGGGGTGACAGGTACAGGTAGTAGGACAACTCCTATCCATCCCACTGTCCCTTAGCTAAAGTGGTCCTCTGTCCCTCTCCCTATAAACGGGTTGAGTCCACCCCTCGCCCACCTACATGCCAGTCACCTCCAAACTGTAAGGGCCCTTCATGACATCTAACCCAATCTTTCCACCGTATTATTTTCAGAGGCCCAAAGAGGTGCAGTGATTTATCTTAGGACACAGAGGCAATGAGAGAGAACCCTGAGGTCCTCCCCCAACCCACTCTTTTCCCCAGTGCTGGGTCTGGAACCACGGCCTTTCTCAGGCTAGGCAAGTGCTCTACTGCTGAGCTGCCTCCCCACCCCCTCCTGGCTCCTCTCAATCCAGCCCACACACTGCTTTCCCAGCACCTCAACAGTCCCAGTGCCCCAGCAGGTCCCCCACCTCTCCAGATACCTGAGATTGGAACCCAGAGGCCAAACTTCCCAGCAACCTCCACTGGCCCAGCCCCCCAGGGAGCCAGAGGAGGGGGCTTATCTGCACCTGTGCCGTGGGGGTGTCTCACCCTGCCCAGCCCTCCCTGCCAGGCGCCTTGATTAATGGGCTGCTGCTATCTTATCTCCCAGCCGCAGCAGTTCAGGACTGATGGTGGCAGCAGCCTGGGAGAACACATTCAACCTGGTCAACCTAAGAGCTCCCCGGGAGGGGGGGGAGCAGGAGGGAGGGTCCCCGAGGCCTGTTCTCTGGCTGCCTCCTTACTCCCCAACCTGGACTGAGAGCCCAGGACAGTGCCTGGGATTTAACAGGGACTTGCTAAACGGTAGCTCTTGGAGTCCTTGAGCTAGGGCCTGCGTGGGATCAAGCAGCCCCACCTGGCCAGCCAAAGGGTAACTAGGAAGTCACATCTTCCTCAGGTGGCCTGTTTGTAAAGAAGACACAGGTTTGGGGCTTAGAAATGGTTGATTTGGTTTCTATGTCATTTTAATGAGTGACCTAAGTGTGGACTTAGGGGTCTCTCTGTCTGTGAGGCTTTTGCAAATCCTTTCATACTCTGGGCCTCATTCTCCCCATCTGATAAAGGGGTTTAGTGATCTCTACATTGTCCTCCACACAGGGCTATTAGGATGAACTAACTTCTGAAAAGTACTTTAGAGACTATTCCATGTCCTACTGGAACATGGGCTCTGGGGTCCCAGAGGAGTCAGACACCCAACTGACCGAGGGGTTGATGTTGATGTGCTTCTATTCCCAGGACCAACTCCAAATCCAGGTTCAGCTCTGGGAGAGAAGGTGCCTGCGCCTTCGGCCTCTAAGGCTGAGGCTGTGGAAGGAGGGCTAAAAGTTCCATTTTACCCAGTCCCAGGCTACTCCACAGCCCAGGCATGATGTCAATAATCCCTTCACTTTCCAAAGGGTCCTCGTTTGGACAACAAGTTATATGGTCCCAAGGTTGAAGGAACAGGGTGTTATCCCTCCCCCAGGGACGGTGAGACTGCATCTAACCTAAGCGAGTGGCCAGCATGTCTGCAGTCAAGCAGTTAACTCAGTTGGGGCTGTGTAGGGGCCCAGACTCAGAACCCCACAGCTGGACGGGTTACCAGTGGAAGGGCCCAGAGGACTCCTCCATCAGCCTCCTCCCCAGAAACACATAGTCCCTCTAGAGAGGAAAAGAAGATGAAGATGAAAGAGAGGTGGGCAGGAGGAAGGGAAGGAGAGAGGCATGGACCCTCGAACGTGCAAATTGAGAAGAGAATAATAAACGAATGAAATGAGAGAAGGAGGAAGAAAGTGGATGAATGGATAAAAGGGGAGAATGGGTGGAAGAAAGGATGGATGGATGATGGCTGGCTGGCTGGATGGGTGGATGCATGGACCAAGGGAGACATGAGAAGGGCACCGCAAACAGCCCTGCAGGTCCTTATTTCCAGGACATACAGATCGACTCTTTAGGGCTGGGAGAAGTCAGCCTTCCCTCCCCCACTTAAAGACATTTCCAGGACCACCCCTTCCCTCTACTCTCTTTTGCCCCTTCCCAAAGGGCAAAGGGCAGCACCACCAAGGAAAGCCAGCTGCTATCAGGCAGTTCATCCCAGCCCTGTTTACTCTGGATGGGCAATTAACAGAGCCTCCTTCCCGATCAATTGACAGCGGGGTGGGGGGTGGGGGGGCCTGTGCAGGGCAGGGGCCCCACAGGCCAGCTTACTGGTTGATAAGCAATGGGGAACAGAGACAGGCTACTCCCTAATCCATCAGCACCCCTCCTGCCTCTGAAGAAGCACCCAGGTCCTGGGCAGTTAGCCTCCGGTGTGGGGTTGCTAGGGAGCAGTGAGCTGGGCCCTGATCTGCCTTCCTTGGGATAAAGCCAAAAGACTGTGTGATCCCAAGGTGAAGATCATGGGTGTCTGCAAGGGCCAGGCCAAGGTTCATAGAGTGGTCTCTTGTTACCTATGAGGGTGTGACCTTGAGCAAGCTATTTCAACACCCGGCCCCAGTCTCCTGCTGGGTAAAACAGGGATGAAGATAGGACAGACGTATGTCACAGGGCGGCTGCCAGGACTGCATCAGCAAGCCCACCACACAGCCCAGCACCCAACTTCGATAAGACCACAAAACAAGCTTTGGTCTCCTTTGGGCACCTGGGACATTTTCTCAGAATTTTCATTTTCTGGCTCCTTCTCATCTCCATGGGGCCCTCTCAGGGACTGGCACACATGCGGAAGCCCTGCTCCTCCCCTTCCCAGAAGGACCCCGGAGGTTCCCACCAGCCACATGAAGTTATTTGAATTTTAATTAGTTAAAATTCAACAAAATGAATAATATCCATTCATGAAAAAGGAATGTGGTACTGATACATGCTATAATAGGGATGACCTCAAAAGCAATGCTAAGAGGAAGAAGCCAGTCACAAACTGTCACTCGAGTATGTGAAGATGTACATTTCTATGAAGTGGCAAATCCATAGAGACAGAAAGTGTTGTGGTGTCACCGGGGACTGGGGAAAGAGGGCGTAGGGAGCAACTGCTTAACGTGTATGGGGGTTTCTTTCCAAGAAAACAAATTTTTGGAACTAGAGAGAAAGCAATGCTTGCATCACGTTATAAATGTACTAAATGCCACTTAAAGACCCACTTGAGATGGCTGTTTGGGTCGTGTGAGTTTCATCTCACTCAAACACCAAGTAAAAATTAGCTCCTCAGTAGCACTGGCCACATGTGCCTAGTGGCCACTGAACAGGAGAGCACAAAGAGGGAGCATGGCCATCACTGCAGAGATTCTACCAATCAAAGCTGCGGAGGCAAACTTGACCTCCTGGAAATCAAATAATTATAGTGATAAAACTTCTTCACAGACATTAGCTCTTCACAGACATTAGCTCACCTGAGCCTCTCTCCAGGGTGGCATTACATTTTCCTTGAAGAGAAGGGCAAACTGGGACCCCGAGAGAAGTGCAACCCCAGGGGGGCACAGAAGAAAGCAGGCCAGGGAGTTATTCTGGGTCTTGAGGCATCAGGGCCAAGGGCCTTCCTGCCTCTTAGGGATGATCACTCCTGAGCTGCCCCCTGGCCTCTGGCTCTCCTGCCCACACCTTGCCTCTTGGTTCACCATCAGAGCTGCTTAACAGGGCCCTGGCACCCGTTTAGAACAGAAAACACCAGTTGTGAAGGTGTGTGGTCGGGAGTGGAAGGGCGCTCCAGGCCCGTCTGCAAAAACTGTGAGGGAGAGAACTTATTGCCAAGTGATTTGGAATTCTAACAAAAATTCCAGGAAGCCAGAGCCTGGGTATTGTGATTTGAGGGGAAAGAATGCACCTCTCCCTGACCCCGGCTGCCTTGCACATGACCAGGTCAGCAGGGCACCGACCTCTGTCTGCAGTGGACCCTGAGCCATGTTCAGGGACCTCATGGTGGGTCTGGGAGGGGCAAATTGGCCTTTTTAGCTTTCCTAACTTGGGAACAATCTGGACCCATGGGGCTGTGGGAAAAGCACAGAATGTTAGGAGCATCAGACCTTTGTTCAGCTCCAGCCCAGTCATTTACTGCCTGGGTGACGTGAAATAAGTCAACCTCTCTGAGCCTCAGTTTTCTCATCTGTAAAATAAAGACTACTTATGCATGCCTCCCTCAGCTGCAAGGATGGAACAAGATAACAGATGGGGGTTATTTGCCAGGCACAGCAGTACACATCTGCAATCCCAGTGGCTCAGGAGGCTGAGGCAGGAGGATCGCAAGTTCTAGGCCAGCCTCAGCAACTCAGTGAGGCCTAAACAACTTAGCAAGACCCTGTCTCAAAATATAAAATACAAAGGGCTGAGGACATAGCTCAGTGGCTAAGCACCCCTGGGTTCAATCTTGGTACCAAAAAAGATGAGTTGTCCTCACCAGGATCCCAAGAGTTCTCAGCTACTGTTCACATTGGAATCTCTCCTGACCCAGGAACTCCTGGTAAATCCTCATTGATAACAGTCCAATGACAGCAGCAGGCCAGGCTCCCTGAGGGCAAGGATGACAACCAGGCAGCGGCAAAGGCTGGGGCCTCACTGCACTCAGGGTGTGTGTGGTAGAGTCACATCCAGCTGGGAGCCTCCCCACTGTGTGACCTTGTCACCTCTGCCTTTTCGTGGAGCACAAGGAGGAGGAGGAGGACGGTAACACCTAACTTAGGGCATTGAATGGGCATTGAATGGAGGTTGAAATGAGACTGTCTGCTGACACCATCATCCATCAGGGCCCTGTTCTGGGTCTGAGCAGATAAGAAGGGCGTGAACTCAACTAACCAACCCAAGCAGAAGGGACAAGGGACAGGGACTAGGGCACAGGAGGGAATTCCAGTTGTATGGAGCTCCCAGAAGGGAAGTCGTCATTTCAGTCAGAAGAGGCCAAGAACAGGGCACTGGAGAGACACTGTGACCAGCAGGGGTGCAGAACAGGGGACCAGGTGCACACACACCCCCCACTCCCACCCAGACCATCATTTCTTATCCAAGTCCCAAGCTCACTGCATCCAAATCCCCTGGGAGAGACAGGCATTGAACTGGAATCCCTGTAGGTGGCCCAGCAATCTAAACAACGTGTATTTTAATCAGCTTCCATAGTTATATTGCTTTGCAATATAAAAGTAGTTTGGGGGGGGGGCTGGGGTTTTGGCTCAGAGGTAGAGCACTCGCCTGGCATGGGTGAGGCACTGGGTTCGATCCTCAGCACCACATAAAAATAAAATAAAGATATTGTGTCCACGTATTAAAAAAAAAAGAAGAAAAAAAAAAAAAGTACTTTGGGAACTACTATGGGATATGCCCAAATCAGCCAACCTAGCCCAGGAAGGCCCAAGAGGACAGGGACCATTCACAACCAAAAGAAGTTAATCCCCCATCTTCATCTATCCATCGTCCCTCTTAGAATTAAACACCAAAAACCATGGAGGTATATGCAGGGTAAGAAGGAGCGACCGGGACAACACTGACACTGACCGACTCCAGCTGATAGCCATCAATCAGAATAGACACTGACCCATCAGAACACCAAGAACAGCCGAGCTGTAGAGGCCCCGGACGTCAGGCCCCGGAGGGAGTTCACACTGGGCAGGGTCCACGGTGGGCAGGGCTCTGGGCCCGCGCCAGGCCGAGCCACACTTGCCCCTTTGCCTCTGTCTTATCTGCCGGGTTCCCACGCACCGCCTCTGTCACCTGCAAGGTCTAGTTTAAAAACAACAGTGATGAAAGCCCATGCGCCAGGCGTCCCCCCACAGGGCCTCTGTGGGCATTTGGGGGGGGGACGTTTCTGGGTGGGGGAAGGCTGTGCCAACGCTGTCCACTAAACGCCAGTAGCAGCCCAGTCGTCCTGATGACCCAGCCCAGGCCACAGCCCAGATGAGAAGCAACCAGCCCCCGCTATAGGTGGAGCTGCAACAGGAGCACTGACCGGAAGTGGGCTGAGCCAGGTCTCAGAGACAAACAGGGTTTCCCACGGTGGGCAGAAGGAGCCCTTTCCAGAGAGGCTGTGTGAGCCCGGGCTCCGAACTGCCGGCTGAAGGACGAGGACCAGGTAGCCCCCTGGGGCCTGAACTCTCAGCAGCCAGCACAGAGGGGCCATTCTGGGGCCAGTCAAGAAGGCCAGGACCCATCCAGCTGTTCCCAGGCCACGGCCCCAGCTTCCTCCTTGCCGAGGACAATTGCTCCATTGGCTGGAGTCGAGGAGAGGAGGGTCAGTCCACCATGTCCTCGCCCCACTGGCTGTGGCCTTCGCAGCTCCGCCTGCCCCGCACCCTCTCCTTAATGAGGACATTGTTTGCCCAAGATTCCCCCAATAGCTGGCCCCCACTCCTGATGCTCCTGCCCTGAGTTTCCCCTTGGCAGTCCTGCCCCCGGGGTCCTCCCAGGGGTTCCTGACTTCCTCTCCTGCACCCAGAGCACAAAGTCCCAGAGGCCCCTCTGACCTGCTGTTCCCTGGCTGAGCCAGTCACCGCCCCCTCTAAGCCTCTGTTTTTTATATTAATCAGAGCTTCATGGGCTGCCAATTGACTTCTGTTCAGCTTGAGAGCTGGAGTTCAGTCCTGAGAGCATGTCATTCCAGCCCAAAGCAAAGAAATATGCTCTTTTATTTACAGCCTAATGAACCATTCTGTGTTGATTTGGGGAAACACGGAGAATAGTTTATGACCTGTTAGCATTGCCTTCACAGTCCCTGGATGGTGGGGCCTCACAGAGTAGAGGACAGCTTTCAGCCACCACATTTTATAAATCTGGGGCCCCATGGGCCCACATCCCCATAGCCAAGGCTAGGAAAGAGGGGCCCTGCACATCCACTTCCTGGTATTGCACAGACCCCCTCAACACTTACACAGCAGGTTCTCCCACCTTCATTTAATTTCCCAACAAATCTGCAAAGAAATTCTTCCAGTCCCTGTTTTGCAGATGGGAAACTGAGGCCCAGGGAGTCTTGTTTTTTCTGAATTCCCTTAGCCTGCAAGCCACAGAGATCAAGGCAGGCAGAGGGACCTCTGACTCTGCACTGAGTGCTTTTTCTACCTTCCACAGAGTGACTCTGGAGCACCTCTCATGTTTGTTCCTCGGCTGGCCTCCAGTCTAGACAGTGAGCTCCCTGAGGTCACAGGCCTTGTGGCCTGCTGCAACCTTAGTGCCTTGAGTCTCATTGAAGGGTCTGCTCCCTCGGGCCCTCTTCCCTGCAAGGCAGTTTGGGTCAGCCTTTTTCAGGTTGGCACTTCTTACACGCAGCCAAGAATCTGCAAACCATAGGAGGAAGTCTTGGGTTTGAGTCCTGGTTCTGCTTCTTGGCTGTGTGATCCCAGGCAAGTGACCTACTGTCTGTGAGCCTTGGTTTTTGCATGTGATAAAAAGAACGAAAATGCTTCTCTCAAGGTGCTATTGGGATAATGAAATGTTAGCAGAGCGCTAACACCAGGTACCTAGGAGGTCAAACAAGTATCCAAGAGAGAAAGGGTAGAGGGAAGCTGACCTAAGCTTAGGGGGCTTGTCCATCACTCCCCACCCCGCCCCCAAAACAAGCAGCTGACACAGCACTCAACTTACTCCACTCACACCACTCACTCCCCCTGAAGTTAGCGTGTTATTCTCCTGTGCTTCCCAAGAATTCTGGCAGATCCCAAAAAAGGTTCTGGTCCCCAGCCTGAAACCAAATGACTCCAAAGACCCTTTTGTTTACCACTTCCTTCCACCAAGTCTTCATCCAGCCATTCAGTCATTCAATTGTGCGTCATTTATTGAGCACCTACATGTGATGGATGGTGTCAGAGACGGCTTTGTGGAGTTCTTGGTCCAGCAGGAAACCAGAAACTGATCAAATAAACATGATTACATAATCATCAGTGTGATGAGGGCTGCAAATGAAGCTTCAGGGTTCTAGAGAGTGCCCAGTAAGGAGCCAGTCGTCCTGATGACCCAGCCCAGGCCACAGCCCAGATGAGAAGCAACCAGCCCCCAATTGGGTAAGAACTGTATCCCAAGAACCATGGGAACCAATGAGTTATCTTGAGCCAAAGGGTGGAGACAGCAGTTTTGCAGTGTGAGTGATCACTTCAGCTTCTGCAGAGTGGAAGAGACTAAGGACAGCCGAAGAGGACAAGTGGAGGGCAATGAGGAGAGGGAGGGTGAGGAAGGAAGAGCATGGGTGGATGTAAGAAATTCAGGAACAAGGAGCTGCAGAATGGGATAATGGTCTCGAAAGACCACTTTAACCAGCAGTTACATAGATAGCTCTTACTGTGTACACACTGTTTTCAGCAATTTTTTAAAAATTAACTCTAACTTCTCAATAATCCAATGAGGAATTATTGTTATTAATATCCCCATTTTACAGATGAGGAAACTGAAGTACAGAGAGGTCAAATAACCAGCCCCAGGTCCAGTGGCATTGCTGAAATTAGAACTTGGTCTGGTCCCAGAGTTCATGCTCTTAGCTGAAACTTTGACTGCATCAGATGTACTCCTAGCTGAGGCTGCCTCCTGGCCACAGCCCAGGGACTCAGCAGTGTTGAGAACTCAGGCTGGAGAGAAGAGCGTTGTTCAGCCTCCTCTTCACCGGCAGCCCTGTTCAGCGCGTGCCACCATGCCCCCACCCCATCCCACTTGCTTTCCCCCCTTCGAATGGGCACACTCAGAGCTGGGCCAAGCCCCGGGCCCAAGACAAGCCTGTCCTCTCCTTTTGTTCCTGAACAATGTGAGCTCCAGGACACTCTGTCAGTAACCAGCTCACAGAAGGGACAACTCAGGCTCACCTCCCTGCCATTTGATTCAGTGAACAGTGAGCCTGGCTCAAGCCCCTCTATGGGGCTTGTCACCCCTATGGGTGCCCATGATCCAGAGCACAGGCATTCAGCACAGAAACCTCCAGAGCTGGGACCTTGGGGCAGAAGTTGATTTTGCAACTGACAAAGCTTAAAGGCTCGAAAGTAAAACAGTGCTGAAGGGTCGGGTCAGAGGAAGCTACCCAGGGGTCAGGACAGCTGTATTCAGTTTCCTCTTAGAGAAAATGGTGTGTGTGGGGATACCCGGGGATAACAGGACCCTGAAGCAACAGTAGTTCTACTAATCACACACACTCACCCTGGGCATTCACCAGCAGCCGCTATGAGGACAGTGCCCCAGCAGGGGAGGGCTCAGGTTGTAAAAGGCAGTTGACTGGCTCTGAAAGAACTGACAAGACTGCCTTATCTCCCCCGCCCCCAAGGCTGCAAGCCTGTGCAGCAGGACCTTCTCACAGCCAGGGGGTGGGATAGGTGTCGGGGCAGTGGGCCTCTTCCATTCCTCAGCCCACCTCAGGCCAAAGACAAGGCCAGCCTCACCTCTGTCATCATCCCAAGCCACTTTCTTTTGAGTATCTCATTTGACATTCAAGATCCCCTCTGGAGAACACAGGGCAAAGCCATCACCCATACTTCACAGATGAAGCGACTGAGACTCGGGGAATCAGGGGGACTTGCTAGTCAATTGGAAATCTGTAACTCAGATCTGTTGAATAGAAGCTTGGTGCACTCCCCCTGCCCCCAGACTGCCCCTCCTGGGAGCCTTGTAGGTTGGCATGAGAGGGCAGCCTTCCTGGCTCTGTTACACCACTGATCACAGAGCACTAGGCACCAGGTTCTAGTTAAGTATTGGTTCATGGAATGATTGTTACCACATTCTATGCAGTAAAAGGATCAAAGAAGGATATTTCATACAGCAAGAAGGACAACCCAATCAGAAGATACAGTAGTCATGAAGCTTCATACTCCTAACAACATAGCTTCAAAAGACATAAAACCAAAATGACTTTAAAAAAAAAAAAAGAAAGAAAGAAAGAAAAGCCCAACAAATCCACAAGCAAAGTAGACTTTATACATCTCGCTCAGAAATAGATTAAGTAAACCAGCAGTCCTCAAATATTTAACCTTGGAACTTCTTTGAGGATCCCAGTTGAAAACCTCAAAGAGCTTTTGTGTATGTGGGTTTATCATTTACCATATTTAAAATTTTAAATGAGAAGAAATAAATTTGTTAATCTAATAAATCATTATATGTTAACATAAATAAATTTTCATGAAAAATAATTATATTTTCCAAAGCAAAAATATATATTGAAAAGAGTGGCAATTGTTTCATATTTTTGCAAGCCTAATGTCTTACTTAATAAAAGATAGCTGCATTCTCATAGGTGCTTTTGCATTCAATTTGCTGCCACATATGGTTTGGTTGAAGTATATGAAGAAAATCTGGCCTCACCCAGAAATGCAGTTGAAAAAAGGAGGAGTATTTTAATAGCTTTTTTGAATAAACATGGATATTCCTCTTTGATACTACTAAAAAAATGACATATAGTAGTTTCTTAAATGCTCATTGTAATATAGAATCCAAAGCCACATCAACAATCTTTTCTTACTCTATTATCTTAAAAATCCATTGGTCTCACTGGGCATAGTGGTGCATAACTGTAATCCCAGCTGCTTGGGAGGCTGAGGCAGGAGGATCTCAAGTTCAAAGCCAGCCTCAGCAACTAGGAAGGCCCTAGGCAACTCAGTGAGACAATGTCTCTAACAAAATTAAAAAAGGGGCTGGCCATGTGGCTCAGTGCATAAGCATTCCCTGAGTTCAATCTCTGGTATTAAAAAAAAAAAAAATCCACGGGGCTGGGGTTGTAGCTCAGCAGTAGAGTGCTCGCCTAGCATGTGCAAGGTGCTGGGTTGGATCCTCAGCACCACATAAAAATAAATAAGTAAAATAAAGGTATTATGTCCAACTACAACTAAAAACAAAATTTTTTTTAAAAAAATCCATCATTCTATTTTGTACTTTGAATTTTCTATACTTTTGACCTTGTAGACAAAGCCCTGAAAAGGTTTTGGGAACCCCCTGGGGTATCCTGACCACATTTTGGAAACCACTTGAAATAGACAATAACAAAGTAGGAAAATATAGGATTGATAATAAAATTAACAAGTTTGATCAAAGAGGTCATATAACCTAAGAGGTGTCAGTGGACGTCTGTATAGAACTTTGCTCATAACAAACCACAAGTACAGGTTCTTTTGAACAAGTGTTCCCCTACATCAGCTGGGGAAACACGTGCCAGGACAGACCACAGACACTCCAGAATGGACACATGCCCAGGACACCAGGTGTTCCACCCACTGCCTCGGCCCTGTAATGTAGTTGGAAATGGGCACCACATCAGAGAGCGGGCTTCTTCTCAGCCACAGAGCCAGGGAAACAGGCCGGCCACTGACAGAGAGCTCCCCTCATGACTGCCCCTGGCACAGCCATGACTGGCTCAGTGGGTGGTGAAGGGCTTCCCTCCTCTTGGCTACCATCATGAGTCCACATCAGGGAGATGCAGGAGTCTCAAAGTCAAAGTTGCCCCTTCTCTTCTTCTAGGAGGCATCCAGATTGGCCCCGCTGCCCTTTGGAACCCCCAGAGCTGCCAGGTACTCCCTTGGCTCCCATGTGCTCTTCTTACACAACCAGAGTGGGAACAATGCCTGGCTCTGTCCAGGTCAGGCACTGGGATGCCAAGAACAGCCCAGTCAACCAGCTACCTAAGGAGCCAGCACCTTGCACAACCACCTGGGGGGTCCTAACGCCCCCACCAGTGCCCAGGGCCACACCTCCCTGGACGGCAGAAGCCTGCCAAGCCCAAAGAAAGGTCAGGGAGCCAGAGTATGGGAGCCAGTGTACAGGGAGCAGAATCACTGCTCAGAGTCCCAAGCCAAAGCCAGGGCCAAGGTGTCCAAGGAGGCTTTCAGAGCACACGCCACATTTTTATCCTAACTTCACAATCCTCTGGGGATCTAACATTCCCAGGTGCCCTTCACAGGCTGGCTCTATGCAGGGGACTTTCTTTTTTATTCATTGATTTGTTCATTTTATTTGCCCATCACAATAACTGCTAAGGAAGTTCCACTTGACAAACAAAGATTTAAGAATCAGAATAGTTAAGTACTTGCCCAAGGTCACATAGCTAGTAAGGGGCCAGGAATTGAAACTGGCTCTGTCTGCCGAGTTGGGGGCTCTTGTACCCTTACTGCACCATGCTGCCTGGCCCCGTGAAGACCCATCCTTCACCTTCTTTCTGACTGGTCATCTGCAGAACCTCTTAATGTTCAGGATAGAGAGAAGGAGAAGGGGAAGGAAAGGCACCCAGCTTGCTCTACCTGGACCCAATTAGGTCATCCTGGACATCAAAAGATGCCCTGCCCCATGCTGGGCTGTCTGTTCACTTCTTCTGCCTCCATTGCCCTGCCTTGGCGCTTCTCACTAGATCAGATAGAGCAGGGCTGGGTCTTCTCACATCTGTATCCCCATACCTTATATACAGCAAGTGCTCCACACATATTGGTTGAGTATTAAGGACTTGTCCCTCCCCTTTTTCCACCCCCACTGCAAGAAGTGGTGGAGCCCTGGAAATATTTAGAGAGCAGGGAGGAGGGGAGGAGGACAGGAGGCAAGGGCCGCAGCACTCCTGCCACTCAGCAGAGCCAGCCTCAGACTCCCAAGGCCTCCTGTGAGGTTCCTCCCAGGGTACTTCCCCACTAAAGGCTGGGGTGTCAGGAGTTAGGCAGGGCTTTCAAGAAAGAGTCCCTGCTCCCACCAAAATTTTCCTCCAAGTTCCTCTCACAGGAAAGTTAAGGAAGGCAAGGCCCAGACACCAAGCACGGCACTCCTGAAATCCTCTGGTGCCTCCCTGGATGCCCTCCCAGAGACACTGTCATGTCCTTCCTCCTCCCACAGCATTTCCTACCCCAGGTTGGAAGTGATCTTATGGCAGCATGGTTAAGCCCTGACCTTGGGAGCCCAATACATGGATTCAAGTCCTGGTTCCTTCACAGTTGACTCTGACCAAGGGCCAGTCATTTCACTTCTCTGAGCCCCTCTGTAGCCATCTGACCCACAGATTCAGAATCCAAACCTCCTGATGTTTTCTAAGCTCTGACTCCTGCACCAGATTATCTGGGTTCAGTTGTTGGCTCTAATCCATACTTATTCTCTCTTGGTCTCAGTATCTTTATCTGTAAAGTGGGGATAATAATAGAGCCTACCCAATTTAAAGCATTTCTTTGATAATTAAATAAGATAATTTATGCAATATGCTTAGAATAGTCTTGGCACACAGAAGCCAGTAGGTACTAGCATATCATTAGAAATAGAAGTCTATATGGTTGATCCATGCAGAGAACTGTCCCGGCACTTAGTAGGAGCTCGGAGATACCGTAATGAGCTTCACCCCCCACTAAGCTGTGATGTCTGGGTCTTATCTGTCTGGTTCCCCCGCAGCCACAAAGGCTCAGCACCAGTCGGGAGCTCAATGAATGCCCTAAGACAAGGGCCAAGAGTACTGGCTTGGACCGGGAGACAGTGGGCAGCCAGAAGCTACCGCAGAGCGGAGGCGGGAAGGCATAAGCAAAGAGATAAGAAGGAAAGTGAGTGAGAAAAGGAACAGGAGAGACTTTGGCGAAGAGAGATAAGGAGGAAGGATGGAGAAGGCCAGGGGCACACAATGCTGAGGGAGGTGAGGGAAACCTGGGGAGAGGCACAGCCTGGCCTGGCAGTGGCCAGGGAACTGTGACCCGAAAGGGGCGTGGAACGGCGCTGGGCGGGACCAGCGGGACCTGGGCGGGAGGGATCCAGGGGCCCCACCCTGCCTCCGCGCCTTGGGGCGGGGGCCGGGCGGCTGGAGATTGGCTGGGGTGCTCGGCAAGGCCGGGGCTGGAGCCCCATGGTGGGAGGCGCCAGGATCACTCCGGGCGCCTAGAGCTGAGCGGAGGCTGCCACCTATTTGGACGACCTCCGCTACGGCTGCCGGGGAGCGTCGGGGGCCTTGCGGCGCGCGTCTGGGGACAACGCGGCCATGCGGGCGGCGGCGGGGGCGCGCGGGCGGCCGCTCTGGCGCTGCTGCTGGGGGCGCTGCACGGGGCACCGGCGCGCGGCGAGGAGTACGACTACTACGGCTGGCAGGCCGAGCCTCTGCACGGCCGCTCCTACTCCAAGCCGCCGCAGTGCCTCGACATCCCCGCCGACCTGCCACTTTGCCACACGGTGGGCTACAAGCGCATGCGGCTGCCCAACCTGCTGGAGCACGAGAGCCTGGCCGAGGTGAAGCAGCAGGCGAGCAGCTGGCTGCCGCTGCTGGCCAAGCGCTGCCACTCGGACACGCAGGTCTTCCTCTGCTCGCTCTTCGCGCCGGTCTGCCTCGACCGACCCATCTATCCGTGCCGCTCGCTGTGCGAGGCCGTGCGCGCCGGCTGCGCGCCGCTCATGGAGGCCTACGGCTTCCCCTGGCCCGAGATGCTGCACTGCCACAAGTTCCCTCTGGACAACGACCTCTGCATTGCTGTGCAGTTCGGGCACCTGCCTGCCACCGCGCCTCCAGGTAGCGCCACCACGGCCGCCCCCGCGCGCTCCGACGGCCCTGGAGCGCAAGCTGGGCTCCCCAACCCCTTAGCACAGATCTGCGAACCCCGACAGGTGCCACACCCTGCACACGCACACACGCCATTTCCACTCATCCCTGAGCCCCGGGGAAGGTCTCCTGCTGCCTTCCCGCCTTCCCGTGGACTGTCAGAGCACGGCTGCAGGGAGGCCGCACTCTGGACATTCCCACTGGTTCTCTATTCCAACTCCTGCCCCGCGCCCCTTGCAGAGCTCGCCTTCCCAAACTACTAAATCTCTGGGTGCCCTAGGGACAAATGCCTTATCAGCTCCCAGAGTCCCCAAATGCCCAGGTCGCTAAACAATGCCTTTAACTTGGACAGTGCCTCTCAGCTGAGCCCCAGGGCACCAAGACAAGCATCATCCCTACCCGGTATTGGGACCTTGGGAAGGAGGAAGAGGGAGGGGAGAAGGGGATATGTGTGTTGGGGGTGGCTATATAAGGGTCTCCCTGGCTATCCCCCTCTCGTTTTCTATGCCTGGAACCCTTATTTCTCCTGCTTCCCCAATTCCTGGGCTGAAGTCTTCTGGGGAAACTCAGTGCAGCAGATTCTGCCCCTAGGAAGGAGGCCGTAGATTAATTGCTTGACTTCTCTGAGCGTTAATATCCTTTCCATAAAGGATCCCAGGTTCATGAAACCTTTATGACTCTAAGCTATCCCTTCCACCTGCTCTCCAGTAACTCCTAATATCTGCTTGGTTTCAACCTCCCCTTCATTGTGTTAGGCCACATGCAGCTCTTCCCAGATGGAGTCTGCACCCCCTCCCACTTCCTCCTTCCAGGTGGGCTGGGTACCCAGTGCCCCATCCAGCAGGCAAGCCTGGCCTGGACAGTTAATAAAGGACACCAAGAAACTCCTAATGCTGAAATTCCCCAAAGAGGCAGTACTGCTCCATCTTTTCCTGTACTTACTCCCAAAAAAAGCAACTGGACCCACCCATGGGCTAATCTTACCCTCGTCTGCCCAGTCCTACAAGATTGATGTGCCTTGGGGTGTGGAGACAAGGCAAAGTCCCTATCCTGGACGTTGAGAATCAACAGGGAATCAGGAGACAATTGGCCTGAATAAGTGTTTGTGTGGCCAAAAGATGAAATTCAAGAATACTTCATATAAAAATGAGGAGTTTGGGGTTCCTTGAAAACTCAGAAGTTTTAGCAATGCTGAGCTGAGCACCTTGGAGGGGGCACTGCTCAGCCCAGCTCTGCCAGTTTCACTGGTTACCCCCAAGCATGGCCCCTGAAAACCCCCACCCATCATGAATCCTAAGCCAGCTTCTCACAAGCTTTGCAGACCTGGGTAACCACTCTGGGCCTCAGTTTCCTTTTCTCTGAAATAGAAATAATACCTGCTTCATAAGCTGAAGGTTAAATGGAATAAAACTTAGAAAACAATGAGCATCACGGTGCAGCTGCCAGGGTCTTTGCCCACCTATATAATCTTGTCTCAGTGATTGTCACAATCAGTCAGTACCAGATGACGTATTATTGCCATCACCCCATTTCTTGACGAGGAAGTGGAGATTTGAGGGGCTGAGGGATGGATGGTCAGTGGAGTAGCATGCACCCTAAGTGGTTCTCTGGACTCCAAACCCCTGACAAACCACTGCCCACTCCACCCCACCTTCTCTCTTCAGTGACCAAGACCTGCGCCCAGTGTGAGATAGAGCACAGCGCAGATGGCCTCATGGAGCAGATGTGCTCCAGCGACTTTGGTGAGTATGGCACCCACCTGGCCACTGCCCCCAGCAGCCTCCTTGCCACATGCACACATGTGCCTACGTCTGTGAACCCAAAGAGCTTTTGCATCACCAACTCCTTTTAGAATCTGATGATAATCATGAGCCCTCTCCTCAGAGAAATGAACCTCTTTATGCACATCATACCAGGGGCTTCAGAAACCCCTCAAGGTCATGGTCCATGGGCCTCAGCAACCATCCCTGGCCAGGGCTCCTGTATACCAGCCCCACCTTGGCCCCATCTGGAGTGGGGCCCCCATTGCTGAAAAGTCTCACTGGGGGAGGCAGGCTTATCCCAGAGACCATGGGGCCACAGTGGGCAGAAAGCTCCAACATGGAAGGGGAGCCCCTCATTTCCGGGCCTCAGTGCTCTTCTGGCCAGGAGTACTGTGGTCATCTGTCCCCACAGAGCCATCCCAGAACCTCCCTGGGATAGTCCAGGCCAAGTCTAGTTAGGATCTAGCAAACTCAGGGACCACACAGTTCTGCCTGTGATCTGCCAAGTTAGTTCCCTGTTTTGTGTTTAAGCTTCCCTGTCTATAAAAGGCAAATAATAATAATATCCTTACTTCAGATGAGTCTTTTTGTTTGTTTGTTTTTTGTGGTGCTGGGGATTGAACCCAGGGCCTTGTGCATGCAAGGCAAGCACTCTACCAACTGAGCTACATCCCCAGCCCAGATGAGTCTTTTACATTAGTAGCCTGTTTGGAAAAAGAATAGTGCTATAATGCAAGAGGTGTGTGTGAGAGAGAGAGAAGGGGGCAGGGACGAGGGAAGGCAGAGGGAAGAAAGAAAAGAAATTTGAGAACAGGTGCCTTCCCTGAGTGGGCAAGTTATTCTCTGGCTTCTCAGAGAAGAGGGCCAGAGATCTAAAGAAGGGAGACACCAGCCTGAGGGACTCCTCACCCCAACCCTCAGCCCAGGACAGCTTATCCCCAAATATTAAGCTCTCTGTAGCTACCTCAAGTGACCTGGACCATGACTTCCTGGCCAAGGGTCCTGCCTTCATCCATGTGTCCCCAACCCACACTCACAGTCCTATACTGACCATAGACATACTCTCAGACAGAGATATCTAGCACATGCACAGTCCCACCCCACTGCATGATCTCCCTCGCACACACAGATTACAGTGGTGTGTCCATACCTGAGCTCCTCTATGGGCATCTCTTCTTCCCAGTTTCATGCCCAGTGGTGTGGTCGGCCTTAGTGGGTTTCAAGAAATGCCACCAAGCAGGGCTTGTCCTCCCCAAAGCTGGCTGTTAAACATTACCAGTCCACCACTGCCCTACCACTGTCACCACACACACACACACACACACACACACACACACACACAGCCTGGTGATCACACACAACTAGAAATACCACCGGAGCCAGGCACAGTGGCGCATGCCTATAATCCCAGTTACTCAGGAGACTGAGGCAGGAAGATCACAAGTTCCTGATCAACCCAGGCAACTTTTGAGATCCTGTCTCAAAATAAAAATAAAAATAGGCGGGTTGCGGGGGGGATAGTTCAGTGGTAGAGCACCCTTGAATAAAAAACCCACTATCACAAAAAAAAGAAAGAAATCCATTGGAGCCATTTCCAGAGATGATGAAGTCCATCACAAGGACCCCTTCCAAGTGGTCAGCCCAACCCCCAACCTCCCCTTCCTGGGGAACCCAACACCCACTTCACTGCCCATCCAGAGCTGCCCCCTGGCATTTGGTGCCCTGGAAAGTATCGAGCCCTGCAGTCAGCCAGACTTGATTCATTCTAAGCTCCACAATTTGGAAGGACACTCCCTTATTCCCCAGTTCCAGGACTTTGAGGATGAAACAAAGTCCAGTATCTGATAGGAGCTTCCTAACTACTAAAATGTGCCCCTGTAAGTCACACCCCTCCAAGCCCCCGACTCCCAGACTCTGAACACCCGGAGCACACTGACACCAATCTGGGGCCACCACTGTCCTGAGTGGAACCGACCTTCTCAGGCTGTCCCTCTGCCCCTCCTTTCCCACAGTGGTCAAAATGCGCATCAAGGAGATCAAGATAGAGAATGGGGACCGGAAGTTGATTGGAGCCCAGAAAAAAAAGAAGCTGCTCAAACCAGGTCCCCTGAAGCGCAAGGACACCAAGAGGCTGGTGCTGCACATGAAGAACGGTGCGGGCTGCCCCTGCCCACAGCTGGACAGCCTGGCAGGCAGCTTCCTGGTCATGGGCCGCAAAGTGGATGGACAGCTACTGCTCATGGCCGTTTATCGCTGGGACAAGAAGAACAAGGAGATGAAGTTTGCAGTCAAATTCATGTTCTCCTACCCCTGCTCCCTCTACTACCCCTTCTTCTATGGCGCTGCAGAGCCCCACTGAAGGGTGCTCCCTGTCCCACCCAGCCAGCTGTGCTTTGCCTGCTGTCCCTGCCACTGGCCTTGCCCCCACTCCCAGGTTGACCCAGTCTCTGGCAGAGGGTGGCTTCGAGCAAAGTTGTTAGCTTTGCAGACCCCAAGGGAGGGGCATGGGGCTTGGGACTCATCCTCCTTGACCAAGGGGTCCTGGGGTCTTGGGCATCTCTTTTAGGAGAAGGGCTTTCTCTACGGGGGGAAGCCCCACGGTCTCCGAAAGTGGGCAGAGGGGGGAGAAAGCAAGGGAAGGATAAAGGGCTCGGGCAGCTTGAGGAGGGGCTTCCAGAGTGGACAGTGGCGACAGCTCCCCTTTGCTGCTGGTGGGGCCTCACTTCAAGAGGGGTCTGTTAGGCTGAGCTCCCAGGGGATCAGGTCTCCCTGCCCCACTCCCCTTTTATGTATCCCATCACAGCCCTCCAAAGAAAGGGAGTTGCCTCGATGCCCTCCCACCCTGCTTCCCTTCTTACCCAGCTCTCTATCCCAGGCCTAGAGCCCTGCTGGACCGGACAGCAAGGCCCCCTCCCCCAGGCCCTCTCCTTCCTGCCCACTCCTCAGCCTCCGCATCACCCTGATGGTGTAAGTTATTGCTACTGCTGTGAGGCCATAGCTTCTAGACAACAGACGCAGGTAGGGTTTGGCTTTTCTTTTTTTTTTTTTTAAGTTTTTAATTAAATAATAAAAAAGAAAAATGAGTTCTTTTAGATCAGGTGGTTTATCAGCTGGCTATGAAGGGAGGGACAAGGGAGGTGTAGAGTGGACTTTTGCAAAAGGCCCTTATCTTAACCCCACAGCCTGGCCACCTAGACCTCCCTGGGAAGCCTCAGAAAAGCAATGCTGTTTTTTGTAGGCTCCCGAGAGTACATAGCAAGGGACACCCTGCATCCCAACCACTAAGCGAGTGATAGAGATGATCACCCTTTTTTGTCCCTGAGGAAGGACCAAAGTACCAAGTCCCCCAGCCTCCCGTGGCTGGAACTCTCCCACAGTCACGCAGCATCCCCTCTTGCATGCCAAGTCCAAGGAGGCCTGGCTACAGGGAGCAACCAGAGAACCAGAGGCCTCAGGTGTGCCACTCCTCCCCTGTGGCTTTTGGGTATCTCTGGATATGGTCCCCACCTTAGGTGCCAGATGCTGTAGACTAATGCTCCTCTAAACATGGTCCCCAGGCCAGCCTCAGCAGCACTGCCTGGGAACTGGTTAGAAGTACAGAATCTCGGGCCCCACTCCAGGCCTACAGTATCAAGCTGCATTTTAACACATCTCCACTGGATCATCTAGGGAGCTTTCACAAAAAAAAACAAAACCCAGGCCCCACTCTAATGCAACTCTGTCAAATCTCACCCAGAAATCAGTATTTCTAGGCACCACTTGGGTGATGAGTAACCAGGGCTGAGAACCTCCATCTAGATAAGGTAACATCTGAGGCAGGGAGAGGGTGAGGGGCTAACGGGTTTTCAGGGGGCTCAGAGCAGATGGTGGCAGCCACCGTGAAGCTTTGAACAGAGGCAAGAAGCGGCTGCCACTCAAATTGCCAGCATCTGGAAAGGGTGGTCCCAGGAAAGAGCTCCCTGCAGGGTCAGCAGAAGCTGAAGGACAGGGCAGCTGCCCCTAGAATGAGGGATGAGGCACCCCTGCAGGGTTTTCCTCCCGGTGCTGGAGGTCTGCTGCTCCTCCAAGACAAGGGCCAGCCTGGCACAGAGAGCCTGGAGTCCACGGTGCTGGAGGAAGGTGGCATCTCCAGAAAGACCCAGGCCAGCTTTGCAGTGGGACCAGCGCACGGTGTCCTGGCCTTTCTGATGTCAGCTCTCTCTCACAAACAGGTGGTCAACCTGCCTGCGAATGACCCTGGGCAGCCAGGTGGCCTCTCAGCACAGGGCGGGAGCAACAGAGACCTCCCCATTCCTCCTCACCCTGAGGGAGCCTCTGCCATCCACCCTGCCAACCTGGCCCGGCCTGCCTGGCTCCCTGAATCTGCCCCTTGTCTCCCAGCCTCCCACCCCAACCAAATATTTACGGACACTTCTCTGGTCAACCAGGACCGGGTTATTTTTCCGCTGAGCACAGGACTTGAGCCCACCTCAGGCTGAAATACAATGCTGATCTCTGTCAAGCATTGGCAGCAGTGAGAGGCAGCCGGCAGGGGGGAGGCAGCTCCCTCCAGCCATCCCATGGAGCCCAGTGAGGCTCTCTGCTCTCACCCACCCTCACAAAGGGACCCAGGCCCTGCTGTACACAGGCATGACCCCGTCTGCTGTCAGCACACGCCCTGGGACTCTCTTTTCTGCAAACAAGAATCCTCCCAAAGTACCAGAGAGGTCCTTCAGGGCCTCAACCCCCAGCCTTCATTCTCTCAGGCCCTGCCTGCTGCGGGCCCTCCCTCCTGGCCGGCATGGAAACGGGGCCCAGGGGCCCAGCGGGTCAGCCAGCGAAGGCCTGCCCCTGACCACGTGGAACGGCACAGGAACGTGGGGGCTTCTCCACAGAGGAGGTTTGCAGGTGGACAGGTGGGAGGTCTGTCCCAGACTCCTCTGTCTTCCTGCTCAGTGGGGGAGGGCTGTGGTTAAAAGATGGTGCATCTGCCTCCTGAGATCTCAACCACATTCTGGGCAGCAAGGTGGGGAAGAGCTAAGAGCAAAAACCACACGCCAGCTGCCTCCAGCCCTCTTGATCAGGAAAACAGTAATTTCCCAGCCAGCCCTACCGGGTAGATTTCCACTTGTAGCTCAATGGCCAGAACTAAATCACATGGCCACCCTCCCGTGGCCAGAGAGTAGGGGATGAAGTTTTTCAATTCAGTACATAAGAGTTCTGATGTAAAGCAGGAAGGTTTGGGGGGAGGCACCTGCACACTCAGGCTGTGTGAGAGGAGGCAGGACAGCCCGATTTTGGCTTCTGACCCTGTGACTTAGTGACTGTGTGACATTGGGAACATTGCCAGCTGTAAGATGGTGTTGCTCAGTGTTAAGTGTCAAATGCATGGAAAATACCTGGAAATAACACACAACATTTAGAAAATGTTCATTAAGTGGTAATTTGTATTTTTATTAACTAAAAACCATGACCAAGCAGTGCCTATACATAGTAGGTGCTCAGTAAAATTACTGATCCCTTAACCAACTAAGAGACAAATGTCAGAAAGGAAGAGAAAAGGCAGATGCATCTTAACTAGCCAGAATTACAGAACATACATTTGAGGTTTGCTTCAGAACTGCATCCCCAGGTGGTGTATCAGCCAATACGGGGAAGAAAACATCTAATACTAGTAATTCATAAATATCAAAGCCATGATGGGTAGCAGGCACAACATTTTCACAGCCAGGCATGGTGATGTACACCTGTCTTAAGAATAAAAATATTTTTAAAAGGCTGGGGACATAGCTCAGTAATAAAATGTCTCTGAGTTCAATCCCCAGTACTTCCCCCCCAAAAATCACTTAATATTCTAATTTAAGCCTCCCAACAGCTCTTCAGGGTAGTGTAATTTAATGATAGTGGCTGTAGCTCAGAGAGGTTAAGAACTTGTTGGCAGTCACACAGCATACATGTTGGTGCTATAATTTGACCACATTCTTAACACACTACTGTATGCAGAGGCAAAACCAAGGACAAGACAAGGGGTGCAGGCAGCCATGCTCCCACCAATCTGCCTCACAAGAAGATTTCTGGGAGCCCTGTTCCAATCCCACTCCAAGGGCCCTGACAAGCAGAGGAGCCAGTGGCTTTTCTCCAGATTCCCAGACAGCCTACCCCACCTCCTCTCTTCTAACCCCTGCCAACATCCAGACTCAAGTCCCCACAAAGGAAGCTTATATCCCACAACTGTTTAGTCGGCTGTAATCCTGGCTAAAGTTCACTCCTTAGGAAATCTCACGTGGGGGGTAGTTGGTGTTGGAATGTATGTGGCTGTGACCCAGCGTCCCAGCCCAGACTGCAGGCTCTGCTGGGGCCTTGAAGCAAGCAAGCAGCCAGGGGAGCCCGGAATCCCCAGCCCCCAGCTGTGCCAGAGAATGGAATGTGCTGCTCTGGGTGAAGACAGAAGGTGGGGTGGCAGGAGCTGGGGGAGGGGGCTCTGCCACAAGGCTGCCTCTGTTCTGCTGGAGGCTGAGCCCACCTCCCTGCAGCTGGAGATGGGGGAAGAGAGAAAGGCTGTGTTTAGCGGGCAGGCCCCTTCTGATGGCTCAGAGGCTAGCCCTGGAGTTAGCGGGGAACAAGCAGGAGAGAGGGGAGGGTGAGTGCCCAGAGTGCTGTGTTCATCCAGTTCTCTTACAGGGGCCCCACCAGCACCTGCAGCCCAGTTCGCTTCCTGCAGGTTACTCACCTCCCCATGTTTCCATTTTCTCCCCAGTTAAGAACATCCGGGGTTGCAGGGACTGTCAGGGGCTGAAGTGAACTACTGTACTCAGCAGGTACCCTGGCATTAACACTCTGACTGCAGGTACCACTATCATCCTGTGGCCACCAGCTGAGGACAGATGTGTGGAGAGGTCAGGCATCTCTGAAAGGGTACCTTGAAGGTCCCATGGAGAGATGGAGACAGAGCTTCACCTTGGCTTCAGCCCCTGAGACCACAGATCCTGATGATCCCAGAAACCACTCCCGGTTCAAGGTCTGCCAGGGCTCACCAGAGCCGCTCAACACCATGACCAAACCACAAAAGGCCTGGCGGAGCCCCGAAGCCAGGCCAGGCTGTGGGTTGGGGTTCCAGGTCTGCCCGAGCAGGTGCCAGGGCTGCGGCAGAACCTGCTGGTTGTCCCCTCCCACCAGGTGCCTAAGAACGAACTGGGAGGTGTCTTTTGAAGCAGGCATCCAATTCTTTAAAGATATCCATGTGTGGTCCTCTCCACACACTGACCCTGACTAGCAATAGCACCCACACAATCCTGCAAACCTCTCTGTGGCTTTGTTCTCCTGCAAGAGAACACCCCTGGCCTGCTGTGGCACGCACCTCGAGGAGCTCAGGAGGTGGCCCCGGCTTTCCCTTTCCCACCTCTGGAACCCACGCCTGGGAGCACAACCTCCAAGTTCCTCCTGCAGCAGGCAGCATGCCACCAACAGCAGGTTCTGTTTTCATTTTCCAAAAATAAAATGATATTGACACTACTTTTTCAAACTACACTCATATTCTCCCTGATATTTTCTCTGAAAAATAATCTAAAAATTATTCTCTGGCTTGAAACTTAAAATCGCTGTTGCAGAGCATGCGGACAGTGCTCACTCTCTCCCCAGAGGTTGTCGATGGCAACGCCAAGTGAGCACCTATGCAGTGGTTACTGGATGTCAGGGGCAGGGTTCCTCGCCTCCTATGGACTCTCATTTAACCCACACAGCAGTCCAACAAGGTCGCTGTCACCATGGTGACCATGTTACAGTTGAGGAAAGCAACACAGACTGGGGGCAACTCATTCTCACACTGCTCCAGTCCATGGTAAAGGACATGGTTAAGAGGGCCAAGTGTGGAGCAGGCCATGGTAGGTACCCACCTGCTGCTGCTGAACTCTGCTCCTGCTCTGGGAGAACAGTGCCTTTGTCAAAGGCTTGTAATGAGCACCAAGTAAGACAATGTTTGTGAAGCGCTTGCCCAGGGCCTAGCACCTAGTGAGTACCCAGCCCGCCCCAGCTCTCGAGCTGGCCTGCAGTCCCACCTGACACGAATCCTCTTTCCTGCTACTCCCAGCCTCCCAGCCTGCTGACCCTTTTTGGCTTTCTCAGAGGGATTAGCTAAAATCTTTCCATTCTAAAGCATCATTGTTTAATATTCACCAAGTTCTGGTCCCAAGCCTAACCCTGGGCCTGCGCCCTCGGTCTAGTCACAAGATGGAGCCCAAGTCAATCCCACTGACACGTGCTGAGCCCTCCCCATTCGAGCACAGCTTTCCTCCTCTCAGCCTCAGCTCACAGCTCACACTCAGACCAGGTGCAGCTCCCACATCTCTGTCACCGCAAAGCTGGTCCACAGGGCAGGTTTGCAAATTCAGGTAGTGCAGGGAGATCAGGTCCTCCAGCCCCAGGGAGAGCACCAACACAAGGACAGGCTGAAGACACAAGAAGCTTGGGGCCTTTTATTGGTGATTCTCCACACACACAGAGATCCTTTCCACTCTTTTCCAGTGTAAATAAGCACAGAGAACATAACCCTCATCTCCTAACGGGACAGAGGGGACACCAAGGCCTGCCTGGTCCCCAAGAACCTGGTGCCTCCTGGCTGCCAGTGCTTGGCACTGGAGAGGGTACTGGCCTAGGACAGGTTGCCTGTCCCCTCACTTGCTTAAAAAACAGAAGCATCTCCACCTCTGGGGTTCTGGGTACCAGGCAGCCCATGACCCCAGGAAAGAAGACAAGGCAGGAGAAGCCCCTCATGCTCTTCATCTCATTCCTTATACTGAATGTTCCCAGGAACCATGAAATAAATAAATAAATACTTCAAAAAGGAGGGCAGCTCTAGGGCAAAGGGAGAGGGCCTGAGCCAGCTCACAGGTAAGGGAGAGACAAAGGTGCCCCCGAGTCCAGGAGGGAACGTGAAATTGTTGGAAAGAGGATGAGGACCCCAGTGGTCTTATGCCGTAACTGAAGGAAACAGCCTTGGAATCTAGGATCCAGCCTGGCAAGATCCTACACTTCCTAGGACCCCAAAGGTCAAGGGTTTCAGGACCTCTGCCCCACTCCTCTGGCCTCACATTCCATGGAACAAGGGGCAGAGGAAGGAAGGAAGGTTGGAGGAGGGTTACCCTAGACTCAGGGCAGGAGGAGCAAGGGTGGTTCTGAGTGTCCTGTAACTGCCCAGCGGAGCAGAAGGCACCAGAGCGTGTGGACTGAGATTTCACAAGTCAAGGTCCCTACAAGGTGGGTTTCCCAGGCTGTGTTCCACTTGATGCTGAAAGACTCAGTCAGCAGTAACACCCATACACATTCCCTTGGGGGGAACCTAGGAACTTTAACTCTTTCTAGAATCTTCATGGTCTCATTAGCCCTGGCTGCCTTCTGGTGGGGAAATGATCAGATCCTAATAACTGAAAGAGGGACATTCAAACAGTAGAGCTGGGGTGTGGCACTTCCATGCTCTTCTACAGGCTGAGGCTAGGAACTGGCCCAATACCCCATAAGGAAAGCCTCTTTTCCCCACCTCAGGTCTCCTTGAATCCCCAGGCCTGACCAGACTGGCCCTGACCACCAGAGCCCAGTTGACATCAAGCCTAGCTCACTGCTACCCTCTGGTGGACACTGCCTAGTCCTGAATCCACTCAGTCCAGGGCAGAGCAGAGCAAACAGCCAGGCCCCAGGGGCTCCTCTCCCCTTGGGGTTTTAGTGCAGCATCACCAGCCCCAACTGGAGACAGCGGGGAAGGAAGGGGAAGCCTACTTAGCATTCAGGCCACATTTGCCTGGCACACACCACAGGGGGCCAGGGGTGGGGAGAGTAGGGGTCTACTGCTGGCCCAGGACTACTGCCAGTCGGGTCAGAGCCTGGCTTCTTCTCACTTGCTCAATGTCTGGTTACACGAGGCACACACAAACACAGTCTCTCTCTGGGCTTCAGGAGCTAAAAAGAAAGAAGAACTTGGTGAGACACTCCTTTGAGCCCTTTGGCTCATGGCCCCAGGTACTAGGACCAAACCTCCCCAAACCCTCACAGACCACCCACCGCCCAGCACCTGCCCTTCCTCACCCAGCTCACTAGAATGCCCTCTGATATGCCTCATTCCAGGAGAACAGGGACCCTGGGTGACAATGCCAAAAGTATGCCTCTTTCAGGTGTCCTACCCATTAGCAATTCTTTTGGCAACAGAACACCTTTTAAAATGTTTTTAAAATAAAATACCAGAGAACTTCCCAAAATATTTTAATAGCAGTTATCTCTGGGTGGTAAGATTACAGGATTATTTTTCTTTTCCTTCTTCTGGATAGTAATTTCCAAATTTTCTAGTTAATAAGCATGTGTTACTTACGAGATTACAGATCAAAAAAAAAAAAAAAAAAAACTTGGTTTGACACTGTAACACCTCACAAAGGTGGGAAGGAAGACATGACCACATTCTTAAGAACACACGCACACACTCATCCTACACCCATGCTGGTGACAAGCATCTGTATATTTGTTTTATTTAAAAGCATGTATAGCTTTTATAAAAGAAAAAACTAATTTTTAAAAGTTCTGTTAAAAACATTATTGAGGTAATAAGAATAAAGTCCAGCATGGGCTTCCTCTGGGAAGGCAGTGGGGAGCCTGGGGATGTGGCGAACACTCTGCCTGCTCACCCCAGGCAGCAGTCACAGGTGCTCATTCTGTTAGAGCTTCATAATCTCCAGGTCTGTTTTACCTATTCTTTGCATGTAACAAATGGTTTCTAATTTTTGTTCGTTAAGCAGGATGGAGGAGATAAGACTACAGACCTTGGACTAGGATCCCTCACTCCTTTCCCACAATTCAACCTCCCCCTGAGGGGCAGGAAGCAGCCCACCCCCAACCACTACCCTAACCCATAGCCTGTTCTGCTCACCTGTGGCCCCCATGAAGGACTTGGGTACCTTGAAGGAGCAGCACCGAGAGCAGAAGCTATTCCCACAGTTACTGCAGCTCCGCTGCAGACAAAAAACAAAGTCAATATCATATGGAGCTCCAGCCCCAGTACCTGGAGCCCCCAACAACTCCCTCCTTTCCACTGGACAATCCCACCCAAAGAACTGGGACTGAGGGGCTGGGGTTGTGGCTCAGTGGTGGAGTGCCCACCTAGCACATGCGAGGCCCTGGGTTTGATCCTCAGCAACACAGAAAAGTAAAATAAAGGTATTGTGTTCAACTACAACTAAAAAAATTAAAATATTAAAAAAAAAAAAAAAAAGAACTGGGACCGAGAAGGTGCCCAGACGGAACAACAAGTGACAGTATATAAACACCTCATAGTCAGGGTAGTGAAGGCCTGGGCAGAGGGGTAGGCCAGACATGCACGCTTTAGCAAACAATGGGCACCAGGACCCACAAGACTTGCAGTCAGACTTCTTCAATGACTTCCCTCAACTCCCCTACAACCCACAGTCACAAGTATACTGCCCCAGGCAAATACACCCACAAACAGACTTACCCTCTTCTTCAGCACTGAGAAGGTGGCAGAGCAGCCTGTACAGTTCCCTGAGAAACAGAGGCAGCAATTCAGCCTTGACCCAGCCCAGACCTCTCAACTCACCTGCTCCTGGCTCTTCTAAATGGGACGCTGAGAACAAACGCCCAGCCCAGCTCCTTGACTGGGCACAGTGAGCAAGGCCTCGAAGCCGAGATTCAGAGCCAGAAGGAAAGACCTGACAGTCCCTGTCTTCATCTCCAGGCTTAACATGGCTCTAGTCCCTGGAGTGCTGTGGGGCCACTTGCAGGGTCAGCAGAAATCAAGCATACCAAAAGAATCTATGCCCTGAATCTAGCTAAGCCGGCAGGGCCCTGACCACAGGCATCCTCAAATGAAACTGCCTGACTAGACCCTTCTGAGCGTCTCCTTATCAATACTCTGCCCATGGGGTAGAGGCAGAAATGCCCCCCAAAATACAGATCCCTACTTTCTGTCACCAGAAGATTCTAAGAGAACAGCTTGGAACCAGGCACCTTCCAAGAAAACATGAAGGTCAGAATGCTCCCACATTGTGAGCTGCATGCTAGTTAGGAGAAGACAAAGCCCAGAGGCGATCCTGCCTAACACGGAGAGGTAAGAAGACAAAGCTTCCAACTAGCCAAGGAGGCAAAGGTAGCTTAGAAAATGGCTGGAAGGAGGCGGGTGGTGGTGTAAGGAGAGATGAAGGATGGAGGCGGGGTGTTCCTGGCCAGAGCTGCTATCAGCTTCAGGGAGCACCTGTGCCTCCCAGGACACATGGCTGGCTGGCCAGGTACAAGGCCAGCCCTCACCTCCACAACGGCCCCAAAGTTGTACTGACAGCTCCATGTGGTTCCTTACTCTGCCCAGACAGGATCACCTACAGCTCTTATTAAAGGAGATTTCCCAGAATCAAGGAACAGAGGACTAGCTAGAGCCAGGAAGGACTAAGGCCCAGGTGCTTGAAGTAAATGCCCCCTGGGTTCAAGGAAAGGAAGACTAAGTAGAGCCAGGAAGACTGAGGCCAAGGTGCTTGAGGCTCACACGCCTGCTCTTGGTTTGCTCCCAGCCCAAGGCAGGGAAAGGAGAGAAAAGAGCAGAGCCATGCCTGCTGGTGGTGTAGGAAACTGACTTCTCCAAGACTCTGGCTCCTATGCTAAGAATCAGAGGAAGAGAGCCAGTCTGCCTCTGCTCCCCTTGGCAAGGGCAAGACCTTTGGAAGGGGAAAAGGAGAGCCTCAAAGACTGACACTGTGGCCCATGTCCAAGAATTCCTCTGAACTGGATGGAGAGTCAGGGCCAGTAGCAGCCATAGGGTCCAGGGAAACGGCCCTCTAACAACATACAGGCCTAGGGCCAGGGAGGGATCTGGAAACTGACAACAGCTCAGCCAGGCAACAGGAGGCGGGCAACCTTGTTCCTCCCAATGCCTGCCCACTCTTTCTGCCCCTGTTCTCAGCAAAGACCTGGACTCACCCACACTGACTCACCAGGTGACGATGGCATAGAGACAGTGAGAGCAGGTGAGCCTAAGGCTACACAGCCTGACAGGGCAACGGTCATTCAGCTTCCAGGACAGAGGGACCTCCCCACAAGCACCCTCCCACTTGGAGGCCACAGCAGACATTCCTAGGCAACTGGTCCTCATTCCCCCCATGCACTGGCCTCATGTACCAACAGCCAGATGAAATAGCACCTGCCATGGTCCCCACAAAGTCCACGTATTGAATCCTAATCCCCAAACGATAGTATTACAAAGTAAGGCCTTTCACAGAGGCCCCAGGGAACTGCCTTGTCCATCCTATCATGGGAGACAACAGCAAGCAGGTGCCTTTTCTAAACCAGGAAACAGGCCATCACTAGAACCTGATCGTGCTGGTACCTTGATCTGACCGCAGCCTTCAAAATAGTGGGAAATCCACTTCTTTTGTTTATAAACCACCCAGTGTAGTGCACTGTGTTACAGCAGCCCAGACAAACAAAGACAGTCCCAGAGCAGCTCACCTCACCTGGACCAAGGGACCCAGACCCAGGAGCAGACATCTCAGAAAGCAGAGCTGCTACACCTGTCCTCACAGCAAAGAGATCAAGGACATTTCAGGGGAGGGAAATGTCTCAAAGGAAGAGGAGCAAGGAGGGGCCTGGGAAAAGAAGTATGTCTGCTTGTGCCATCCTTGAGGGAACCTAAAAAAAAGCCTTTGCCCATCCTAGAGGGAATATTCAAACCAAAAACAGGACATACAACAAGAGACTTCAGATACCAAGACATAGAAAAATCATAGAGGAAGGATGATAAGAAAAACTGCAGGAGCAGAATGATTTGACCTGGACTAGGGATCCAGCTCTACCATTTATTAACTAAAGTCTTTGGAAAATCACTTTTTTTTTTTTAATATTTATTCTGAAGTTTTAGGTGGACACAATATCTTTATTTTGCATTTATGTGGTGCTGAGGATCGAACCCAGTGTCTTGTGCATGCCAGGCGAGAGCTCTACCACCGAGCCACAACCCCAGCCCCTGGAAAAATCACTCTTTTTATCTCAGGTTATTCATCCGCAAAATGGGAACATCTAAGTGCTTTACTTGAAACGCATAGATATAAAAAGATTATTTACTGGACCAGGAGTAATAACCCTTAAGTAGTATTACTTATGACCTCTGGAATCTGGCTGCTTCTGGGTCCATAAGAAGTGCCTGCCCATCACATCTTCCATGAGCACAGGGATCACATACGTACAAGTGCACCAAGCTCACAGAGTGCTCTACAGAAGTCTCAGCACAAGTAAAAGAAGGGATCTTGAATGCCGGGAGACATTCACACAGCAGAAGGATAAAGCAGGTCCAGAACCTCTGATCCTGAGAGAACAACAGCTATGCTTGGCTGTAGAGGCAGAAGGCAGGTCCCTGGAGGCCCTGAGTCCAATTTCTCAAGAAAACCCCAGGGACTTTTCCTAGGGCACAGAACTAGAACTCACTGAACACCAGAACAGTACAGGCACAATGACAGCTCTCAGGTCACTAGCTACTCCAGACTTCCACCACTCTGTCTGGCTCTGCTCCCAGAGTTCTAAACCCAAATCAGGCTTCCAACTTGTACTCAACAGTCCAGTCCACCCCTCTCCAAGCTGCCTTCCCTGACCCACCCAGTAAAATAAAGGCTGGCCAAACTACAAATTTGACCTTATCGGACCAAGACAGACTCCCAGGAACCTACAGAACAGGTCAGGGCCTCCCATATTAATGGTACCCACTTACTAAGCACTTCCCATGAACCAGCCAGAGACTGTGCAAGCCCTTATACGTACTCTCACATGTAAGAACCAGAACAACCCTACCAGGTGAGAACTCTTATCCCCTATTATAGAAGGGAAAACTGAGACCCAGGATAGGAAATAATTTGCTAAAGAACACTCAGCTGAACTATGATTTGTAGCAGGCATTCAGGCTCCATTCTGTGCTTGGCCAGAATGCTGGACTGCATCCTGAGGATCTGCTGCCTCAGGATTACAGCTCTCTGCAGACTAGCAAGGCAGTTCCAAAACTGAGATCTCTTCCAGCAAGCTAATGTTCAATAAGGAGGGAAGGACAAGAAGAAACTCACTATCACTCTTTCGATAGCCCCAATGGACATCTGCTAATATTTTTTAAATTTTTAATTGATTTTTTTTAAAATAAATGACAGTGGAATGCATTACAATTCTTATTACACATATAGAGCACAATTTTTCATATCTCTGGACATCTGCTAATTTCCTAGGGTTCCAGAGACACACCTTTACTCCTTGCTCTTTTCACAAATCAGAATCCACAAAATTTCAAGATTCTGTCTCTGGGGCCAAGGTATGCACACACACCCCCCCCCGCCCCGCCACCCAACACACACACAGTCCCATAAGTTCCTCCAGCCTCCCCACTCCCATTCCCATTCTCTTCCTACACCATACCAAAGTTGTTGGTGGGGTAGCGCTTGCGGAGCCGCTCCGTGAGCCGTGACACCTTGCTGCGCAGCACCTCATTCTTACTCAGGAACCCGTTGTCCTGTAAGACCAGCTCATCCTCTGCAGGGCATGGGGTGCCCTCATCATCCTCCTGTGGGAACAGCTTGTTTCAGTCCTGTTCACCTCTTGTCAAGGAACGAAGACCAGCATGCAGAGGCAACCAGGCACAGCAGACCCCACGAAGTGTGGCAGAGCTGGCTCAGTCATCCTCCCCAACCCAGCCCCTGCCCACACCACCAACACTCCTACTTACCAGCACCACCAAGTGGGTCTCCTGCCTCCCAAGATGCAGGGGAGAAGGAGAGAAAACAGAAAGACAGAGAGAGAGTAGTAGAAAGAAAGTGCTGGGAAGGGGTCCTCCAGAAAAAAGGAAACTCAAATTCTGAGCACCACCCACTGCATGAGATTAATGGATGCCCAACCCTGAAAGAAGCCCAGCACAGAAGAAGCTTGGATAAAGCCAGGTTAGTCATTATTGGAACAGAACAGAACAGGGTAGGAAGGAAAATATCCCTTAAGATGTCTTCAGGAAACTCTGGCTTCACTCAAGTTTTACATATCTTATAGATAATAAACTTGAACTGCATCAAGATGCAAAATGTGTTTCTTACTGTGGGTCAATTAACAAAAATGCTTTCAAGTCCCCACTATAATATCTCCATCCTCCCCAGAGTCATGGCCTACAGTCGTATATCAAGACTTAGAGAAATTCTGTAGCATCAAAAATGCAAATGCCCACAGGGACTGGGCTAATGTAACAGTGAATCGAGTCAGGTGTGAGTCACAGACCAGGTGAAAATTCACAGGACGCCCATTGCTTCCATCTCAATTTCTCACTTTACAAAGAAATATGAAAAGAAAGATTTTCTACTCTAAGAAAAACAATAGTGAAAATGTGACAATGATTAGTAACCACTACTAGGCTTCAGTGACCGGAGACAACAGGAAATGTTGGGGACTATGTGTAACTGCAGCATGTGACTTCTCCAAAGGAGACAGTGGTACCTTAGCTGTGCTGACTGCTGCAGTGGCAGAGCACATGCTAGCAATGTGCAGGGCCTGGGTTCAATCCCCAATACTATGGGAAAAAAACAATCCCCATTTTTAAACATGGCTCAAGAAACTACTTTAAAGTTTGCAAGCCAAATAAAACACTTCTTGAAACTTCCACTTTAAAGCACTATTCTAAGATCAAGACTGCTGAACTTCCCCTAACCTAGCACTTGGCCATGCAAACACTTTTCCCAACTTCCCAAAAGGATATCTTATGAAACTTTCTCTGCAAAAGAGCAAAGACTCAGGGCACTGGCCTCCTCCAAATCTGCCTTCCCTACATCAGGGGCACCAAGTTCATAGTGTTCAATAATGGTAAGAAGTTATCGACTCCCCAGCAGGGTGTATCCTACAGACTTTCAGAACCATTTCTGCCCTGAGCACCCAGAACAGATGACAGGACAGACAACAGGGGTTGCTGGCACCTTTCAACTGAACAGTTCCATCTAGCTCTGAACAAATTTTGGCTTCTCATTTGGATGTAAGAGAATTTTTTAAATCCCACAGCACGAGGGCCATCCAAATTTGGCCTGGTCAGCAGAGGGTGCTGGGAAAGGGCACTCACCTCAATGGCATCTTTGAACTCCTCATCTGGCTCAGCCTCCTCAGCTTCCTCCACACTGCCGGGAGTGAGATCCTAGGAAAAGAAACTCCGTGACAGAGGAGAAGGATGACAGCCCTGTTCTCCAAAGAAGACAGCCCCTCCCTAGCCAGCAACCAGGTTCTCAAAACACTTGTCTCTGTGCCAGAGAAAATGACACAACTCCAAGAAAGAAAGAAGTTGCAGAAAAGACAGGAACTTCCAACCCCACGGGGCCAGGGCAAAGGGAATAAGACCAGGGCTGGCCCCACAGTGGCTGACAGCAGGACTCTAAAACCAGAGCTTAATCAGATTTGGTGCACCCCTTACTAGCCCCAGGGCCTTGGGAGCCATTCTGTGCCTCAGTCTTCTCTTGTGCCACTGAGAATAATCTCGTTCTCAGACAGAACCTAAACTCAATGGGATCAACATCTATGAGGCCCTGAGAACAGTATCTGACAGAGTCAGTACTCAGTAAAGCACAGGACAGCTATTTCTTCTTCTTCTTTTTTTTTTTAATTTCAAGGTTTATTTATTTTATTTTTTAATTTTTTAATTGATTTTTTAAAAATAAGTGACAGCAGAATGCATTACAATTCTTATTACACATATAAAGCACAATATTTCATATCTCTGGTTGTATATAAAGTAAGTTCACACCAATTCGTGTCTTCATACATGTACTTTGGATAATGATGTCCATCACATTCCAACATCCTTGCTAATCCCCTGCCCCCTCCCTTCCCCTTCACCCCTCTGCCCTATCTAGAGTTCGTCTATTCCTCCCATGCTACCCACCCCATCCCAATATGAGTCAGCCTCCTCATATCAGAGAAAACTTTCGGCATTTGTGTTTTTAGGATTGGCTAATTTCACTTAGCATTATCCTCGCCAATGCCATCCATTTACCTGCAAATGCCATGATTTTACTCTCTTTTATTGCTGGGAAATCTTCCATTGTGTATATATGCCATATTTTTTAATCTATTCATCTACTGAAGGGCATCTAGATTGGCTCCACAGTTTAGCTATTGTGAATTGTGCTGCTATAAACATTGATGTGGCTGTGTCACAGGGCAGCTATTTCTATTACACTTATTAACTTATTAAGCACTTTGGAGATCAGGCCTGGGAAGAAGCAGGAATTACAAGAGAGGCCAGTCCAAGAGCTGTGCAACATGAACAAGCTGGTAGGAAGAAGACCCATCACCCACACACAGCAGGATTTTGCTGATGGTTGGGGACACTCACCTCTGTGGGTGTGGGGGCAGGTGTGCTGTCTAGCACAGCAGGCTTCCCGCCAGCATCTGGTGGTGGCAGGTTCTCAAAGGCATGTTCTTCCTGCTTCGGGTTCATTCGCCGCTGCAGAAGTGTCCTGTACTCAGATACCACTACCCAAGGCAAGGTGAAGAGGGTGAGAAGCAGACATAAGACAGAATGAGTGGCACTCGGGGGTCCCACTTCTGCAACTGGCTGGCCTCTTTCTCCAGCACCCCACCCTTGCTACAGGAAAGAGTCACCTGAGCCAAGTTACCTAACCTAAGCCTCATGAACAAAACAGATACCATCACCTACCCAAGACTGCTAGAGATTCAATGCAGTAAGTGCTCCATAAATTATGACTTCTGTAATTAATCACCTGATGACAGGGAGGAAAACAAATATGGCAAATGCCCAAGCACTGGGCCCCTCCGGACTGCTTCCGCACTTCAAACGCCAGACAACAAACTCTAGGATCACCCAAGAGATGTGGTGGCAACTCTAGGTGACTGCAGCCCGGGAGACAGGTGGCATCTTTAGAAATATATCCCTCCCTTATCTCCCAGAAGCCACTATATCAGTAAGCAGTGATTCAATCTGCCTGGGGAAAGGAGAGGGGACCTTCTGGTGGTAGTGTCCCCTGGAGAGACATCAGCCTCACTAATACCTAAGATTCAGGAAATGGCCCTCCAAGAGAGAACCCTAGTGTGATGCTGCTCCCTTGTGGAAGGCAGAGCAAACACAAGATTAGCTATAAACACAAATGAGCCAGGAAGCCCACCTAACCTGGCCTTCAGACCTGGCCTGGGCCTCAGTTATCAGGCTCCTTAAGACTTACCTCGGAAGAATTCCACATTTCCCAGAAACAGTGTGCTGTTTAAAAGGGTGAGAACCCAGCAGAGTGGCAGCAGATACAGCATGCAAACTGTGCCTAGAAGAGCCCCGTAGAACCTGGATGACAGACAGGAACCATAAGATCAAAATTCACAAGATCAGAAGAAAACAGGTTTGGAGCACAATCATATATAGGTTCAAGTGAGAAATAACTCTGGGCATGGTTAATAAAGTGGCAAGATCTGCTAATCAAACAAGTGGAGATGGCCCAGCAGCACACACTTGTAATCCCAGCAACTCATGAGTCTGAGGCAGGAAAATCACAAGGTTGATACCAATCTCAGCAACTTAGCAAGATCCTGTCTCAAAAAATAAAAAGGGCTGGGAATGGAGCTCAGTGGTAAAGCACCCTGGGCTTAATACCTAGTACTGCCCCCCGCCTCAAAAAAGGGAAAAGATGGAAAATAATGAGGAGGAAAAACAGAAAGAAGTACCAACAAATAGGCTGGGATTGTGGCTCAGTGGTAGAGCGCTTGCCTAGCACATGTGAGGACTGGGTTCAATCCTCAGCACCACATAAAAATAAATAAAATAAAGGTATTGGGTCCAACACAAATAAAAATATATATTTTTTAAAAAAGTACCAACAAGTCACTGGTTGCTAATGACTGACATTGGTAAGGCTGTGGCAGCATCAGAGGCTGGCAGCACATGAACTGGTTCAACTGTTATCACTCTCAGGGTCTCAACTCTGAAGTCTAGAGACAAACTGGCAACTGAATCTAGTTCTGCTCCTTCTTATTGTGACAAATTCCTTGGTTCTCTGAGCATTACTTCCTTCATGTATAAAAGGGGGATCAAAACAGTACCTCTGGGGCTGAGGATATAGCTCAGTTGGTAGCGTGCTTGCCTCACATGCACAGGCCCTGGGTTCAATCCCAAGCACCACAAAAAAAAAAAAAAAAAAAAAACTACCTCATAGGGTTACCAGAGAATGAGATAATACAGAGAAACTACTGAGCACAGTGCCTGGCACAAGGTGAAGACTAGATAAATATTAGTTAGAATATTATTCATATTCATATATAAACAGCCTCAAAAATATCTAGTCAAGTAGTAGTTTCATCCTTAAATTTATTCTAAGAAAAAAATTTCAAAAGATTAAAGCTAAATCCACAAAAACACTCATGTTAAGAGTTAGTAATGAAAAGCAAAAGCTGATGAAACATAATAGTATTGTCTGGCAGATTATAACAGGTTCATAATCTATATTAATCTGGGATTACAAATAATCCCAAAGGCTTTGCAGCAACAAAGAAAACCACTTATGATGTCATTAGTTTTAAAAGAAAAAAAAAGAGTGAGAAAGAAACCTCATAGGGGCTGGGGTTGTGGCTCAGCAGTAGAGCACTCGCCTAGCATGTGCGAGGCGCTGGGTTTGATCCTCAGCACCACATAAAAAAAATAAATTAAATAAAGGCGTTAAAAAAAAAGAAACCTCATATACTATGAAGCTCTACATCTATAATGTATATGGCACATGACCAACTCTAAAAGATAAGCCAAACACAATATCAACTGCAATTTCAGGATGGTAGATTAAATGGTGACTTATTTGTCTATTATTCATCTACTTGTTTATCTATTAAAATATTTTTATCACACATTTAAAAAGAAAAAAAAGCATCTAAATAAAAAACAGATGGACACACACTAGGGAGTTCTTCCCTGACACAGGAGCGACACTCAAGGCAACTGGCTCTGCTTAAGGAAATTGGACACAGCTGCAAATCCATGCCAAGTAGTGAAGGTGGAAAGGAGGGCCACTCACTGTGAGGACACCACAGGGTTCTCCCAGTGCAGTACACGGTAGGCAGCTTCACAGGTACAGCACAGGCGGGTCAGGAAGGCCTCCAGCTGGATCAAGCTGCAGACACAGGGACTTCTGTGAGTGAGCAAGCCCTGCCCTATCCAGCCACCAGGCAGGAGAGAAGTCCTGGGGAGCTAGCCAGAGGTGGCCAAGATGGGTTCTAAAAGCATGGAGAAAATGGTCTGGCAAGACACTCAAAATGTTTCGTCTCCTTTCCAGAGCTCCCTGCCAAGGTAGAAAGTTGAAGGTTCCTGCTCTTGTTAGCTGCAGATATCAGGGAAGCCACTTAACTTTTCCAGGCTGCAGTTCCCTCATCTAAAAAATGCTGCTCTGCAACCATGAGGATAAATGGCAGGACGAAGATCCATGCCTCTTCACCTGGAACATTAACTCACTTAGGGAGTTTTGTTTTAAACATGGATACATCCCAGAGTCGGGCATGGTGGTGCACGTCTTAATCCCAGTGAATTGGGAGGCTGGGATAGGAGGATTGCAAGTTCAAGGTCAGTCTCAGCAACTTAGCGAGACTCTGCCTCAAAATTTAAAAGACATAGATATACCTCAGAACCCATAAGCACATCCTGTATTCAGATCTGGATTTCTGAAGGGCCCCTTGTAGAAACAGCTGCTTCTAGGACTTGGGCATGGAAAGATATAAGGTAAATTTGAAAATTCTATTGTACCATAAAATAAGGAAGTGTTAGAGAATGATGGGAATAGGGCTAGGGTTATAGCTCGGCTGGTAGAGTGCTTGCCTTGTATGCACAAGGCCCTGGGTTCAATCCCCAGCACCACAGAAAAAAAAAAGGAAAGAAAATGATGGGACAAATGCCAGCTCAAAAATGACCTACTTGGGGCTGGGGATGTGGCTCAAGCAGTATCGCGCTTGCCTGGCACGCGCGGGGTGCTGGGTTCGATCCTCAGCACCACATAAAATAAAATAAAGATGTTGTGTCTGCTGAAAACTGAAAAATAAATATTAAAAAATTCTCTCTCTCTCTTCTCTCTCTCTCTTTCTCTCTTAAAAAAAAAATGACCTAAATTGCCAAATTTAGGACAATTTGATCAAAGTAAATAATAACAGCAAAAGATTAAAACCCACAGAATAAAATGAAAATCTGTGAATTCATACTAATAAGAAAGAAGAGCACTTTCTCAGAGGAGAATATCCACTAATAAATGTAGATATAAAGTAATTAGAAAACTACCTGTGACCATCACAGTAATAAAATGATTGAGGAAAGACCTATTGTGCATTTCAAAGCAATGCATGACTGTTTGATAAGGAACAAGATATTTGTAGTCTCAAAGTATCTCCCCACAAAGTACAAACAATGGAAGGTAAAATGATAATTTATAGTGGCAAAACCGTAAGCAAGTGAGCAAAGTTAGTATTTCCTGACATTATGGGCCCTTATATGGAAGCAGTGACAATGAACTCAACATCACTTCTGACAACATCATCTGTCTTAGTCCCATCAAAAATGCATAACCTGAGTCTAATCATGAGGAACCAAACAACGCAAACTGAGGGAGCCTCCACCAAATAATAAGCTTACACTATTCAAATATGTCAAATATAACTAAAAACACATAAAAATTAAAGGTATGGGCTGGGGATGCAGCTCAGCAGTAGGGTGCTTGCCTGGTTTGCAATTCCCAGACCCACCCCCCACACAAAAAAATTAATGTATTATATGATCTATATATAATGGCTCCTGGATCAGGGAAAATTGATATAAAGACCTTTATTAATAGAACTGGCAAAATATGATTATGATATATTATACAGTAGATAATAGTACTAATGTTAATATTATCAACTAAATTTCCTGGCCCATCCCTCTAATCCTGGAAACTCATGAGGCTGAGGCAGAAGGATCACAAGTTCAAGGCCAGCAACTTAGTGAGCCCTGTCTCAAACTCAAAAAATAAGAGCTGGGATGTAGCTCAGTGGCACAGCACCCTATATACATATACACATATACATACACACGTGTGTATATGTATGTGTGTACTCATAATTTCTTCATTCTAATTACAAGTATTAAATATATAACAGAATGTTCTTGTTCTTAGGAAATACTTGCTGAAGTTGGGGTAAACAAACATGATGTTTGCAATTTACTTTCAAGTAGTTCAGGAAAAAAATAGAGATAGTTGAAACCAAAATGTCAAAATGTTAATAACTCTTCTATCTGGGTAAAGAGTGTACCGGAGCTATCTGTATTATTCCTATACTTCTTTTGTTAATTAAAATTACTTCAAATTTAAAAAAAAAAAAAAAAAGCTTTTTAAAGGAAAAAAAAAAAAAGATTCCTGGGCCCCACTCCAGATAACTCAATATTGCTGGGCAGAGCCCAGGGATCCATTTGTATATAACTTTTTCACTCCTACTGTATATAAGAACCTGCAAAACCCAGCTCAGGAAAGGACTCAGTAAAGGTCAGCTGCAACCAAAGTTGGCACAAGTAATATTTCAACAGTATTAAGATGCTTCCTCAAAGTACCAGTTCTGTCATGTTTAGGAAATTTCTACACAGTGCAGTGATGCTAACTGAAGATTTACTGAACAGTTCCTGGGACCCCCCACTAGAGAAATTTTCACAACCACCCTAGGAGTAAGCCCTATCAACCCTGGAAATCAGTGGGATGTCAGATGTTGCACCCAGATTGCCCTCATCCCATTTAACAAATGAGGAGCTTGAGGTGCTGGGAAGCTAAGTGACTTGTCTGAAGTTACACAGTAAGTGGAAGAGCCAGGATTTGAACCCAAGCAGCAGCTCCTGCTGGCACACGCACAGTCGAGGCCTTAGACCATATCTCTAGAGGAAAGTGCACAGCTGTGAAGTTAGCTGGATCTGGAGTCTTGTCCTACCTCAGACACTTCATAGCTACCTAAGTCTTTTTCTGCATCCACAAATGGAGGCTAACAATAAGAGCCACAGTCCTGAACTGCTAGAAAGATTAAATGAAGTAACACCTGTGGTTTGTCCAATACGACATCTGTCAACAGCAAGCATCAGCAAGCACCTTTAGGTGGCTACTGTTATTCTTGTAATGTGCTCGTTCCCCCACCTCCCTGGCCTGTCTTCCATACTCACAAGCTCTTGACCTCAGCCACAGCTTCAGGGCGAGAAAGACGAACTCTCTGCAGGTCTTCCTGCCTTATGCTATGATACTTCCTCCGCATCAGCTCGGACTCTGGAAGCCGTGCCCGGCAAACCTCCTGAAGGTAGCCCAGCAGGGCAGGTACTGAAATCATCAGGGCACCCACCGAGTACCATGCACCTAAGGAATCAAAAACACTGCAGGTAATGCAGGTAAGCAAGGCCCAGGAGGCTGCCCACCCAGCGCCCACGGACTCGATCCCTCACCTCCCCTGGGGCCAGAGGGGCCTTCCTTGAGCACCCTATAGGATACCTTATCTCACCCACACCCTCCAGCTCCCTTTACCCAGCTTTGCTTTTCCGTGTGGATCCTATTACCACACAAGAGGCTACAAAAGTACATTCACTGTCTCCTCCACTAACATAAACTCTAGAAGGAATGCTGTCCATCTGCCCATTAATGTAGCATCAGCCTCATTTTTAAGACATTAAAAAATGCTACTGGGTTATGGGCCTAGCTCAGTGGTACAGCATTTGCCTAGTAAGCCTGAGTTCAGTTTCCGGCACCACAAAACAAAACAAAAACAAAAAGTGCTTCTAGCATACAATAGACATCTCATGCCTGCAGTCTGGCTGCTAGGAGCTCCGGATGACCAACATTCAGACTTTGGGCCACTAGTGCAGATTGGAAGCATTACTTTTGGCTTTTATGATACTATAGATCACTATAGATTGTGAACTGAGAAATAAGGAGGCTGAAATAAAATTCAAAGAAGAAATTTCTTTTATGTTGACAGAACATCCCAATAACAAGCTAAGACAGCCAACAGACCCATAGTAAATACTTGTTAAGCCAGATGTGGTGGCACATGTCTGTAATCCCAGCTACTTGGGAGGCGGAGGTAGGAGGACAGAGAGTTGGAAACTAGCCTAAGCAATACAGCAAGATCCCATTTCAAAAAAAAAAGTTTAAATTTTAATAAACAAATACTTGTTAAACATGTCATAGAAGCTGATTCACTTTGGAAATATACTCAGAAAAATCGAACATCCTGGGAACTTTTGATCCAAGAAGAGTTCCACTAAGAAACAGGAGATCTTGTATGAACTAGGTTTATTTTCAACCCATCGAATTCATACATCCATAGGAAACAAAAGAGGCACTTGAGAAACATCAGTTCAATATAAGAAAGAGTACACAAATAAAGGGCCAGCTCCTCAGAACATTCTGTCCCAGACCTTCACTCATTTTCCTGAAGGGGCTGACTTTAAACTGCAACCACCTGCCAAAACCAACCAGGGAAAGGGCTGGGTCACAGCAAACATCATAACAAAAGATCTGCAGGAAACATCACCACCCAAGACCCCTGCATTTACCCACTTGTCCACACATCTCTTAAAGGCTCCAACCACTCCTCACCACCACTGACTGCCCAGCAGGCATCTCCCCCCCCCCCCCAAACCC
>NW_025999999.1:3601188-3603426 GCF_001458135.2 Marmota marmota marmota | reverse complement strand
CCCCCAAACCAGCTCACTTGCTGAACTAGATAAAAATAACAGATATGGGGAAAAAAATCCCTTCATCTGTATAGTAAAGTTCATCTTTATAGTACCCTGACCCCATGCCACACCCCCAATGGCCTCTGAAATCATCTAGGAAAGCAAAATTTGAAAAAGGTCAATGCATCAGCAGTCAAGAAACAAACAATAACCTTAATGACAACAGCAATCATGTACTGGCTACAGATTCCATTTCAGGCACTGATTTAATAAGTATCACACAAAGACTATCTCATTCCTCACAAATATTGTATAAGGAAAACATTACTATATCTTCCCTTTGGAGGTAAGAAAAATTAGGCCTCAATAGTCAGATTAAGTAATTTTGCCCAAGGTCACTCCAATGGCTTAGCCTGCATTGTCCCTCTGAAGCCTCTGTTCTGACACCAAGCAGACACAAGGGAAAGCAAACCTGGGGCAAGAAGAGGGACTCCCTCACATCACATATAGCTCCAACTTGGTATTCTCCCCCCACATTTATTCATAAAAACCACTGGTCCCTGGAAGCAGTTCTTACCCTCATTCAAAGTGAGGAACAAGATGTTGAGGCCCAGGCAGGTCAGCAAGGAACACAAAGGCATCTGCCACCTACAACACAGAGAGTCCTTATCACCAGACAGCCGCTCTTCCAGCCAGAAGAAAAGCCTGGGCAGCACAGATAGGACATCCAAACCAGAAGAGGTGGCAGCGTGGGGCACAGAAGACCAAGGAGAAATGGAAAGTGGGCCTGTCTCTCCAACAGGTGGCTAGGAGAAGAGTTAAGAGGTCATATAGCTCTGGGGTGAGAAAACTAGAATATCTGTAGAACTTTCTCCCAGAAGAAAGAATGTATAAAATATCTGTTAAGAAATCCAGTTAGGACTGGGGCTGTAGCTCAGTGGTAGAGCACTTGCCTAGCATGTGTGAGGCACTGGGTTTGATCCTTAGGATCACATAAAAATAAACAAATAAAATAAAGGCATTCTGTCCATCTACAATTACAAATAATAACAGAAATACTGGACATGATGGTATATCCCTGTAATTCCAATGACTCGGGAGACTAAGGGAGAAGATAGCAAGTTGGCAGCCAGCCTCAGCAATTTAGTAAGATCCTCAACAACTTAGCAAGACCCTGTCTCAAACTAAAATAAAAAGGGGTGGGGCTGGGCACAGTGGCACATGACTATAATCCCAAAGGCCCGGGAGGCTGAGAAAGGAGGATCACAAATTCAAAGCCGGCCTCCGCAATGGCAAGGCACTAAGCAACTCAATTAGACCCTGTCTCTAAATAAAATACAAAATGGGGCTGAGGATGTGGCTCAGTGGTCAAGTGCCCCTGAGTTCAATCCCCAATACCAAAATTAAAAAGGAAACCCAGTTAAGCTAGGCATAGTGGCACATGCCTATAATCCCAGCAACTCAGTAGGCTGAGGCAGGAGGATTGCCAAGTTTGAGGTTGGTCTTAGCAACGTGGCAAGACCCTGCTAAGTCTCAATTTTTTTTTTTTTTTTAAAAAGAAGGAATGGGGGGGCTGGGGTTGTGGCTCAGTGGTAGAGCGCTTGCCTAGCATGCATGAGGCACTGGGTTCAATTCTCAGCACCGCATATAAATAAATGAAATAAAATAAAGGTTCATCAACATCTAAAAAAAATACTAAAAAAAAAAAAAAAAAAGAAGGGATGGCTGAGGATGTAGTTCAGTGGTAGAGCACTTGTACAGCATGTGCAAGTCCCTAGAAATGCCAAAAAAAAGAGTGAGGGGAGCGTTGGAAGGATGTAGCTTAGTGGTAGAGTGCCCCCGTATAAAATCCCCAGTACTAAGAGAAAGAAAAGAAACCTAGTTAATACCATTCCACCTGTGTTTTGTTAGGGTATATTCTCCTGTGAATAAAGCTGATAAACATTCTTCTTTAATACTTTCCTTTATTCACTTTTTTTACATTTTCATAAGAACATACAACCATAGTATAGGAATTCACCCTAGAGCCAATCACAGTAGTGCACATCTGTAATCCCAGCAGCTTGAGGGGCTGAGGCAAGAGGATCACAAGTTCAAAACCAGCCTCAGCAAAACAAGGCACTAAGCAACTCAGTGAGACCCTGTTTCTAAATAAATACAAAATAAGGCTGAGGTTGTAGCTCAGTGGTCAAGTGCCCCTGAGTTCAATCCCTAAAACCCAGAAAAAAGAAAAAAAAAAAAAAAAAAAAAAAAAAT
>NW_025999999.1:3587038-3599957 GCF_001458135.2 Marmota marmota marmota | reverse complement strand
ACCCAAAAAAAAAAAAAAAAAAAAAAAAAAAAAAGAATTCACCTAATACAGAAATCAAGAAAGAACAAATCCTGGAATTCTTTCACTCCATTTGTGACTTTCCTCTGCTATATTCATAAGTTTCAGAGTGAGAGTTTATCTTGAACATATTAATTCAAAGGGAAAAAAAAACAATATAGACTTTATTTTAATATATTAAAAACTAGGATGCAGAATTCACCCCACAAACACACACTGTGTGAACTGGAACAGATGCAGCAGCAGTCACTGTCACCACCACCACCACCACCACCACCACCACCACGTGGCAACACAGAAGTCGCCAAAGAGGGTAGAAAGAAGATTAGGGATATAGAACACAGCAGACAAGCTATCGCTGCACCTTAGTCTCTAATAATAAAGCCACTGACACCCAAATTCTAAAATCAGTGTCAGTCTCTCCAAGGTCAGCTGATAGAGTAGAGACAAATAGAAAAATAAAAAGGTAAGCTGCCAGGCCTGGGGTTGTGGCTCAGATGTAGATCGCTCGCATACCATGTATGAGGCACCGGGTTCAATCCCCAGTACCACATAAAAAATAAAATAAAGACATTGTATCCACCTATAATTAAATATTGAAAACAAAAGGTAAGCTGCCAATAAGAAGTGCATTCAGAATCTAAACGTATTTTCTTGTACTCTAATTGGAAAATTTCTGTTATTAAATGATGTTAATGAGGGTGGGGTTGTGGCTCAGCAGTAGAGCACTTGCCTAGCATGTTTGAGGCCCTGCGTTCAATCCTCAGCACCACATAAAAATAAATAAATGAAATAAAGGTATTGTGTCCATCTACAACTTAAAAAATTATTTTAAAAAATGATGTTAATGAGTTTATACAGGGGGTTTGCATTTTAATAAAAATTATGAGTAAGGTAATGAAATGAAGGCTCTTTGCCTTTCTTCTGAAATTCAACACAGTCCACCTGTACCACCCTAATCAGGCCTCAGAACCTCCGGTGGTCACCAAAGGTAAAAACAAAATAAGGAGCCAGGCATAGTGGCAAACACCTGTAATCCTAGCAACTCAGGAAGCTAAAGCAGGAGGATCACAAGTTTGAAGTTAGCCTTAGCAATTTAGCAAGGCCTTAGGCAACTTAGTGAAGCCCTGCCTCAAAATAAAAAATTAAAGAGAGCTAGGTATATAGCTTAGTAGTAGAGTGCCCCTGGTTTCAATCCCTAGTATCACAAAACAAATAAACAAAAGCTAAGTCTAAAGTCAATCCTATTTCAGGTATAAAAAGTCAATTTCATTTCAAAGCTTCTCCCCTTCCACCTAATGTCTTTACCAATATTTGGGTCCTGGGAGACCAACCCAGTAAAGTTGTTGATCCCAAAAGAGTTTTTAAAAAATTGACTGCAGCTCCAGGCTTCAGACCTAACAGCCAAAGCCCAAGACTAGATCCCTTTTCAAAATTAAATCCTCTTAAGAAAAGAACAATCAAAACACAAACTAATCTGATAGTCTCTTTCACAGACTGGTACTCCTTCTGCCAGGGTCAAGAAGACTACAATGTGGGGAGCAGGGTTGGGGGGGAGGTCACAGAAGGGGATTAGGTCTGATGCTCCTCCTCCATCCAGATCTAACCAATCCCATTACTTCCTTAGATTTCTAATTCCATGAAATGGAAAAACACTCACAGGTTAGTGTGCCAAGAAGCCTACAGACCACCAGAGGAAAAGACAGAAGAGCAGGATATATATCTTAACATTTCTGCTTTGCCTCAAAAGGGAAAAACATACACACATACACCCACATAAATAATGCAGAAAGCACAGCCCTACTCTCTGAAGGCTTCACCTCCTCCACTGAGGAAGCCCAAAGTTCATTTCAACTAGTTGGTGGTGCCAGGACCATATAAAATCCCCCCTCCCAGCAACCTCTTACACCAAGAACACAATAACCTTATAGTATAGAACATGGCTCTGGAACACTGACTAGCTCATTTCTAGAGATACTGCCATAATTAAAGGGGTGAATAAGAAAAATTTAGGGTCTTGGTCAGAGAGTTAATAGTAAATGCACCAGGAGGATCGCTGGGACCCAGTTCAAAGTCAGACTGGGCAACTGAACAAGATCCTGTCTCCAATAAATACATAAATGATAATAAATGGCCCACAACTTCCAGCCTGAGGCAAAGATGAAGGCTTAACAGCATGCTTAGAGGCAGCCTAACTCCACTCACCCTGCCTCCTTCCAGTCTTTAGAGGGTTGAAGGTCTTTATGAGAATCTGGCCAAAACAATTCTTCATGACATTCTAGGGAAACCTGAATATAAACTGAGTACAAGAAGAAATCAAGGAATTATTTGTTGTTGTGTTAGGTACAATTTATTTTGATACTGAAAGAATATGTCCTTTATTATTTAGATATACAAACTAAAGTAAGTAAGGAGTGGAATGTCATATACCTGTAATTTAAAACACTTTCACATGCTGGGTGCAGTGGTGCATGCCTGTAATCCCAGTGAACTGGAAGGCTGAAGCAAGAGGATGGAAAGATCAATGGCAGCCTCAGCAATTTACTGAGACCCTATCTCAAAAACAAAAAAGGGCCGAGGATATAACTCAGTGGTAGAGGATCCCTATGTTAAATCCCCAATGCCACACACACACACACACACACGCAAAAGGAACTTTCACTTAAGTAAAGTAAGCTGAAGGATGGAAAAAAGAAAATTATACAGGATGAAAACCAAATCAGAATAGGAAAAAAATTGAGACCCATAATCTCAAACAACTACCAAAAATGGTACCCGCTTATTCATAAGTATCTGTAATTAAGTTCTGCTCAAAATTATATACTAGTTAATTATGCAAATATTGGAAGAGAAGGAGAAAAAAAATTAAGCCTGTTCTAAGCTATAGAAGGCCAATATTCAAGGTTGTCTTAACAATCCTGAGACAGGAGCTTACCCAGTACCAAAGAATCCTGATAAAAAGCTAGATGGTTCCCAGTGCCTACCTCCTAGGCTAAGGCCTACCACAAGGTAGGCCTGGATAGATCTCAAGACCAAATGGTCCACTCAGAACCAGTCGTCACCAGGGCAGAAAAGAGAGCCCAACCACTGCCTAAATAGCCACAGTCCTCCTACAGAGCAAGGAGGCAGAAGGCTAAGCAGATCAGAGGAACTCCATATATGAAATCTGTACCTGAGCAAGTATCGAACACCATCACCTGCATCCTTCAGGGGTTCCAGGTAGATCTCCAGCCTCTTGTAGGACAGAACCAAGTTGAAAAGATCAAACGTTGGGGACTTGGTAGGGGCAGGTGGAACGTCTGGGAGGGCCTCGGGCATCATGCTGGGGCTCACCTCTGGCCCACTCCCCTCTGATGTCTGCATCCTGTAACCATAATAATTATTCCCAACATTTGTAATGCACTCCCAGTTCCCAACACACTTCTTGCATTATTTCATGAGACACCGATAATAAAAGTGGGCAAGTTAATTGGGCTACAGGTGAAATACCCATTTCACAGAGAAGAAAACTGAAGTTTATCAAGGTGAAGTGAATTACTCAGATATAAAATCCTCTTCTTCAAAATCCCATTCAATGCTCTTCTCCAGACTCATCAAAATAAGCCACGCTGGGCACAGTGGCAGCGCATGCCTCTAATCTCAGTGACTCAGGAGGCTGAAGCAGGAGACTGCAAGTTTGAGGCCAGCCTAGGCAACTTAGCTAAACCCTCAGCAACTTAGTGAAACCGTGTCTCAAAATAAAAATTCAAAAGAATAGGAATGTAGTCAATGGTATAGCACCCCTGGGTTCAATACTCAGAATAAATAATCCCCATAATGATCACGCACACATGATTTCTGGGGAAAGGCAGTCTGTGCTTTCAGGAGAAGTGTGGTGGAATATTTTTCGCCCACTCTTTACCTGGCCAATTCCTACTCTGCTTCAGGGGGAAGCTTAAACAGCCACTCCTTTGCTCCAGGACGTTTTTTGCAGACAGCCCCAGCCAGGTCTGAGGCAATAAACAGGGTCATAACTAACAAAACACTTAACTTCAAAGTAAAACTCCCTACTTTCCTGCCAGTCTCCCCTCTTAACTTTGGCTGTCCTACACTCATCAGTGTTTCTGTATTCAAGCCTAATAACTGCTTGCGAACGAGTAAATGAACTACTTTCCTCCAGCGCGACTGTGTTCTCTCCTGCCCGCACCCATCCTCTAACCATTCATTCCTCTCCCTCTACCCATCAACCTCGTGGACCATCCCTAGGGGCAGTGGTCACCTTCAAGGCCCCATTCCCAGATCCCCTTTCTGAAAGAGTCACAAAGAACCTTCATGTTCTTTCCTAATTTTAAAGTCTTATGCAGAGCACTAAACAGCAAATGGGGAACAATCTCCAATCCGGCAGCGACATAAACCAGTCCCAAGCAACGCGCTGCGACCTAAGGAGAGGAGGTGACAAAGGGGCCACCAAGAGCCTGAAATCCCAGTGGGCCGAGTCATAAGATAGGAGCCTAGGAAGGCTGAGGCAGGTCAGCGCGGGCAGAGGCCTAGACTGCCACTCTCCAGTGCCAGAGGCCTGATGGGGGCTCCTTAGGCCTAGCAGACGAGGCCATGCCCAAGGTCGCTGGGCCAGCAGGTGGCAGACCCCGGGGGTCTAGGCGTTCAAGTCCGCAATCGGCGGACGCACCGAGGCTGGGCGTGAGGGCACCTCACCTACCCGGACGCTGGCGTAGTAAGGGAAGGGGCAGAACCAGGCAGGGAGCACCGGGAAGGCCGCTGGGCCCCGGAGCGTTTCCTCAGGCCCGCCCCGCCCCGACGTCGCGCCTCCTCCTAGGGCGTTCTGAGGCGGCGTGCTCGTGACGTCAGCACGCCCGCCCCACCCCGCGCTCCGGTTTAGCTCCACCCACTTGAGCACAGGTGAGCGCCCCAGTTAGTGGTGCACCTGCGCGCCTTTCCCGGCCCTACGGGGATTCACAAAATCTTGTGGAACCCTGGAAGCCCACCCTGCACCCTGCTGCCCCGCCTCGCTCTGAAGGACTACAGCAAAAACAGTTGGGAGAAGCTCAGCTGAAGAATCTATGCCTTCATCCATTTTCCTCCCAACTTTGGCACTTACCTGACTAGTCACCTGGGCACTGTGAAACCAGGAAAGGCAGAATATTTCTCTTGTATGCCTGATGACTAGCAGAGAAGGCGGTTCGATGTTTCCTGAGTTACTACTGTGTTCTTTCCCAGCTCAGTCCCCTCGCACCATGTGGCCCAGTTAATCTCTGATGGTTTTTCATTAATGACAGCACTCATTTATGGGGGCTCATTAGCCACCTCTCACTGGACTAAGCTCTGGGGAGGAGTTATCTAGTCCTCTCCTAACCCTCTTAGAGTTACCGTCATTTTACAGAGGTGGAATCTGAGACATGTCAAGGAACTTCTTCAACACAATGGCAAATAAGTAAATGGGAACTGGGATTTGAACCTCATGCATCATCTGAAACCAGCACTCCTAACCATACCACCACTTACTTTGGTCTGCATTTACTGATCTCATCTGCTGCTCGACCTCAGTCAACCGAACGCCTCTATTGTTACCTTCAAATTCCCCTTGAACTCCTGTCTCTTTGCATTGCTTGGACTACCCTTCCCCACCCTTGCTTCTTTCCAGATCCAACCACCATCTTATCACCAGAGGAGGTGTAAAGAATTCTTGGTGAACATCACAGAAATTAATTTAAGGACACTTCAGTTAGAGACAGATTTATTTAGGGAGTAGAGACACACATTCAAGGGAGAATGCAGGCCACCTCGAGAAAGATGCTTTTGAGTTTCTCAAGCTTTTATTTTAAAGGAAACTTGGTGAGTGGTGAGCATAGGAAAATGTGTGAAGATCATCAATCAGGTGATATTTCTGGTGGTTTGTCAATTCTCAGGATCCTTAGGTTGATGTCTTCTCCATTATCTGATTAATAGATAATGTTGGAATAGATTATAAGTTTCTTATAACATCATGTCTTTGTTTCATCTATTTATTTATTTGTTTTCATTTATTTATATTTTTGGTACCGGGGATGAACTCAGGGGCACTAGACCACTGAATCACATCCCCAGCTCTATTTTGTATTTTATTTAGAGACAGGGTCTCACTGAGTTGCTTAGTGCCTCACTTTTGCTGAGGCTGGCTTGAACTCATGGTCCTCCTGCCTCAGCCTCCTGAGCCACTGGGATTACAGGCAGGCGCCACTGTGCCTGGCTGCTTCATCTATTTATTATGTGGTCTAATTAATAGTGCACAAGGTAATTTTCATAAGTGTGTGAATTTATGGTTACTCTAAGATTTACAGATTTCCTAGATATTTGAAAATGGGAAAGAGAACTGACTTAGAAAGTTCTCAGGAAGGTAGGAGGAACTCTATAGAACAAGACTCATAGACTAAAGTTAAATTTTCTTATCCTTCCTTTTGTCTCCTCTCTATCCATCTTTTATTTCTTTTCTAGCCTACCTAAATCTCAGCAGGATTCAAATGTCTGCACACTTTCCCAGCTTGCCCAGCGGGAAATAATGACTTCCCTCTCCAAACAGCCACGGAGCTTTATCAGCATCTCTTCCTGCAAGTATCTCCTTTCAGAAAAACAGGCACTTGGGCTGTGGTTGTGGCTCAGTGGCAGAGCACTTGCTGGATTCCATCCTCAGCACCACATAAAAATAAATAAACAAAATAAAGATATTTTAAAAAGAAAAGAAAAACAGGCACTTGCTCCTCCAGCCAAGAATCAACCATGCTCCAAATTCCAGCTCATCTCACTTCCTTGAGGCCTTGCTCTGCCCAACAGGCCCTGAAACCTTCTCTGTCGCTGACTCTTACCCCTCATTCTAAAGATGACATCCACAACAAATTTCTTATTTACCCCCGCTTGCCATCTGTTATGGTTTGGGTATAAGGTGTCCCCCAAAAGTTTCTCTTAGTACAAGAATATTCTGAGATAAAATGATTGTGAAAGCTGTAACATAATCAGTCCCTACTAGTTTGAATGGACTGACTAACTATAGGCAGGTGGGGCGTGGCCAGAGAAGGTAGGTCACTGGGCGTATACCCTAGGAGGGTGCTTCCTCCCTGTAGCCCCTTCACCCTCATCTCTCTCTCTCTCTGTTTCCTTGCTGCCACCAGAGCAGCAGTTTTCCACCACTGGGCCTTTCTGCGATGATGTGCTGCCTCACCTTGGGCCCAGAGCAATGGGGTCACCCATCTATGGACTGAGACCTCTGATACCATTAGCCCCAAGTAAACGTTTCCTCCTCTTAGTTGTTCTTGTTGGATGTTTTGGTCACATTAACGGGGAAGCTGACTGAAATGCCATCCCCATGAGTATTAGAGTATGAGCCTTGTGTACACCCCACCTCCTCTTCCTCACCCAGCTCACACCTCACTGCACTATGTCCTGCTTCCCTCCACACCACTAGGGTACCTGCCTGCAGATGTCCTGACTGCTAAATCCAAGGAGTACTTCCAGTCCTCCTCCCAGGTCATCTCTGCAGCTCTAGAAACTCTTCACTACTCTCCCTTCCTGGCACCACAGTCCATCTTAGCCTTCATGACACCTGTAAAGCAAAAATAACCAAAACGGTTTGGGCGCCATTATGAAAACACAAATACCCAGGATGGAAGCAGACCTCCAACAGATCAGCAAGCTTTTCTTTATTCCAAAGCAGAGTCAATCAATCAGGCACTGGAGGGGCTCGCTTTCTGGGTAGAAAATGGCCTCTAGTTACAGAGGGCTCTGAGTGTTATAGGTTACAATAAGAGTGAATTAATCACTGGAGACTGAAGTAGGACATGTTGGTTTTGGACAGTCAGGAAAGAAGTTGTAAAAACTCATTGTCACTGGGAAAAGTTCAGAACTCAGTGTTCACTGCTCATCTTCTCCAGGATTCATTGTTTCCCAGAGCTTCACTATTTGCTCTTCTCCTTCCAGGACTCATCAGCAGTAGGAAAGGGTAAAAGTCCAGGGCCCAGCATTTCAGTATCTACCTCCTCCCTTCGGGACCCATTGTGATTGGGAAGGGATAAAAGTTTGCTTTTTTCCCACGGGGCCCATTGTTACTGGGAAAGGATTAACTGGGAGAGGATTAATGATTACCTTCCTCCTCCCTCTTTCTCCAGGTCACACAGTTTTGGGGGATTATCATTTTCCATATCCTGCAGTACCACCTTCAGCTACTTTCAAGGTCTCTTTGGGATTTTTCTTCCCCCTTCAAATGCTGTCTGTCTTCCACTCTCTTCCCTCTGACACCAGGTGTTCTTGCTGAGGCTCTCATTTAATCTCAGATCTTCAGTCAGCAGATGTTGCCCATATTGTTGCTTCAGCAACTAGAGAGGTACCTGCTACATAGTAGGCATTCTATAAAAAAGGGTTGCAAGATATTACCACTGGGAATAGTATATGGGATTTCTCTGAGACCTTATTACTATATATAAATTTATAATTATCTCAAAATAAAATTAAATGTTTACAATATGTAGGAATTTTTTTTTTAATGGCTCTTTGTTTTGGTCAACTTTTTCAATTACCTGGCATGTACCAGTCCCAACGTGAATTAGGTAGGAGGGTTTCTCCTTGAATGAGTCGCTTGGTTGGTTTTTCCACTATAAAATGGGGATAATCATTGTATCAACTTCCAAGGGCTATGGTGAGAATTAAATGAGATAAAGAATAGAAAATCCTGGCATGCGTGTTCACGAATTGTTAGCAATCATCACTATTTTTATTTTTACTCAAAATCCTACCTCATCACCCCAGCCCAGAAACCAGACAAGAAGGACTACACATAGATCCAAATCAGATTACACACACCACTAAGCTATACTCAGAAGTGCCCCCACTACTCCTTAAAGGAAAGGTCTCAGGTTTGTGGCCCATCCAGTAAAAACCCTGGACTCTGCCTCTCCTCCCTTAGAATGAGTCTTCTCCCAGAAGTCTCCTTGGTCTCTCAAGCAAAAAGCCCCTGGAAGCCCCACCTCCCCCTTTCCTGACCTAGCCCTAGCTCTGAACCCCAAGGAAATGTTTCCACTCCCACCCTCAACTCTTCCCCCTCCCGCCCTTTTGTATCCTGTTCACACCACTCTCTTATACTGGAAAGTTTTCAGTGCTACCCTGTAATCTCCAGAGGACACTCTTCTGGAAGTTCCCCAAATGTGTCACATCTTCTTCTATTACTCTGCCTTTCTTCCGACATTCTTTTTTTTTTTCCCTTGTGGTATTGGGCATGAAACCCAGGAGCTTTACCATTGAACTACATACCCAGCTTCACCACCCTCCCCTTCCTTTTTTTTTTTTTTTTTTTTTTTTTTTTTNNNTTTTTTTTTTTTTTTCCTTTTTTTTTTTTTTTTTTTTGGTATGGGGATTGAACCCAGGGGCGTTCTACCACTGAGCCACATCCCCAGCCTTTTTTATATTTTATTTTGAGATGCTAACTGAGGCTGGGCTCAAACTTGCAATCCTCCTGACCATTCTTCCTGCACGTTCAAGGAGGCCTTCCCCACATTCTTTATTTGGCCTACTGTTACTCCTCCTCCATAACCCAGCTCAGGTTTCGCCCCTTCAGGAAAACTTACCTGACCCCTCCCCCATCAACAGCCACAACTGAGTTAGGTGCCCTTCAGATTTGGTTTCACGTACTGGCCCTGCCCAGCACTTGGCAGATGAGTGGCCTTTGTTTACTTGGCCAGTCTCACTAGACTGAGAGTCCTGAAAGAACTTTTATGTGTCCAGCTTCTGGCAAAGTAGGTAGGTCCCCAAGGAATGTTCCCTGAATGTGTGCATGCCTGTCCACTTCTTCCCTGTAGTCTAGCTAGACAGCATGTCTTCCCCCCCACTCTGGATGTTGACCTCCTGGAGAGAAGAATCCACATTTCCTTGGATCTAAAACCTCGAACAGTGCCCATCTCTTAAAATGATGACTATGAAACTGACAAACCTAAACAAGGCTCAAATTCCACCCTCAGTGGACTCTTAGTTCATTAAGAGACACTGTCTTGACTTAGCCACAGAATGAAGCAGTGAGCACAATAAAAATCTATGCAAAAATAAGCTTTAGTCTTTAGTCTAAGAAAAAGGATGGGGAAAGCTTTCCAGACAGTGTTTGAGCTCCCTTCTTGGAAAAATATCATGCTGGCATGTGCGTGTGTGTGTGCACGCACGCACTAGCACTCATATGCAGAAGGTCCTGGGGATTGAATCCAAGGCTTCACACATGCAAGGCAAGGGTTCTATCACCAAACTACATCCTTACTCCTTTTTATTTAAAAAATAATAATAATTTAATGTAATTTAGGGACAAGTTCTCCCTAAATCACCAAGGCTGACCTTGAACTTTCAATCTTCCTGACTCAACCTCTGGAGTCGCTGGGATGACAGGCGCGTGGTGCCACCATACCCCACTGAAAGAAGAAAATTGTTTACTTCAACGTCCTAACTACCTGAAATTCCACCATTAGTAAACTAAGTCCCTTGAAGGAATACTAGGTGGAAATGCCCAGTAGAACAAGCAGAGAGGGGACTGTCTAGGCGTGCCTCCAGCCACCAGATGGCTCCCTCGCCCCCTATTTCTGGGAAACTTGAGATTTCAGAGACTTCCTTCAACTTCAGATTTCTGCCTATGATCCTTCAAGTCAGCCTCCATGAATTTCTCACCATTTCCACAACATGCCAGCTATTTTCACGCTTCTAGCTTTATTAGTTATAACTGTGTAACAAGATATTTCTAAACTGTCCAACAATAGACATACATTATTTTATGCTAGGCAAGCACTCAAACACTGAGCTAACACCCCCCAGACTCCTCCTGTTTGGGGTGGTTTGGATTAAGAAATTGAGAGCAGGTTGGTGGGCAGCTTGGGCTCAGGGACTTTTCTGAGATTCCTGTCAGATGTTGGCTAGGGCAGCGCTCATTGGCAGGCTTGAGGAGGCTGAGCATTGATCCTTGGGAGTATTGGTCACATGACTAACAATTGATGCTGGCAGACTCATACTGTCAAGCTGGCAGAAGTTTCCAGTCCCTCTTCATTTGGGTCTCTCTAGATGGCTTTTTGAGTGTCCTCATGACATGTGCTTGATTCCCCCAGAAATCCACAGGGAGCAAGGCAAGAAACCCAAAGTCTTGTATGATGTATTCTCAAGTCACACAGCATCACTTCACAGTCTATCGGTTTTGCAGATCAGTCCTATTAAATATGCACGAGGATCATACAGTGCATAAATGCCAGAGGTGAGACCAGCTGGGGCCATCCTGACGGCTGGCTACAGGTGCTGCTGGCTCAGCTTGGGTACCTTTCCACCTCTGCCTGACCAACTCCCACTCACCTTTCACATCCATGTTGAATGTCTGTTCCTTTGTGAAGCCCTCCCCAAGTGATTCTTCACTTCCTTCTCTGCATCTACATAGAAGTCTGTTCCTTCTCCAGTAGACACCTATCATCTTTCATTCCCCACACTGTCCCCTGAGTTCCTGCGTGCAGGGAGACCAAGAACAAACATCTTGGCAGCTCCAGCTTCTACCAACTATAGAGCCCTGGCACAGTAGGTACTCAATAATTGTTTAAAAATGAATGCAGGGCTGGGAATATAGCTCAGTTGGTAGAGTGCTTGCCTCGCATGCACAAAACCCTGAGTTTGATCCCCAGCACCCCCTCTAATAAAATGAATAAATACTGGGGCTGGGATTGTGGCTTAGTGGTTGAGTGCTTGCCTAGCATGTGTGAGGCACTGGGTTTAATCCTCAGCACTACATATAAATAAATGAATAAAATAAAGGTCCATCAGTGACTAAAAAAATTTTTATTAAATAAATGAATAAAATAGAAAAGAATAAGTATGGGTGAGGACATGGAGAAATTGGAAACTGTACACTGTTGGTGGGAATGTAAAATGGTACAATTGCTGTGGAAAAAAATAGTATAGCATTTTCCTCAAAAAAATTAAAAATAATATTACCATATGACTTAGTAGTTCCACCTCTGGATATACACCTAAAAGGATCAAAAACAGGATTTCAAAGAGATGTTTATGCACCCATATTTATAGCAGCATTTTTCACACTAGTTAAAAATGGGTCTGGGTGTGGTGAGGCACGCCTGCAATCCCGGTGACTCAGGAGTCTGAGACAGGAGGATGCAAGTTCAAGGCCAGTCTGGGAAAATTAGTAAGAACCTTTCTCAAAATAAAGAGGGTTAAGGATATAGTCAGTGGTAAAGCACCTTTGGGTGATCTTGAGTACAAGAAAAAAATAAAAGAAAAAGAGAGTGGAAACAACTCAAGTGTCCATAGACAGATGAACAAATAAGCAAACTGTAGTATATGCATACAAAGGAACATTTTTCAGCCTTGTAAAGAAATCCTGACACATGCTACAACATAAATGAACTTAGAGAACATTGTGCCAAATGAAATAAACCAGTCACAAAAAGACAGATACTGTATGATTCTGTTCATATGAGGTACCAAGAGTAGTCAAATTCACCACAACAGAAAGTAGCATGCATGATGGTTACCAGGGTCTAAATGGAGAGGGAATGAAGAAGTATTATTTAATGGGTTCAGAATTCCAGTTTTGCAAGATGAGAAGAGTTCTGGAGATGGATGATGATCATAGTTTCTCAACAACATCAAAGTACTTAATACCACTGAACTACACACTTGAAAAATAGTTAAGATGGTAGACTATATTGTATATTTTGCTACTATTTAAAACTTTTTAATTAATGAATAATGGACAAAAAATGTAGTCTATCCATTTCAAAGGAATATAGTACTAATTCATGCTAAAAAACATTATGCTAAGTGAAAGAAATCAAATATAAAAAGCTACATATTCTTTTTTCTTTTTCTTCTTCTTCTTTTTTTTTTTTTTTATGGTACTAGGGATTGAACCCAG
>NW_025999999.1:3553047-3587021 GCF_001458135.2 Marmota marmota marmota | reverse complement strand
CTTTTTTTTTTTTTTTTTTTGGTACTAGGGATTGAGGGATTGAACCCAGGGTGTTTTATCATTGAGCTACATCCCCAGCCTTTTTTTTTTTTTTAAATATTTATTTAGTTGTAGATGAACACACAGTATCTTTATATTTTTTAAACTTTTTTTTAATATTTATTTTTCTTTTTAGTTGTAGTTGGACACAATACCTTTGTTTTTATTTATTTTTTTTAAGAGAGAGAGAGAGAGAGAGAGAGAGAGAGAGAGAATTTTTTAATATTTATTTTTTAGTTTTCGGCGGACGCAACATCTTTGTATGTGGTGCTGAGGATCGAACCCTGGCCGCACTCACGCCAGGCGAGCGCGCTACCGCTTGAGCCACATCCCCAGCCCCTATTTATTTATTTTTATGTGGTGCTGAGGATTGAACCCAGGGCCTCGAACACACTACGTGAGTGCTCAACCGCTGAGCCACAACCCCAGCCCCTCTTTATTTATTTTTATGTAGTGTTGAGGATTGAATCCAGGGCCTCATACATTCGAGGCAAGCACTTTACCACTGAGTTACAGCCTCAGCCCCATGCCCAGCCTTTTAAAATTTTTTTATTTTGAGACAGGGTCTTGCTAAGTTGCTGAGGCTGGCCTTGAACTTTCAATCCTTTCAACTCAGCCTCCCAAGTTGCTGGGACACTGCGCCTGGCTTCAAGGCCGTTTATTCTACAATCACTCTTATATGAAACATCCCAAATAAGCCAGTCCACAGAGATCAAGTAGATTAGTGGCTGCTGGAGCTTGGAAAAGGAAGGAAACAAGAGTGACAATGGATACAGGATTTCTTAGGGGAATGGTGAAGCTGTTCTGGAATTGGATAGTGGTGATGGTCACACAACCTTGTGAATATACACAATAAAATGAGAATTGTTATGTGACAATTTGTGTTGTGTGAATTATATATTAAGTTTTAAATGAATGAAAAAAGTTTGATGTATGTCTTCAGATTTTCTTTCCTATTTAGATTTCTCTAATATCTAAGCTTAATATCTGACCAGCATTTATTTTTTGATCAATAGTTTGCTGCCATCGCCCTAGAACAGTGTTCAATAAATACGTCTTTATGTTCTTGTACCTGGGAAAGAGGGACTCATGAGTAACGAGTTCTCCAGCTGCGAGACAGGGAGTTGTTGGACAAACACAGCAAGGAAATGAATGTCTGCAGTTACACTCTTACTCCGCAGCTCTTGGCAGCCATGAAAACAACCATTCATCAAACACTGGCACACACAAAAAAAGAAGAAGAAAAAAGTCTCACAGTGAGAGGCAATGAAAATCTCAGCAATAAAGCCTTGGCCCTTACATGAAAGGAACAGTTAACTGTCCTCCAAAAAGCCTGTCCTCCCCATCCCATACACACACCAGTGGTACAGAGTTGTTGCTGGGCCACGGCTGGCCAGCCAGGGATTACATTCCCTAGCCTTCTGCGTAGGTCAGGCCATGCGACTTCCAAAGAAGTGAGTGGGAATGTTGAGTGTCCTTTGCAGACCAAGACATTTCAAGTCAGAAAGGTACTTTTGCCTCTCTTTCTCCACTTACCAGCTCAATGCAGAAGGAACAGTAAAGCCACAAGGTGGAATAAGCCTGAGTCTCTGAATCATCTTGTAGTGGAAAGTCTCCGACCAGCAGGAACACACACAGTGAACAATTATGTGAGTAACAGATAGATTTGTATATGAATAATAAATAGGCTACTGAAAACTTAAGGTGTATTTGTTGTAGCAGCTAGACATTAATATTCATTCATTTTACCAAATGACTACATATTATGTGCCTTTCTTGGGAATATAATAAGCTTCAAATTCTTTTCTCAAAAATTGTGCATTCTGATGAGATGAACAACCTGAATAAATTTAGCACCAATGGAAGAGCAGTAGGTGACCCACCAAAAACCTGAATAAACCAATTACCATGAAAGAAATTGCAAGAATTAAAAAGAAAAAGAAATTAAAGATTTTCTAAAACACATCAAGCCAAGATTATTTTGTAGACAAATTTTATCAAACCCACAAATAAAATGATAGAGTTAAGGCGCAGGGGCTGGGGCTCAGTGGCAGAGCACTTGTCTAGCAAGTGTGAGGCACTGGGTTCAATTCTCAGCACTGCATATAAATAAATGAATAAAACAAAGGTCCATCACCATCTAAAATATTTTTTTAAATGGTAGAGTTAAACTGTTTCAGAGCATAGAACAAGATGAGAAATTTCTTAATTTCTCCTGAGTTCAGAATTACCCTCCCTAATACAAAGGATGAGCAAGAACGAACACACACACACACACACACACATCCAATTTCACCTGAAACATAGCCAATTTTAAAATAATAAACCAATCACATGACTGAACCATTCCACTGCTAGGTTTCCATCCAAGACAATTTAAAGCAAATCTACACAAACACTTGTACATGTATGTTCATGGCAGCTATGTTCACAGTAACCAAAAATTTGAAACAAAATTTATGTCCACCAATAAACAAACTATAGTACATCTATATAGTGAATCTACTCAATGATAAAATTGTTGTTACAACAATATCATAAATGAATTTCAATGTAATTAAGCTAAGTAAAAGAAACTAGATATCATCTCCCTCAAAAAAAAGAGTATATGCCACACATTCCATTTATATAAAAGTCTAAAGATGCAGAGTCCTAGAAGGCAGGTCAGTAGCTGCCTGGGGCAGGGAGGGAGGTGATGGGAAGGGGAAGTACAAAAGGCACAGGGAAACTTTTACACATTTTGGTTATGTCCACGACTGGAGCGTGGTGATAGTTTCCCCAGTGTTTACCTATATCAAAGCTCACTGCCTGTACATTTTAAATATGTGTGGTTTAATGTATATGTATACCTAACAAATCTATATTTTTTAAAAAAGAAATATCCATGCAGCTACTTCACCTCTCTGAGCCTCACCTATAAAAGGGAGTTGTTATTACATTGCTGGTCTGTTGAGAAGAGAATGAGAAGAAATAATGAATATAAAGAATTTTGTTGGGCTCGGGATGTGGCTCAAGTGATAGTGCGCTCGCCTGGCATGCGTGTGGCCCGGGTTCGATCCTCATCACCACTTACAAACAAAGATGTGGTATCCGCTGAAAACTAAAAAATAAATATTAAAAAAAAAAGAATTTTGTAAACTTGGAGACAGGCACCAGGGCGCATGCCTGTGATCCCAAATACCCAGGAGACTGAGGCAGAGGGATCACATGTTCAAGGCAAGTCTAGGCAACTTAGCAAGACCCTGTTTTGAGACCCTGCCTCAAAATAAAAAAAATATAAAGGGGCTGTAGCTCAGTGGTAGAGTGCTTGCCTAGCATGTACAAGGCCCTGGATTCAAAAGCTAGCACCAAAAAACTACATTTATGAATAGATTTGCAAATTCTGAATACAAGAATGGAGATGTTGTGTAATTGTACTACTATTAATGTCATCATTAACATAATGTAATTATCATCATTGTTATGTCACTACATTGTCATTGTCACTACAAAAATACTTCTTTGTTTTAGTCTTCTGGCACACTACTGCAGGACATCTTAGTCCTAGTGTATAGGTGCCAGCCCCAAAGTGACATGAGACCCAAGAAAGAGAAGCAATCAGGCATGGTGGAGCATGCCTATAATCCTAGGAACTCTGGAGGTTAAGGCAGGAGGATCGAAACTTCGAGGCCAGCCTCAACAACTTAGTGAGGCCATAAGCATCTTAGCAAGACCTGTCTCAAAAAAATCAAAAGTGCTGGGGATGTGGCTCAGTGGTCAAGCACCCTGGATTCAATCCCCAGTATCAAGAAAAAATAAAAAAGTAAAAGAAAAATAACGAGAAGCAGACAAACCCAGGATTGCATAGAGTGCAATTTACTGGGGGATGTACTGACAGAAGTGCAGCCCTGGTGGCAGCCAGACCAGTTGATCCCCTCAATATGCACCAGAAAAGGATGAATATTTATGGGTTAGGACAAAAGTGACTTCATCCTGGCTGGAATGTACCTGGTGTATCTTTAGATCATATCAAAGAGTCAGGCGCATCCCTGCAATCAGGTCTGACTGTAAAACCCCACATGTGACTGGAATGGTTTTGTCTCTTGTTTGTAAGGAAACCCACTTGAGTTACCCAGGGACAGTCATGCAATTATGACTCAAGATGGATGCTGTCACGTCAAGACAAATCCACACACTCTATGTTGAGATCTCTGAGGTAGTTCATTCATTTAGCCTAGAAATAAGCAAACCCAGCCAAGTTTATTAATTCCTAGAGATGGCTGGGAGGAGACCGGGACAAGCTGGTAAATACAACCAAGGTTACCAGAAAAGTGAGGAAAGCCGTGTTGTGAGATGTCCAGAAACTCACCAGCTAGGGAAGCTCGGTTCCCGGGAAATGCTTCTGTTACCTAGATTAAATTTGATTTGAATGCAATCATGGGAGACCTTGCAAACACACAAGGAGGGGGGTTTGTGAGATTTCCACTGCTGACCTGAGGCCAGTTCACCTCTCCAGATACACTGGAACCCCAGAAACTCAATGGAAAGAGTCCTCTTTCCTGGCTGAAAGGAAGGCAGAAGAGGGCAGTGCTTGGAGCCCAGAGACAGGTAGGGGACACCAAAGGGAAGGAAAAGCAGGGTAGAGAGGGACGACAGACTCTGGAGAGTAAAAGGTACAGCACAATCATTTCAACACAACAGGGAAGTAAGTAGGACACAAGAAGGCAGAGCAGACGCGGATGAGAACGAGGCCTCCATTTATGGGTGTTGAGACTGTCGTTCCCCAGGTTGGGGAGAGAGCCTGGAGAAGTGGGACAAAGGGAACTCACATTTCTGATCATTACCTATGGCTACGGGGCAGACTGGGCTCAGCAGTTTTTATCAGTTACTCAGGAATCCTCCCAAGGCCTTTGGTACACGGCTGAGAGCTGAACTCTGCTCACTGAGTGACCAGGCACGCTGCTCTGCGGACATCATCTCACTGTGCCCTTTCCACAGCCGAAGGAGGCTGTCACGAATAGTACCCTCATTTGCTAAGTGGCCAAGATGCAAAGAGATTTTGTCATTTGCCTCAGACCAGACAACTAACAAGAGATCAGGCTCACCTCTGCCATCACAGGCTGAGCTCATGGAAGAATCTGAGCCAGTCTGCCAACTGCCTGGGAGAGAGAGAGACAGAGGGAGAGAGAGAGAGAGAGAGAGAGAGAGAGAGAGAGAGAACAGAGCACATAGTAAATAGTCAGGATTGCCAAAAGTGAAGGGCTCAGTATCCAAAAGTTCAGGTGGTCATATACATGGCACAGGGCCTGGAGAGGAAGAGGGGCTGGGTGCAGGGGCTGTCTGCAGATCCTCCTCACATCTGGCAGAGGAACCATCTCCAGAGAACTAGAAAGCTGCTCTCCGAAAAGTGCACTGATTAAACCTGAGGGGGACTATCTAATTTTGTTGTGAACTGGGAAAAGAAGAGATGCTGTAATTCAGATTTATAATGGTATCACTTTCTTTATGGTCTTTCCTTCCTGCCTTGGCTCAAAATACAATGTTGCAAATACTCACACTACTTTTAAATGAAGTGTTTGGGTACATTTTAACTTGCAGCCTGGGCAATTTAGCAGGACCTTGTCTCACAATAAAAAATGGCTGGGGATGTGGCTCATTTGTAGAGTGCCCCTGGGTTCAATCCCTAGTACCACCAAAACAAAAACAAACAAAACCCCACAAATTGTAGAAGAGTTTGAAAGTGTATATGCATCCTTATATGCCTGGTTAGTTATTTAAAAAAAAATGAGGAAGGAGGCCAGGCATGATGGTACAAGCCTATAATCCCAGGTTAAGGTAGGAGGATCACAAGTTTGAGGCCAGCTCAGCAACTTAGCAAGACCCTATCTCAAAATAGAAAACAAAAAGGGCTGGGGATATAGCTCAGAGATAAAAGTGCCTGTGTGTTCAATCCCCAGTTCAAAGAAAGAGGAAGAGGAGAAAGAGGAGGAGGAGAGGAGGAGAAAGAAGTGGTTAAGGATTTTATCTCTAGGACATGACATTAGGATGGTTGAATGAATTCTCTTTCTACTTTGTGTACTTCTGTTTACATATTTAATGGATATATATTGCTATTATATTTTAATGAACATCCTGTATATTACTATTTTATTTTACAAATAACTATTGTAACAAAATAATATATAAATAAATCATGCTAACCAGACCTCTCATATGCCTGTTCTTTCCTTTAAGCCTGTACATGTTAGTTTATTAATTTGCTTTACCATCAGCTACCCTATCCCCACCCAACCCCCTCCCCAAATAAAAAATAAATAAAACAGGAAAAGTAATAGACAAAAATGAGGAAAGCTTTGGGATTTCTAGAACTTAGAGGAGCTCATGATGTCCCTGAGAAGCAGTGTCTTATTTCAAAGTGCCTCCCACACATAAATATTAAATAAACAAACAAACAAAAAAATCAGATTATACCATTCCTAAACATTTGGTGTCCAGGAGGAAAAACCAAATTTCACCTAAATTTCAGAGCCTGCCAAGGACTACGGGGGTTTAAGAGAACCTCTTACAGCCATGTCCTGCTTCTAGCCAGGATGTGACTCTGGATAGAAACTCTTTTCCTTCTCTAGAGCTCCATTTCCTCTGTTGAGGGCTGAGTAACAACACCAACCTCTTAAGACTATTGGGAATGTCAAACAAGGCAATGCAGGTAAAAGCACTTTTCAATTATAAAATACCCAGGCAAGCGAAGTCAAGACAAGCAGAGGACTTATCAGGTTTTACATAAAAGTGTACCACTTTTTTTTAATATGTGGCACTGTGGACTGAACCAGGGACACTCTACTGCTGAGTCACATCCCCAGCCCATTTTATTTTTTATTTTGAGGCAGGGTCTCACTGAGTTACTGAGGCTGACCTCAAACTTGTGATTATCTTTCCTCAGCCTCCCAAGTCCCTGCGATTACAGACATGCATCATTGCATCCAGATAACGTCCGCTAAACTACTGAATGAGGCACACACACATTCATGTTGAAGAGGGTTCTTTGGAAGAGTGGGTGTGGAGCACACACAGCAGCGGATCTGTCAGCTGCTCCATTGTGAACTTGGAGCTATTCCCAGCAAGTTTTGAGATCTGCCAATAGGATCCTATTTCCAGGCTGCAGACCACAAGCTCAGGGAATAAGGAGGAGCAGGTCAGGAAGCCTCTTACCTCTGCCTTTGCGCCCTTCCCAGGGCATCTTGGTTAGCAGTCAACAACTGGCTGAGCAGAAAATTTTCTGGGGAATCAAGCACATGTTAGGCACAGTGGTCTACAGGACAAAAACCAGAGCTTGTGCTCCAGGAGACTCCAGCTGTACTCCAGATCAGCTGTGAGGAGTTGCTACCACACCCTGAACTTTGTCCCCCCACCCCACCAAGATGATGGGGTTAGACTAGAACATTTATTCTGAGTCTAGCATGACAGGCAATGGAGCTTGCAAACAGATACACTGAGAGCTGAGCCAGGAGCCTTTGGAATTCCCTCCAGCCTCAGCCAGAAACGAACACAGTTTTCTTCCCTCTGGTTCCTGCCCTCAGGCAACCCCTGTGCCCTGTTCTGAACTGCATGGAAAATCTGTGAACTAGGTTTCCCTTCCTTCCCAGAGGAAAGGGGGAGGCAGGGAGGCAGAGAGGAGGCAGCCGAAGGGCAATGTGGCATGAGGACCTGGAGGGAGGCTTGGAGGACCAGATACCAAGGGTTACTGCAGATTACCAAGATAGAAGACACAGATGCCAAGATCAGACAAAACAAACTTTATTAAGAAAAGCATATTGGTAACCACCGCTAAACCACTGAATGAGGCACACAGGTCCCCTCTCTTACTACCTTCACTCCTCCCAAACCCACTCTCTCTCTTAGCCTTTGTAGAACACTGTGAAAATCATCTCTCCAGTCCACAAGTGCCCCAGACTTTTGGGCTGTGAGCTGCCAGGAAGGTCTTGGGCTGGTTCTGGAGTCTTAGAATCAAAGAGGGAGGCCTATGCTACTACCTTCAGTATCCAAAATTCTAGGCAAAACAGGTGGCCAAAACTAAGGCCGTGGAGATGGGAGGGTAGATGTGGCAGTAGTCCTGTAGATCCTTCTCACATCTCGCAGGGACCACAGAGCCACTAGAAGCCAAGTGGAAAGGCACATGCCACATCTGGAATGTTATAGGCACATCTGGGTGGACAAGGCACCATGAAGGCCAAGATGTCTGCTCCTGAGTGAGGACACTTGGCGACAGGCAGGGCACCAGGGCTGGGGGCCCCGAGAAGGAGATCCTGAGGGAGCTGGACCTGAGCTTAGCATTCAGCTTAGATGGTGATCTTAAAAGAATGCCAAAGCAAAAAGAATTGAAGGTGGAACTAAAACCCACTCTGTACAGGGTACAGAGCTCAGTTCCAAGTGCCTGGAATCTTGTGCCCAAATCATGGCACAAGGAGAATCAGGAATTATCTTGGGTTAAGGCACAAATAAATCGTCACCATCCCGGCTCTTGGATGGTGGGAAAGCAACTGCTGGGCAGAGGCCATTCCCTCTCCCACCTGGCCCTTCCGTAGTGAAGACTCTGAATCCATCTGCCAGTCAGGGCCAGCATGGCCCTGCCAACCACGGCAGCAGGCTTAGGAGAGGTCAGCCTGACCGGCTCTGGCAATCTCCACCAGCCTCAGCAACATGGAAACCTGCAGCAAAAGAAGAAAGTCACTGGGCTTCCGAGGCATTCCAGACAACATAGCAGCACCCACTCCAGGCTCTGGAACAGTTACCCTTCCATGAGACTCAACCCACTAAAATATTAAATACTCCAGACCCATAGGGCTCAGTGTTCTGGGATTTCCCAGAGAGAAAAACAACAACAAAATAACCACAATTGTAATGGGTATGAAGATTTTCAGTTTTGCAAGATGAAAAAAGTCCTGGGGATGGATGGTGGGGATGGCTGTACAATAATGTGAATGTACAAAATGCCACCCACTAAACTGTACACTTAAAATTGGTTCAAATGGTAAATTTCGTGTAATGAATATTTTACCACAACTTAGGAAAAAAAGGAGTTTTTTGATGCTGGAGATTGAACCTAGGGGCCTCATTCATGCTAAGCCCATCCATGGTCTACCACTGAGCCACATCCCCAACCCCAGAAAAAAATGAAGAAATGCTAAGCATGTGCAAGGCCCTGGTTTCAGCTCCCACTACCGGTAAGTAAATAAACAACCACACTGACAGTATCAAACTTAGTATGTAGTGGTGCTACTTAGTATAGTATATAGCATGGCTAAAGAGGCCAGAGTGCCAGGGTTCCAATGTATGCTCCATCACTGATCATGGCGGAGATCTTGGACACCTTATTTAACCTCTCTGGGGCTCGTGTTCCTCATACAAAAATGAGAAGGGCTGGGCATGGTGCACAGCCTATAATCCCAGCCACTCAGGAGGCTGAGGCAGAAGGATCATAAATTCGAGGCCAGCCTCAGCAACTTAGCAAAGCCCTAAGCAATTTAGCAAGACCCTGACCCAAAATAAAAAATAAAAAGGGCTAGGGATGTGGCTCAGTGGTTAAGCATCCTGGGGTTCAATCCCTAATGCAAAAAAAAAAAAAAAAAGTGAGAAGAATATTAGCACCCACTTCAATAGAATTACTAAGAGAATACATGAATACATGTAAAATATCCCAAGCAGTGCCAGCCACACAGTAGGGCTATATTAGGTGATATGTAAAACTTACATACTTGCTCTACACCCCCATCTGAACCACTACCTTCCTAACCACAGCAAAGATACCTCTATGCCTAAGTTTTAAGAACAGCTCACTGGGGAAGGTGATGTAGCTCACCGGTGGAATGTTTGTCTGGCATGCCTGAGGCCCTGGGTTCCATTCCCAGTCCATGGCCTACCCTATTCTGGTTTCTGATCCAAGGGAGGTTGAACTTTTTCAAAGAGCAGACCTTTGAAGAATTTAGTAAAAAGTTCGAATTTACCCAACTCTATGGACATTGTGGTTATCACTGTAGCTCCTCCAACTTGCTCTGAATAAAAACCCTTTAACATTTGGAAAAGGAGAAAGTTCTATGCTTTTTATTTAAAGCCCTATGACCCCTTCCAGAAAACCAAGAACTACCTTACCTGTCCAGCTGTTTGCCCTGCTCCAGAGATACTTCTTCTCTTCAGTGAGCAGGGCCCACCCTGTCAGCTGCTGAGTTAATTCCAGGATCTTACAGGTGACGGTCCTTTTGACTGGGAAACCATCTGGAGAGCCTTGGCTTCATTTTTCCAACAATGTAAAGGAATGTTCAAGTTTACCAGTGCCCATGTTTCTGGCTGGCCAGAGGCAGCTTACTCCTTCCTCACTGCCCTGGGCATCCTCCTGCCAACAAAATTCTCTGGAGGGGGCTTCCTAAATCTTCCATGGGAATAAATGAGAATTGGGTCAGCACAGGACTGCCTGGAACCTTAAGGTGACAATGCTGGCCCAAGCCCAGAAGTAGTTAACACAGTGAACTAAATTTCTGTACTGGGGCTTCTTGTGCTAGGGGACTTCTCAGAGTCCTTGCTACAAGTTAATAAACATTGTAAAACTCCAACAAGGGGAGAGAACACCTCTAACAAACCCATTTGACCTCAAAACCGTCTTTAAGAGGTAGCTCCTGAACCAGGCTTCCCGGGACACCTACTGTTTCAGCTGGGCCGCCTGTGGGGAGAACAGATTCTAATATTAAATTGGCTGTTCCTAAGAGCTGGCTCTGGGTCCCAACCTGTAAAAAGCAGGGGTAGGCCTCACTCTAACATTCCCGATGGTCTGGTGGGATCCATAATGCAAACATTGAGCGGTGGGCTGAGCAGAAGCCTCAAGAGAATTGTGTCACTGCGAGGCCAAGGAGGTTAGTGTGCTTGGGGCCTGGCCTGTTTGAATCCGGAGCACAAAGGAGGAGAAGGCAGAGCCGAGAGAAGCTTCAGAGGTGTAAGGGTACAGTCCACTGGCCTTTCCTATCCATCCCTTCCTCTTCAGACTGGCCCCAGGACAAGAAGCACCGAGGGATGGGCAGGGAGGGGCTGGGGCAGATTCCCGCACAATCCCAAACGAAAACCAAACTCGTCTCAGGACCAGCTGAGGCCTGTCCCCAGCTCCACCCGCGCTGCCAGCAAGCCTTTTACAAACCCAAGGCTGAAAGAAGGGCCTGGGAAGGGGCTGCTCTTCTGACCACTGGGCGGGAGGGAGGGGACAGTGGTGCAGCCCAAAGAGTGGTTCCAATTTAGGAGCCTCCCCCGGATCTACGCGGCGCCTGTCCACGTCTTGCTCTCCGCAGGGAAGGGGACGAGGAACATCTAAGTTTCGCCTCGGGGCGGCCCATTTGAGGGTGTGCATCCGCTCCTGGTGTCGCAGCGCTGGTCCCTGGAGTCCGAGGGTGCGTCTGGCACTGCTTTCCGGAGCTGTCGAATTGGAACTGCATGTCTGGGGTCCGGGGCGCGGGCGGCGGTGGAAATGCAGGGCAAAGGAGGTTGCCAGGGTGCATCCGCGCTGGGCGGCGACGGTGACGGCGGGAAAGACCCCGGAGGGTCCCCCGCGCCAATCCCGGCCGCGGAGAGCGCGGGCAGCCTCACACCACCTCCTGCTTGCCCTGGTAGCGACGGCAGCAGCCGTAGAGCGCCGAGAGCAGGTAGAGGCCCAGGCAGAGGCCGCCGCAGACGGCGGCTGCCAGGAAGGCGTGGTATGCGCAGGGCAGTGGGTAATCTTTGAGGTTGCAGTAGCTGTGGCGCTGCGTCTGGTCGATCATGATGCCCGTCGCGGCGCCGTAGAGTGCGGCCGCCAGCAGATCGTGAGCCACGTTGACCACCAGCCAGCGCGAGCCTAGCACCGGCACCACCTCGTGCTTGCCTAGGAGCGTGAGGAAGTAGAGGGCTAGGGTCAGCAGCCAGAAGAGCACCGACACGAAGAGCGCGAAGTGCACCGGGCCCTGGTACTTGCTGGTGGCGATGGTGATCCAGAAGGCGGCGCCGGCCAGCAGCTGCAGCAGCCGCAGCACGCCAGCGGGCCGCGCAAAAAAGGCCGCTGCAGGCTCACCGCTCCGCGGGCAGCGCGCGCCTGGGGCGGCGGCTGGCGCGGGGGCGGCGGGAGCATGGCCCCAGGGCGCGGCGGCGGCTGCGGCGGCGCTCCAAGCAGCGGAATGGCGGCGCCTTGCTCGCGGGGGTGGCCCAGCCGAGGTGGCCGCTGCGCCCGCCGCGTCTGTCTCCCCTCCTAGTCCTCTCTGCTTCTCCTCTTTACCCCACCCTTCCTCCCCGGTCTTCTCCCTCCAGCCCTCCTTTCTCTCTCCCTCTCTCCACCTCCTACCCGCCCTTTTCCCTTCCCCTCGATGGTCTCCACCCCCACTCGCTCCTCCCGGCTTCCTGCCATTTCTCTTTCTGTCTGGCTCTCCACCCTGGCGCCCCCCTTTCCCCTCCGCGCCAGTCTCCCGGCTCAGATTCTTGCATCCCCGGGACAGGGCGGAGCGCCCGGCACCCCCTAGCTCCTCTCGGCCCTTCCGCCCTGCCCTCCTGCGCCACTGGGCCAAGTTCGCCACATCTGGGGCCGCCCCTACCCGTTCTGCCTCGGGGCTCCGGCCCAGCCTCCAAAGGGAAGGCTGTTCAACAAGAATTCTCCCAGCCTCTGGCTAGGCCACTTTCACCCTTTCTCCTGTCATAGACCCCACTGAGGCCTCCTGGCCCTGCATAGGCGCCGAAGAGCCGTGTTGGTCCTCAGCTGATGGTCGTTCTTACCTGAACGTATCCTACTCCTGCCCACTGTCCAAAGCTGGGCTCGGGCTGTTTCTCCATAGAGTTCACAGAAGGGAACCATCTTCCTCCAGATGCCCCACTACACACCACCGGCAAAGCACAAAGCATGTAACCCTGCTCCCTTTCATCCAACCGCTCCTTGGCCATCTTCTCACCTTGCCTGGAATCAAAATATACCACCCAGCATTACCCAGACATATACTCAGGTCCAAGAGACAACACAGGCCTTGTGTGTAACTACTCCTCCAAACTGCCTGTAACGGGGCCCTATGAGGCTGTGCATTATTGTTACTGCTATGCTAATGTTTTACCTGAGTTTTCATTTAAACCTGGAAACACTCCAAGAGATATAAACAACTATTTCTCTCAGTTTACTGATAGCAAAACGAAACCAGGAGGGGTTCACACCAGGACATTGGTAATTACTGCTGGTCTCTCTTCTCCCCCTTCAGACCAACCTTTGGGCTATTAAGCAACTTTCTAAAACAGACCTTGTTCATGACACTGCTTTCCACACTAACCACAGGATAGAGTTGTATCTCTTCTCTATGGCACATTTCACAATCTGTCCCCAGTCAACTTCCAACTTCCTGATTTTTCTCTTCCTTCCCATACCCATGCTCCCACCTAGAATGTTGACCCCACCAGGCCTCTTATTCCCCAAACTTAGAATGCTCTTCATTCCCAGAGCTCACTTGGAAAACTACTTATCCTTCAATGCCCATGTTAAATGCTGCCAGCTTTGAGTTTAATCTCCCAGGCTATTGATTACTTGCTCTTCTACCTCCTTTTGGACCATCCCTCCACCGTAGTATTGAGTCTGCTACATCATAAGCATTGGTTATCATGTCTTATTCATCTCTGCCTGGTCCTGGCACAGAGGAGAGACTCCAGTAAATACATGTGGAGTCGATGGCTGAATGACTGCAGGAACAGCAGTGAAACTGAGAAGGCCCCTCTTACCCTGGGAACCATGCCTACATCAGACGTCCAGCTGATCCTACACTGCAGAACTAGTCCTTTATATCCTGGTCCTGAGATGAATCCAATGCCCTCTGGCCTGGCTGAGCAGTTCCCTCTTCCAGCAGCCTGGATCCTTTCTAGGGGGAAAAAAAATCGCTTCTCAGGGGGCTAATGCCTGTCATTACCGACTCAGCCTACTCATGTAGGAATGTGAGAAAGCTCTGCATGCGTATCTTAAATGAACAAATGGTGACATTTAACATCCATATCTATGTAAGCCAGCATGGCGATGTGGCTCAGGGTACAGACCCCGGGGTCAGACTACTTGGCTATGAATCATTGCTTCATTATTCTCAAGTTCAGGAACCTGGAGGGGGGGCTGCTTAACCTCTTTGTGCCTTTCCTTATCTGTTTCATTTTTTGCCTCAACTAGTAGATATTAAACACTTATTCAGTGCTGGGCCCTGTTTAAGGAGCTGAGGATACAGAATATATGTGTGATTTGTTTATCAATTGAATATTTACTGCATATGCTCGGTACCATGACAAGCACTTTACTTTCATGGTTCAATTTGATCCTTACACAAACCCTATAAAATGGTTGTTATTAGCTCTCAATTGCTGATGGGGAAAGCAGGACTTAGGGGGCTGAAGAAGTTCAGAGTTGGGGGTGACAGTTGAAGCAGGAGCTTAGGTAGAGCTGATTCCATGTCCACATTCCAAGTACTTTTACATACTTCCCACACTGTTTTCTCAGCTATTCTCACAGAGACCCAGAGAATGTTTAGTGATTTGCCCAAAGGAACGTGACTTGTAAGTGGCAGGGTTGGAACTAGGTCTTCCAACTCAATTTTAGGGTTTCTCCCTCAGCATGCCTTAACATCCACAAGAAGGACATCCTCAGTGCTCTCTGGACGCCCATCCTGACCTAGTCTGAGGCTCAGATGGGCAACTAGCAACTGAATCTGGGTGCTTGATTTTTCTGAGCAGAATGACCTAAAGGAACAGGGGGCCAAAAAGGAGGGAAGAGGGAATACCTTTCTAAAAAAGGCATCTGGAGCTGTGCGAGTCAGGGCGCCACCTGGTGGGCATAAACTTTCAGCCTCAGGAGTCAAATCCGGCTCCTTACAAGGAAGAACCCTGCAGTGGCTTTAGGGTGATATTTTTAGCCTTTCTAATCCTGAAAACATTCCAAGAGGCAGTGGAGCAGACTCTCTGGAAAAGCATAACTATGCAGAAGGATCTTGATTCCATCCAGCTTAACAAATCTGGTCTAAGCACCTGCTAGATGCAGACCCTTGGATGAGGAATGCAGGAACAAAGAGGACTGACTATGCCTGCCTGCAAGTGTTGGTACTTTGCTGGAAGCAGAGGGACTGTTGTGGACACAAAAATGACATAGATGAGGATTATAAGGAAAATACAAAAGGGAATGAGAGAGAACTATAAGGGGAGGCCTGGGGACTCTTCAAGTATAAGGTCATTGGAGGTAAGACAGGTTGTGGGCAAGTACTTGTGGGAGATAGCATTGTTGAAAGTGGCAATCCCCATGAGTATTGAGTTCCCTCTGTTAGTTCTGGGGATGCCAAGAATGCAAGGCCATGATCTCTGCTCAATCATTCCTTAGGGTTGTGTTTGCAACCTTGAGAGATGAGGGAATGTCTTCCCCCCAAAGAGCAGGCTTGCTTACATCAGGAATGGTGATGTTGGAAGCCATGGGGGTTCCCCAAATTCAGTACTTCTCAGTCAAGTCCCAATGCATGTGTGATGTCCATCTGGGCCTCTCTATGTTGCCTTGTGAAGGCTGGGGACAAGGGGAAAAGACATAATTATGATGCTCGTGTTGTTTTGCCTCTGAGTCAGGAGTCTCATGTCTATGAAATAGCACCAGACCAGCTTATTTGTCAGTGGGGTGAAATCGCAGACCCTGACAGGTGTTCTAGGCAGAGGAAACCTTGCAAGCAAAAGCAGAGTCCAGACTGCTCAAGGGACAAGATGTAGTATTTCTTAGTTTATTATCTCTAAAGCCCTGGTGCAATGATTCTAATATGGCCAGAAAGGAAGGCAAGCAATTGACAGTAAGGAGGAGCGTGTTGCCCACCCTGAGATCTGACGATTAGCACTTGCTAATCAGAGTGACATTCTGTTCGGTCTTTAGTCTCTGGGTTGCTGTAAAAAGTATTGCATTTATGGATTCAACACACATTTGTTTAATACTTATTATGTGTCAGGCCCCAGGCTGGTACTTGCCACAAATCAGCTAACAGTAGAGGCAAAATATGTACCAATAAAGCAGATGGGTACCGGCACCTGCAGAATCCTGCCTTGACTCTTAAAACTAAATTATCAGATAAACATTCCCTGGACAGGTATTGAGGCACACCTGTAATCCCAGTGATTTGAGAGCTGAGGCAGGAGGTTTGCAAGTTTGAGGTCAATCTGGGCAATTTAGTGAGACCCTATCTCAAATAAAAATTTAAAATGGCTGGGGATTAGTTCAATGGTAAAGCACCCTTGGGTTCCATGCCCAGTAGTAAGGAAAAAAAAAAAAAGATGTGATATGGAACTTTTCCCCAACATTGATTTTTTTTCTGCTGCCAAGAAATCTCCCCTTAATCTAGACAGATAGAGTGGAACATTGTTGCCATGATTCAAATAGATCAAGGGTCACAGAAGCCACTAGAGACTCAAGAGAACCTTGACCCAAGTAGCCAAGAGCATGGCATTCAGGCACCAAAAGAGGCAGCAGGAATCTTCAGTGGAACTGCACCGCTTTCCCAGGCTCACCTCCTCATGGTAGTCTTCTCCTTCCCTGTACTGCTTGGCCCCTGTTGGAGAAGCAGTTCTAGATGGGCAGATTTATACTCTAAGGCCCAGCTGCCATGTCCCCCACTCCACTTCCCACCAAAGCTGGGCCTTTGGAAACCTTTTCCTGGAATTTAGCTAAACCTTTTCCTGGAAACTTTTTCCTGGAATTTAATTCCCCAGAGGAACTAGTTTTGCTAAAGCAGCCAAAGCCAGTGCATAAGGCAAATCTGTGGGGAGTAGAAGTTCTGAACAGAGGAAGCTAGAGTGAAAAGAACGATGTATTCATCAGTGTTCTCTAGAGAAACCAAGCCAGAGGAGGGAGGGAGAGGGAAGGGGAGAAGGAGGAAAAGACAGAGATCATAAGAAATCAGCTCACACAATTATGGAGACTGACAAGCCCCAAGATCTGCAGTGGGCAAGCTGGAGCCCCAGGAGAGCCAATAGTATATAGTTACTGTCCAAAGGTTGGCTGTCTCTAGACCCAGGAACCACCAAAGTTCCTTTGAGTCTGAAGATGGGAAAAACCCCTCATCCCAGCCTGAAGGCAGTCAGGCAGGAGAAGTCCCCCCTGCTCATAGGCAGAGCATCCCTTTTGATCTATCAGGACTTCAGCAGATTGCCTGAGACCCACCCACACTGGGGAGGGCCATCTGTTTAATTCAGGCTACCAATTCATATGAACATATGAATTGGTAGCCATCAACAACATCTGCCATCTTAGTCCATTTTTTTGTTGCTATAACAGAACTCTTGAGAATGGGTAATTTATAAAGGAAGGAGATTTATTTTGGTTCATAGTTCTGGAGGCTGGGACGTCCAAGATTGAGTGACTACATCTGGTGAAGGCCTTTTCCTGCTTCAATTCATGGAAGAAAAACAGAAGTGGAGCAGATGCATGTGAAAGAGGTGCAACAAGGGAACACCCTTGCTTTATAACAACCCGCTCTCCCAGGAACTAATCTCATATTTTGGATGAGAGCTCACTCCAAGGGACAGGCAGAAAACCCACTTAGCGACCAGATCACCAAGCAGAGGACATCTCTCAACACCACATCATGGTGCCCAGGGGTGATTCCAACATCAGCTTCGAAGGAGAATGATCATATTCAAATCACAGCACCAAGGATAATGTTAGGCCAAATACCTGGGCACCTGTGGCTTGGTCAAACTGACACCAGATGTGATGATGCCTGCCTGTAATCCCAGGGACTCTGAGGATTGCAAGTTTGATGTCAGCCTCTGTGACTTAGTCTCAAAAAAATACAGAGTGGCACATGCCTGTAATCCCAGCGGATCGGGAGGCTAAGATAGGAGGATCGTGAGTTGAAAGCCAGTCTCAGCAATGGTGAGGTGCTAAGCAATTCAATGAGACCCTGTCTCTAAATAAAATGCAAAATAGGGCTGGGGATGTGGCTCAGTGGTTGACTGCCCTGTGTTCAATCCCCAGAACAGGAAAGAAAAAAATACACACACACACACACACACACAAAGGGCTAGGAATGTAACTCAGTGGTACAGCACCCCTGGGTTTGATCCTCAGTACTACACACACACATACACATATGCACAAACACAGACAAAGAGTTGGACGACAGTCAGTTACCCATGATTTACTGTAGGTCACTGAGCTGGACTTCATTTCTGTGAGCACAGGGTAGCTTTACCTATCCTCTCTGGCTACTTTTGTACTTGAGCTAACTTACACATTACTATACCTTACAACGATCCTAAAGCAAGTAGGCCTGAATCCTAGCTCTACACAGTAGTGGTTTTAAAATTCTTTGGCTCTCCTCACATCAAGATGTTAGGTCTTTGTACCCTTCCAGTGAATCTGGGTGGGCTTATGACTCAGTTTTAACCAGTGGTACAGCAGGAGCAACACTGAGGACTTCCAACCTATGTCAAAAAGGCAAGGCAGTTGCCTTGTTTGCAATTTAGCAAGACCCTGTCTCAAAATAAAAAAACAAAAACATGTTAGCTCTGAACCATCATGGAAGAAGTCTCACTACCCTGAGGCCACCATGGTCCAGGTCACACCAAGAAGCCACTGATGGGACGCACCAGGATGTGGCTGCCCAGGGACTTTGAACATGTCGGGGATCACCCTCAGCAGACTCGCCCAGGAGAGAAAAGCTTGGAGGAGGGACCATCCCTTTTGCTTGTGGTTGTCCCAAGTAAGAACCTAGACAGCACGATGAACCTGATGAATTGGGAATGTGCCATCCCAGGAAAGAAGGGGACTCGTGGGAAGGAGGCTTGTTCAAGCTGTGGATGCTCTTCAAAGATGATCATCCATCCTCACCACCGAAATGTAAATTTGAGCCACCACGATTTCACCTGAATGTGTGTCCTTCTGGTACGGTGTGTCTGTCCATCCTGGAAGAGGACAAGGACTGGAGGCCAGCCATCACGATCAAGTAGATCGTATTAGGAATACAGGAACTTCTAAATGAACCAAATATGCAAGACCCCACTCAAGCAGAGGCCTACATGATTTACTGTGTAAAAACAGAGTGGAATATGAGAAAAGTGTTCAAGCAAGAAGTTTGCACCTTCGTAGACAGCAACCCTGTGGCACTGCAAAAGTGGCACACAGAAGTGACAGACAAAGCATAGATTTATTGAAGGAGAAAATACTCTATAAAGCAGAGGAGAGAAGACAGGGACAGAAAGGGAGAGAGGGAGGGAGTGGGGGATGGGGGAGGGAGAGAATGTCGGGGGATTCTTGTCTTATACGTTGAGCTATGTGTGAGGTGTTCCCCTCCTTGTACAGACCAGATTGAAGACCCTGCATCATTTATTCCATTGGCCACTTTATGGTACCTCCTTAAAATACCAAACCTGTGGCAGGAGTTGTCTTAAGCTATAAGCCTCAGTGGTGGGAGTTGTTATGGTAATGGGACTTACCAGTAAACAGGGACATGATGACTCAACTTCCATCTGGTACCTTTTTCTGTACCTTCCACCATCTTGACATCCTAAACTCCTACCTAACAAAACCTTCAGGACTCAAGATTATTTGGGCAGTTATAAAAAGTTTTGCTAGTATGTTATTGGGTATAATAGAAAGCAGAAGTGGTTATGGTGGTATATACCTATAATGCCAGCCACTCTGGAGGTGGAAGCAGGACGAGTATAAGATTGAGGTCAGTTTGGGCACCTTAGCAAGACCCTGTCTAAAAATAAAATTTTATTTATTTATTATTATTATTATTAATTTATTTTAGTACCAGGAATTTAACCCAGCAGTGCTTAACTGCTGAGACACATCCCCAGCACTTTTTAAAAATTTTTTATTTTGAGACAAGTTCTTGCTAAGTTATTCAGGGCTTCGCTAAGTTGCTGAGGCTGGCTTTGAACTTGTAATCCTCTTCCCTCAGCCTCTCAAGCCTCTAGGATTACAGGCATATACCACTGTGCCTGGCAAAATAAAAATTTTAAAACGGCTGGGGGTGGCCATCTGTTCAGTAAAGCTTTTTGCATGAACCTTCTATGAATTTTATCTGTTTTGTATTTTAGAAATGTCAGTTGCTGCATTCCTGAACTTTTAATTTGCACTATAGGCTTAGAGACTATCAGTTCCCTTTGAACAGATAAATTTTATAGAAGGTTCATGCAAAAAGCTTTACTAAACAGATGGCCACAGAACTAGAACATTTGATGATTTTACTGGCAATGTCAGTGGGACTCCCAATGTTTCTGGACCCAACTTGAACTCTCATCTTAGGCTTTGTATTTTGCTTTCCCAGTTTCACTAATGACACACACATGCCAGAAAATAAAAATTCAGAACTTCACATTAGAAAAGTATTCTGAAATGAAAGGCAAGAAAAGCACTTGAATATCTTACAAGTATAGTAGCATGCTGCCAGGGTTCTTACTAAACAAACAGAGGTAGTAGTATTGTACGTTAGGCCAGTAACTTTTAGGAAGAGTGTCTTTTGGAAACAAAGCAGTAGTCTGTCCCATTAGTTTGATTTACTTTTTCATTTCAATATGTAACTGAAAAGCAAAGCATGGAATTATAGGTATATTGATCTAAGGGCCAGGGTAAGTGGTGGAAAAAGATAAAATAAAAAACTTGCTCAAGATAGAAAAAGGGGGGGGGGGCTAGGGATGTAGCTCAATGCTTGTCTAGTGTAGGTGAGACCCTGGGTTCAATCCCCAGTAGCAAGCAAATAAAAACAAACAAACAAACAAAAGAAGTATAGTCACTTCTACTTCTACCCTTGATTTTCAGATCCACTGGGGGAATAGTACCAAATAATGACACAAAGTATATACTCCCTTTTTTGGGGGCAGTACTGGGGATTGAGTTCAGGGGTGTTCTACCACTGAACTACACACACACACACACACACACACACATTTATTTATTTTGAGATGATCTTATTAAGTTGCACAGGCTGGCCTTGAACTTGCAATTCACTTGTTTCAGCCTCCGGAATCACTGGGATGACAGGTCTGTGCCACCATGTCCAGCATATACTGCGTCTATAAGAAAGGACCTCATCCTTTCAGGGTCTTGTCTCTCAAACAGCACTGCAACTGAGTCTTCAGTAAGCCATTCCACCTTTCAGTTAGTTTGGCTACTTTTGGGTGATGGATATTAATTGCATGACTGTGAGCCCATTGCTGTGAAATGAGTTCTTTGACCAGAAGTAATGCTATTAGCAACCCCATGAAGCTGGCTAAACACTGTGTGAGCCCATGGATGGTGGTCCTAGCAGAAGTATCACCAGCAAGAAAAGCAAGTCCAATTTCAGAACATGTGCCTACCACAAGAAGGATAGATCTGTGCCTCATGGAAAAGAGGTGCAATGAAATAAATTTACCACAGATGGCTTGCTGGTCTCCTTGGTGAATAATGCCAAATAGAACCTTGTGTGGATCTCTGCTTTTGGCAGATTAGGTGTACTCAATCTGCCACTCAGTAGTGTGTGGGAAGCCAACCCTGAGCTATTTAGCATCTTCACTCAACCTTGAGCCAAGGCTTGGCATTCCAAGTTATTTTGTGGCTCCTCCCACTTAATGGATTATGCAATGCCCATGACCTCAGTCTTTGCTAGGCTAGGGAGATTGCTCTTGTAGCTCCAAAATTGGGAGTAACCCATTGGGCCTGGACAGCCCACCTCCTACCTTGTTTGGCAAAAGAACATTATGTAGAAAACCTTTGATATTTCCCCCATATAAATAAACACAACTTGGGCTCTCACTCTCTCTTCCCAGTATGGAAGGATTGTGAATGAAAAAAAATAAAAAAAGAAAAAGAAGAAAAAAAAAGAAAACAATGAGAAGTTACTTAACATTTGCAAGCAGGTTCTCTACATAATATTTATTTTTACTCATTTAAGAATATAAGTATTGGACCGGGCACACAGTGGCACACGCCCGTAATCCCAGTGGCTTGGGAGGCTGAGGCAGGACGATCAGCAATGGCAAGGGGCTAAACAACTCAGTGAGACCCCTAAGGTCAAAGAGCCGTCCCACCCCCACTTTCTGAAATCACTTTCTGTGTTAGTGTGGTTTTTTCACCACCTTCTTTTCTTAGCTTTATTTTGTAGCCAGCTCACTCCACAGAGAGGAAACCCAAATTCCATCACCTGCACAGGACGTGGGCAAGAGTAGTGGTCAGTTTTAGTGAGGAAAATTCCAAATAGTTAAACCCATGTGTCGCCTCCATGTCTGCCATGATAAGTCACTTTGTTCACAGGCTCATTGAACAAGACCTTGGGAGGATAGAAAAAGAGGCTGACTGTTAATGCCATCAATTCTTCTGCCTTCTTTCATATATAGATCTTTACCATCTTGACATTCCATAAAACATCATACTGGTCTATTACGTTGACAGTATTAGGCTAAGTTGGTCTGATAATCAGGAAATAACAAGTACTTTAGATGCCTTAGTAAAACTTACATGATCTGGAGAGTAGGAGATAAGCCCTACAGAAATTGAGAGACTGTGGGCTGGGGATACAGCTCAGTTGATAGAGTGCTTGCCTCACATGCACAAGGCCCTGGGTTCAATCTCCAGCACCACCAAAAAACGTTGAGGGACTGGATGCTTTAGTGAAGTTCTGGAGCATTCAATTAACTTGAACCATATTCAGATAGGCCTTCAATGGTGAAAGAGACCTACATCTCATGCTCTGCCAAGTTTTTAATCAGTTTTTAATCAGTTCCAAATTAAGACAAGACTCTGCAATAAGTTCAGACTGCAGTATAAGCCACTGTTCAACTAAAGCCTAATGATCCAGCAGATCCAAAGATACTTAGTGTTTATGACAAGTAGGGATTGCTTACCTACAAGCCACACTGTCCTTCAATTAGAACCAGGTTTGTTCAGGTATAAGATACAATGTGCTCAGAAAAGAAGAATCATGATTGGTTCAGATAATCATGGTACTTTGACTCCCCTGATCTCATTTCAGCCAATGAAATGTGAAGATAAATTTAATGGGCAGCCTTGGGGAAAGAATGTCCTTATTGCTTAAAACTGATTCATGGACAGTTTTAATAGAATGAGAATACAAATCACAGACTGGGAGATAAGATTTGCAAAAAATAAAACACTGTTATCCAAAATATATAAAGAACTCTTACCAGGCATGGTGGTGCCTGTAATTCCAGCAGCTCCAGAAGTTGAAGCAGGAGGATCACAAGTTCAAAGCTAGCCTCAGCAACTTAACAAGGCCCTCAAAATAAAAAAATAAAAAGGGATGGGGATGTTGCTCAGTGGTTAAGTGCCCTGGGTCCAATCCCTGGTACAGAAAAAAAGAAAAAGAAACTCAACAATAAGTAAATAAAAAACCCAATAATAAACCAAAGATACACATATAGCAAATAAAGCATATAAAAAGATGCTCAATATTTAATGTCATCAGAGAATTACAAATTAAAGCAATGATGTGATACCACTGTTCACTCATTAGGATGGGAAAAATCCAAAACATTCACAACACCAAATTGCAAGGATACAGAGCAACAGGAACTCTAATTCATTGCTGGTAGGGAAGCAAAGTTGTACAGTCACTTCAGAAGACAGTTTTGCATTTTTCTTATAAAATAAACATACTGTTACTATACAATGATTCAATAACTGTGCTCCATCATATAGTTACCCAAAAGAGTGGAAAACTTATGGCCACAAAAACTCCTGACAAATGATATTTAGAGCAACTTTTTGTTTTTTTCATACTAAAACTTGTCCTTGATTGACCTTGGCTGGATAAATGGGTAAATAAATTGGTAATACTCATACAATATTATTCAGTGCTAAAAGGAAATTAGCTATCAAATCACAACAAGACATGGAAGAATTCTAAATGCATATTACTTAGTGAAAACATAGCCAACTGAAAAGGCTGTTTTGTATGATTCCAAATGACACTCTGGAAAAAGCATATGCTATTAGCCAGCTTTTCATTGTGTGACAAAATATCTAGTAAAGTCAACTCAGAGGAGAAAATACTTATTTTGACTCATGGTTTCAGTCTATGATAACTTGGATCCATTATCTCTGGGCCTGTGGTGAGGCAGATTATCACGGTGTGCAGCGTGTGGTGGAGCAAAGCTGCTCATCTCATGACAGCCCCAGTGACCAACTTCCTCAAAACATGCTCTACCTCCTAAAGTTTCTACCCCCCCCCCAATAATCCATAAAGTTATGAATCCACCAACAGATTGATGCACTGATGAAGTCAGAACCCTAATAATCCAACAACCTCCCAAAGGACCCCTCTGAGATCCACATCTCTCTGCGCTGGGATCCGCATCCTCCAACAGGTGAGCTTTGGGGAGACGTTTCAGATGCAAACCATAATAAGGCAAAGCTATAGCGAAAGTAAAATAATTCATGGGATGCCAGGGGTTAGGAGGGAAGGAGATGAATAAGCACATCAGAGGATTTTAGAGCAGTGAAATAATTCTGTATAAAACTATAATGGTAGAGGGCTGGGGTTGTGGCTCAGTCATGGAGTGCTTGCCTAGCATGTGTGAGGCACTGGGTTCTATCCTCAGTACCACATAAAAATAAATAAATAAATAAAGGTATGTGTCCATCTACAACTAAAACAAAATTTTTAAATATTTAAAATTTAAAAACTATAATGGTAGATACATATCACTAGACATTTGTCAAAACTCATAGATTGTACAACACCAAGAGCAAACTCTATAAACTAAGGAATTTGGTTAATAATGATGTGCCAATGTAGATTCATTGATGGCAACAAATGTACATGCTATAGTTTGGATTTGAAATGCCTTCCAAAAGGCCCATATGCTAATGGCTTGGTCCCCAGCCTATGATGCTACTAAGGAGGTGGTGGAACCTTTAGGAGGTAGGGCCTAATGAAAGAAATTTAGGTCACTGGGGGCATGCCTTTGATGGGATACTGAGATCCTAGCCCCTTTTTATCCCCCTTACAGTTTCAGAGGTTCAGCACAAAGTTGGTCAACCTCAAAGCTCTGGGTCAGAGATGAGGCAGAACATCATGGCAAAAGGGCATGGTGAGGAAAGCTGCTCAGTTAATACCATCCCAGGAATCAAAGAGAGACAGAGACAGAGAGAAAAAGAGAGCTCTGCTCACCAGAGACAAAATACAAATCCCAAAGGCATGATGCCAGTACCTACTTCCTCTAGCTAGACCTGGCTGGCCTATAGTTGCCATTCAGTAAATCCATTCAAGCAGATTAATCCACTGATTAGGTTACAGCTCTCATAATCTGATTATTTCATCACTGAACATTTTTGCAGTCTCACATATAAAGTTTTGGGGGAACACTACATACCCAAATCATAACATTCTGTCCCTGGTCCCCAAAATCTCATGCCTGCCTCAGTACAAAATACATTTAGTCCATTTTCAAGGTCCCCATAATCTTAACAGTTCCAGCATTCCCAAAAGTCCAAGTCCAAAATCTCATCTGAGACTCAAGGCATACTTTTAGCTATGAGCTCTATAAAGATCAAAAGCAAGCTGGGCACAGTAGCACACACCTGTAATCTCAGCAGCTCGGAGGCTGAGGCAGGAGGATCACGAGTTCAAAGCCAACCTCAGCAATGGTAAGACACTAAGCAACTTAGTGAGACCCTGTCTCTAAATAAAATATAAAACAAGGCTGGGGAGGTGGCTCAGTGGCTGAGTGCCCCTGAGTTCAATCCCTGGTACAAAAAAGAAAAGAAAAGAAAAATCAAAAACAAGTTACAATGCCAGGCATGGTGGTATGTGCCTGTAATCCCAGCAGCTTGGGAGGCTGACACAGGAGGATCATGAGTTCAAAACCAGCCTCAGCAAAATAGAGGCGCTAAGCAACTCAGTGAGACGCTGTCTCTAAATAAAATACCAAAAAGGGTTGGGGATGTGGCTCAGTGGTTGAGTGCCCCTGGGTTAGATTCCTGGTACCAAAACCAAAACAAACAAACAAACAAAAACTACTTACGTATATGCGATATATGATGGCACAAAGTAAACATTTCTATTCCAAAAGGGAGCAACAGGAGCATGGCTAGAAGGGATTGGACCAAAGCAAGACCAAAATACAGCAGGGCAAAAAGTCCTGAACATGGTATCATAATGTTCTCTCAAAGGGCTCATTTAGCTCTGCCCCTATGACCTTCCTAGTTGAAGCCAACATGACCTCTCTTAATCTCAGGGTTTTCCATGCAGCTATGGCTTTCCTCTCACATCTTCATCTATCTCCCTCTCAGGGGTTGCATGTAGGGATTCTGATCCTGCCACACTTTGCCTGGTCTCCCAGACCTTCCTTTGAAATCTTGAAGCCTCCATGACTCCCTAACTCCAGCATCCTGCATTCCTGCAGAACTAGTACTACGTGAATGACACCAAGCTCTGCTACCATTGCAATCAGTAGCCAGGTTTCCTGGGACCATGGCTGCAGGGGCCTCTGAGTGCTTGGGTGGCTGAAAATAGTGAACAAACTTCCTGGACCGCCTGGGCAAGCAGGTGCCCCCATGGTCTCTTCTCAAAGGAATTTTTACTTTTGCCAATTTCTGAGATACCCTCAAGCCAGTTTTCTTAATGTTTCTATGTAAAATACTTAAATTTCTGCATTAGCTATAATCTTTTCAACAATCACAGCTTCCTTGACCCAGATTTACATGTACTTTTCTAGACAGATTGCAAGTTTTTCAAATCTTTTGGTTCTGCTTTCTGCTTCTAATAATCACAGTAAACTTGGCTAAAAACTACCAGCAATATCCATACTACTGCCTGAATGCTGTGCTGCCTTGAAATTTTATCAAATTAATTAGTCCATCACCTTTAAATCCAACCTCCAAAAGTCTAGGACATGAGTAAAAAGTAAGACAACTTCTTTGCCAGAATGTATCACAAATGGCCTCTAGTCCAATTTACAGTCGAGTTCTCCTTCCTCTCTCAAACCTCATGAGCCCATTATACTCTCTCTGCTCTCCTATCAGCATTCTGGTCTTCTGACCTCCTACCAGAATCGGCCACTAAGCTCAGCTTACAACATTCTAAGACTTCTCCAGCCTGCATTTCCAAATTTTTCCAAACTCCTCCCACAAACCAGTTCCAAATATTTCCAAACCATTTGATCAAATTAGTCACAGCAATCACCCCATTTCTTGGTTTCAATTTCTGTTTTAGTCACCTTTGTCACCATGATCAATATACCCAACAAGAACAACTCAGAGGAGGTAAAGCTTATTTTGGCTCAATTTCAGAGGTTCAGTCCATGATCAGCCAACTCCCTAGCTCTGGGACCTAAGTGAGACAGACCATCATGGCAGAAGGGCATGACGGAAGAAAGCTGCTCAGTTCATGACATCCAAGAAGGAGAGAAAGAGAGAGACACGGGGGGGGNATTCTAAATGCATATTACTTAGTGAAAACATAGCCAACTGAAAAGGCTGTTTTGTATGATTCCAAATGACACTCTGGAAAAAGCATATGCTATTAGCCAGCTTTTCATTGTGTGACAAAATATAAATTCCAAAGGCACATCTCCACTAGCTACTTCCTCCAGCCATACCTGGCTGGCCTACAGTTACTACTCAGGAAATCCACTCAAGTGGATCAATCCACTGTGTAGGTTAGGTTACAGCTCTCATAATCTAATCATTCTTGCATTGTCTCACACATGAGCTTTGGGGGGACACCATACATTCAAACCATAACAATGGGTATATTATGGGAACTCACTATACTTTTTGCTTAATTTTACTGTGCTCTAAAAAAATACTCTTTAAAAAAAAAAGGTACCCAGGCTTGGTAGCATATCTGTAATCTCAGCAACTTGGGAAACTAAGGCTGGAGGATCATGAGTTCAAGGTCAGCCTGAGCAACACAGTGAGACCCTGTCTATAAATAAATAGGTAAAATGTAAAAACCCTGATGTATGGAAAAACATACAGCACTGGATGAATTTTGTTTATAAAACTGCTACAACCAGGGTGGGGCCATTAGGAGAAATATTGCCAGCGTGCTGAGAATCCCCCTGCCTCTGGACCTCTTGTGAGAAAACAAGCTCTTGCTTGACTAAGCCAATTCAGTTGGTATAATACCTTCTACTTACCTCTTGATCCATTCTCCACGTTTTCCACTCTGTTCTTGCCCTGGAGGGTGATCCGGTTCAACATCAGGGGGTTTCCCTCCTCTCTGGCTTTCAATTGGATCTGACCAAGAAAAACCACCCACAAGAAATGGGAGGGAGAGAAATGAATTAGGAACTGTTTCCTACCAGGCTCTTGACTGAGGATTCTGGGACTTCTGTGTCTTACAGTCAAAGGTATCCTAACAATATATATGTTCTCTAACTTCTAGGTGGCAATTTGCTTATTATTCATTTATTTTCCCCAGATTTATTAAAGCCTAAACTAATAAAACTTATGTTAATATTTAAGGTCTACAACATGGTGTTGTTTTGATACTTCATAAATTGTTATGGTTTGAATGTTCTCCCCAAACTTCACATGCTGGGAACTTCATCACCAAGGCAACAATGTTAAGAGATGAAGTCTAATGAGGTGGTTAGGCCATGAGGGCTCTGCCTTCACAGATGCTATCCTGTCCATGTCACTGGAGAGGCTTGGTTATCCGGTTATCAGGAGGGTGAGTTCAGCCCCCTCTTGCCACTGTCCCCTCCACATGAGAAGAAGGCTGTCTAGGGGCTAGGGATGTGGCTCAAGCGGTAGCGCGCTCGCCTGGCATGCGTGTGGCCTGGGTTCGATCCTCAGCACCACATACAAACAAAGATGTTGTGTCCGCTGAAAACTAAAAAATAAATATTAAAAAATTCTCTCTCTCTCTCTCTCTTAAAGAAAAAAAAAAAAAGGCAGTCTATAAGCCTTCTGGTAAGAGCCCTTACCAGAAATGGAATTGGCTGCCCTTTTCTTTTCTTTTTGGCAGTCCTGGGGATTGAACCCAGACCCTGTTCATATTAGGCAAGTGTTCTGACACTGAGCTACATCCCCAGCCCTTTTAATTTTTTTTTTAAATTTTGAGACAGGGTCTTTCTAAATTGCTGGGGGGGGTCTCATTAAATTGCTGATACCAGCCTTAAACTTGCAATCCTCCTGCCTCAGCCTCTAGGGGTGCTGGGATTACATGCATGTGCCACCTGACCCACTTTCCCTGGCATCTTGATCTTGGATTTTCCAGCCTCCAGAACTGTGAGAAAATAAATTTCTCTCATCCGGGCTGCTTGGTCTTTGGCATTTTGTTATAGCAGCCCAAGCATATTAATACAATATCACCTTTCATTCTAATCTATATGAATGGTGTTTTGGGTACTGGGGATTGAACCCAGGAGTGATCTACCCCTGAGCTACAGCCCCAGCTCTTTTATTTTTTTTATTTACTTTTTTTTAATATTTTATTTTTTTAGTTATAGTTGGACACAATACCTTTGTTTATTTTTATGTGGTGCTGAGGATCGAACTCAGGGCCTTGCATTTGCTAGGTGAGTGCTCTACCACTGAGCCATAACCCCAGCCCACCTCTTTTATTTTTTATTTTGAGGCTGGGTCTCACTAAGTTCCCCAGGCTGGCCTCAAATTTGAGGTTCTCCTTCCTAAGCCTCTCATGTAGCTGGGATTATAGGTGTGTGCAACCATGCTCAACTGAATGACATATACATAATGTACCATTTGCTTGTAGGGCTTTGTTATTTTTTGGCTTGTCCAGATTGTACTTTCAGACAAAAGGACTGTCATCAAAGTTGCCTTGTGTAATATCATAAACAGAAGGGTGTTTTTAAAAAGAGCTTAGAGGGGCTGAGCTTAGAGGGGCTGGGGTTGTGGCTCAGTGGTAGAGCACTCACCTAGCATGTGTGAGGCACTGAGTTCGATTCTTAGCACCACATAAAAATAAATAAATAGAATAAAAGTATTATGTCCCACTACAAATATATATATATACATATATGTATGTGTGTGTGTATATATATATATATATATATATAAGCTTAGAATGTCTAGAATCATTTATCAAGGAAAATCAAAGTCAACTCACCATCTGCTTGTCAGTTGAGTGTGAAAGTTCTCCCTGCTCTCTCTAGAACAGGACATATGGCAAAAAACCCATGCAAAGTTGGGCACGGTGATGCACACCTATAATCCCAGTGGCTCTGGAGGCTGAGGTGGGAGAATCTCGAGTTCAAAGCCAGCCTCAGCAACTTAGTGAGGCACTTAGCAACTGAGACCCTGTGTCTAAATAAAATACAACTGGGTATGGCCCAGTGGTTAAGGGCCCCTGAGTTCAATTCCCAGTACAATAAAAGAGAGGGGGTGAAGAGAGAATGGGTAGGGGAGAAGAAACCCATGTGAATCAGTCTCAGTCACTGGGGGACCAGACCTGTCCAGCTGTGTGAACAGCTCCTGGAGGATAGGGAAAGGGAAAGAATCCAGTACTGACTTCGTATAGAAGGTACAGCCGTCCCCCAGCATCCACAGGTGGATGGGTTCTAGGAAGCCCCACACTCAGATATCAAAATCTGTGGATGGTCAAGTCCCTTGTATAAAATTGTATAGCATTATAATTGGGATATGAGGTATTATCCCCCCCAAAGCTCCTGTATTAATGAAGGAGCTAAAACTGAAATGTTAGATTATGAGCTATAGCCTAATCAGTGAATTATTCCATTTGATGGGTTAATAATATGAATGGATTACTGGGTAGTAACTGTAACCAAGTGGGGCATGAATGGAGGAGGTGGGTGACTGGGGCATGCCTTTGGAGTTTATAATTTGTCCCTGGTGCCTCTATCTATCTCTGCTTCCTGGCCACCATGAGGTGAGCAGCTTTTCTTCACCATGCCCTACTACCAGGATATTCTGCCTCACCTTGGGCCCACAGCAATGGAATTGGCCAATCATAGACTGAATTTCTGAAACCATGAGCCAAAATGAACTTTTTCTTCTCTATTTTGTTCTTGTTATGTGTTTTAGTCACAGTGACAAAAAGCTGAATAACACACATAGTATTGACATAGAACCTGCATGCATCCTTTATTTTTATTTATTCATTTATTTATTTTTTGGTATTAGAGATTATTTTATATTTTGAGACAGTCTTGCTAAGTTGCTTAGGTCCTTGCTTAGTTGCTAAGGCTAACCTCAAACTTGGTATCTTTCAGCCTTAACTTCCCGAGTCACAGGGATTACAGGCATGGGTCACCAAACCCAGCCTCCTGTATAGTTTAAATCATCTCTAGACTACTTAAAATAGCTAATGCTCTGTAAATTATGTTATACTATACTTTTTAGGGAATAATGACAAGAAAAAAGTCCATACATTTTTTTCCCTAAATTGTCTGAAACAATTTTTTTTCTAATATTTTCTATCCATTGTTGGTTGAAGCACTCAGCCTTTATTTAATATCTTACTTTGTCCTCACAGTAACACTGAGAGGTAGATAGGACTATTCCCATTTTATTTATATATTTTTTTTGCAGTGCTGGGTATTGAATCCAGGGCCTTGTGCATGCCAACCATATACTCTACCACTGAGCTATGTCTGTAAGCATGATTATTCTCATTTTAAAGATGAGAAGTTGAAAGGCAGAAAGTTTAAGTCACTTGAACAGACAGAACCCGTGTTTTGGATTTTAATTTCCTTAAGGTTAAAAACAGTTCTGAGTTGAACCATTTTGGAACCTGAGACAAAAGGAAAAATATGTGCTTATCCAAATACCCTTCCATGTTTTGAACCAAATGGAAAAAAAAAGTGGATAAAAACACTGCAATCAAAAAACATGACTTCATTTAAAGCCCCATGTTGCCCAATCTGTTCATGTGCTATTGTCAGTCCTCATAAAGCCACTGCGATGGCAGTCTGCCTGGGACCTGTGGGCTGATAGGAAATGACTATTCCCATTACAAAATAGTGCAGAGATATAAAACAAACAATAGCCTGTCTTTATTTTAAATTTCAATATTTTGTTCATCATGGATATTTTGCATTAATTTTGAGTTTTAAAAATACTGCATTGAGATATTATATATCTTATTATGAATTTTTTGGTGCCCTCTTACATTTTGTGGCAGAGAATTCCTTACTCGACTTAATCTGGGTCCTAGGTAAAACCAGATCTTGGCCTGAATGACACCAGGTAATATTCCCCAGAGTCAACCTTCTAAAAATAGGGTCCTATTCATTGGTGGTTTTTGTCTTCAGCACTCTCCTACGGGTGCTAGATGATGCCACTCCTGATCAGGTCTCCTGTGACCCACTCTACCATGGAAGTAGCCCCACGTTCTGAACAGAAATATTGAATCATAAAGCTATAACAATGGAAATGGTTCCATTGTGTGGTAAGCACAGTCACATGGCTGCAAAATGTTTGGAGACACCAGATATTATCCACCCAGCCTTAGTCACATCTGACCCAGAAACCACAAGTTCCTGATTCCTCCCTAGGTATGTTCATCTGGCTCATAGCTCGTAGAGTTCCTAGATTTTCCAAGCACTGCTATGCTGAGTAGTATCTAGCCAATAGTTTGGCTCTCCTATTGCCTAGAGTGGGCTAGATGAGTCCCTGGCTCAGATGCTTGGTTTTTGGTTTAAGAGCATGCACAGTCCATCTTTAGGCAGGCAGTTGGCGGGAGGTTTTGCAGCAATACTTTCCATTGGAGATAACATTAATGATTTCTTTGTTATTTTCATCATTTCCCCAGGGCTTAAGGAAAAGCATCTTTTTAGCTAGAGCATAACATTTGGTGTTACTGCTTTTATGCAAAGGGATGGAATGAAGAACTGTAGACCATGGGATGAGGAAGAACAGCTTCAAAACACTCCCTTACCTTTCAAAATGGAACCCACTAATTTCAGTGTGGTGCCTTGTAATCTCCCCGCTTGGAACTTTTACAGAAGAGATTAAATTTATGAGGTCAGCTTTGTTGTGAAAAAGAAGTCAGGGAGACCTCACTGCCTATACACAGCCATCCTTCCTGACCATTTCTGGACAAGTACACAAACAACCCCTCATCATCCAAGGAAGAAAACAACAATTTATCAATAGCCTAATGGATACTCTGCACCCACTCCTGCCCTCTCCAAGTTCGAAGCTTCGCCTTCTAAAAACACAAATTTGTCACCAGGATAAAATGAGTTAATATTTGTAAAGTGCATTACTTGCACATAGTACATACGCATCATGCTATTCCCTGACCTGAGGATCAGACGCAAACTTCTTCACTGCCTGCCTCTGCCATCTGCTTCCCATAGGGAAGGGAATCGCCTTGCTGGCACTACCCCAGGCCTTGTTTCATACTCGGGCCTCTTTTCATTTCTCCCCAGCAAAGGTATGTCTTGGCCCTAGCACGTGCCCTTGCCTCTTCCTTAAACTCTCTCCCCAGACCCATTCCTTGTCATTCTAACAATTTCAACTCCTTCCTATCTCCCTTGAAAGTTACATCTTCTGCCTTCCAGGACTTCCCAGAGGAAACTTAGGTACCTCTGTTATGCCCCTCACAGCATAATCGTAATCACAGTTAAATGCTTTAGGTGTTTGCCTCCCCTACTAGGCTGTAAACACCCCAAGGCTATATAGTTGTTACTTCCTGTCAGGGAACCCTGACAGGATCTGTCGCTAATGAACGAAGTCGAACGAATACAAACTTTTAAGTACTGTCTCGATTGGGTAACTGGCCCAAAGTCTCAGGGTTGACCCAACATTCAAGCCCCACTTGACGTTCTTGCTTTGAAGACCATTCTGACTGCTGCAGGGACTGCACCTCCTCTACCTCAAAGCTGGAGCCAGAAGGTGGGCTGGGAGGCGGGAGGTTTTAGGAGCTGCCGAGTATAAAGGTTCTGCAGGGGCTACACGCATCCAGGAACTGGGCGCCGCGCGCATTGGCCTCGGCCCAAGAAAAGGGGCATCCGTCACGTGCACCCTGCTGGGCCAG
>NW_025999999.1:3522301-3553022 GCF_001458135.2 Marmota marmota marmota | reverse complement strand
GGGCCAGCCGCTGCCGCACCCGGGGGCAGGAATGCGGCCCCGCCCGGCTCTCGCGCCAGCAAAACCGCGCTGGCCCGGGGGACTGACGTCAATGAAGGGGACGCCTCCAGGCAAGGCGCGCGGGCGGCCGGGGAGGAGCCGAGGGCCCGCGCGGACACACCCCCTCGCTGCTGCTCGGCCGCTGATTGGACTCAAGGAATCTCCGCACTCGATTCTCAAGACCCGAGAAGGAAAGGGGGCAGAGCCGGCCACGCCCCTTGCACCCTGCCACCGTTGATTGGCCAGTGGAGTCTCCGCGTTCGATTTTGGAAGGCTAGCCCTGGAGCTCACAGCAAGGCTGGGGCCGTGGATTGGCTGTTCCGGGGCTCTGGAGCGCTTTCTCTGGGGAACCTGACTGTGACCGAGGTGGCCCGGGCCAGCTCCTGGCTGCGTGCGGCCCGCTTCAGGCAACCAGGTACGTAGGTTGGCGGTACGACTTGGCTCCGCGGTGGGAACGGGCGGGTGGACGGAGACTGGGAACCGCTGGGACACGCACCCCAAACGCACTTAGGGCCCTGTCGTTTTGCGGAGTAGTCACTCTTTAGCCTCGAGGACCGACCCATGCTGGGGATATCGCTGAGTGATCTCAGCCAGAATACTCTCTCCCAGGTTCTGTCCTGCCTGTGAACGTCGCCTGGTCCTTGCAAGCACTTCCTCGGCAGGAAATCTAGAGCTGCACCCGCTCTTTCGAAAGGCCGTGGAATGGTTGGGGTGGGTGCAGCTTAGTTTGCCCCACCTCGATTTGAGATCCGTCGGAGCTGCCCTTCAGCGTACTGAGTAACCGCTCGAACTCCCCATGGGGCGGTAGAGCTTTACTTGGTAGTCCTGATTTTGGATTGCCGCGATTTGCAAAATCCGCAGAAGCAGACAGTAGGCTCTGAGAGATTTCAGAATTTTCTGGGTCCTTCTTTCCCTGAAGACCTTCTCGGCCGTCTGGCAGTAACAAGAATAACAACGGTTGAGAGTGTGGGTCAGACCACCTGGGTTCATATCCCAACCAGCTCTGTGAATTTGGGCAAGTTACTTAATCTTTATGAGCTCGATTTTCTCACCTGCAAGATGGGTTTGACAATAATGTCTCCACAGTGGAGGACAGTGATAATGCAACCTCAGGTGAGGGTTAGAAAGTCCCTCTGAAAGTGCTCTGTTCTACACTTGAAACGAAACTGCCTCTATGAATTTAATCAAAAAGTATGACTTAAAAATACACAGAAGAATTTGTCTCCCTCCATCCTCTTCTCCTAAGAGTGGAGGCCTCTCTAGGAGTTTGTTGTTGGTGATGATGAAGATAAACCATGATTCTATAATGCGGTCAGTTTGTAATCTTCCCCTTACATCATTCATTCAACCAACATGCAGAATGGAATGCCTGTTGTATGGCAGGTACTAGAATGAAAGCTCTCAAATACTTCATCTCCCTTTTCCCATTAAGGATTCTATTTCTCACCATTTTGATGATGAGCAAACTGAAGCAGGAGAAAAGTGAGATTTATACAAGGTTATCCAGTTATCCATGGCACAGCAAGAATTCAGAGTTCCTGAACTCTTAAAGTTATTCCTAGACCTAGTAGTTTATTTCCAGGTCATGTCTGAGAATTGGTCTGAGGAAAGAGCCAGTTTCTTCATCTATCTCCTGGGGAATAGATTTGGAGACCCAGTGGGGTCTGGAGCCCACACAGCCATTTTTTTTTTTTTTTTTAAGAAAGAAAGAATATTCTTTTTTAAAAAAGATAGAGAGGGAGAGAGAGAGAGAATTTTTTTTTAATATTTATTTTTTAATTATCAGCGGACACAACATCTTTGTTTGTATGTGGTGCTGAGGATCAAACCCGGGCCGCATGCATGCCAGGCGAGCGCACTACCACTTGAGCCACATCCCCAGCCCCCACACAGCCATTTGACTCAGCTTCCCAGAGCAGATTTTGGCTGCTGTCCAGTGGCATGCCTGTGCAGGGTACTAGGCAAGGGCCATAAGTGTTGATTCTGGCATTGGGCCAGAGCCTACAGTTATTTTTCTAAGAGGCCTTTGGCCTCTGATTACAGAGATTATTGCTATCACCAGGGTTGTTATTCAAAAGAGACAAACTGAGTAGGAACCAGGAGTTGCCCAGTTTACCCAAGTGTGCTCTGCCTCTCTTGGTCATGTGAGCTCCCTGAGACTCCAGAGAAATATTCACCTGGAAAACTGTTGGAACTAACTTCATATGTTAACAAATAATGCTCAATTGTGCACCATAGTTATATATTGCAAATTCATTGCTGGGTGAGTCACTTGTGAAATATATTTTTGTTAGAGCTCTATAGTTCTTATTGCCTGATTCAGAACAAGTAGTACTTTGTGATTTTCAACATTTTGATACTTACTTTGGGGGTTCATTTTTAACCCAGTTTGTGTCAAATTGAAGTGTTTTGTAATTAGTCTTTACTCATTTGTGCACAGACCCCCACAATTATCTTACGTCTGTTCTGAAATGAGAGATCTATTTGTAGTCTTTTAATAGCCCTATGGTTTCATTTTCCAGTTTTAAAAAAGTACCATTGTTCAAGTATACACTGACCTTCCTAGATTAAGGTCTTGTCCAGGAAATTGGGGGGAAAATAACTATTGAACACAGTGAATGAGATAGGAAACGTTCTTCTGATAATAAAAGTGTTCTGATTCACTACTTCATCAGTTTTCCCAAAGTTTACCATCTAGTCCTACCTGGAATACCCCTATTTTTATTCTCAGCCTCATTCTGCTGTATGAATCCCTGGGTGGGAGGCAGAGCCAAAAGTAGGGTGCTTCGAAATCTGGAGGTGCCAAGCCCTTCCCAAGTTTCATGGAGAGTATTGAAGATAGAGGCTCTGACTCTCCCAGATGGTTTCTTCTTTCTTTCTTTTTTGTTTTGTTTTGTTTTGGTACTAGGGATTGAACTCAGGGGCACCCGACCACTGAGCCACATTCCCAGCCCTATTTTGAGTTTTATTTAGAGATCGGGTCTCACTGAGTTGCTTAGCTTCTTGTCATTGCTGAGGCTGGCTTTGAACTCGATCCTCCTGTCTCAGCCTCTGGAGCTGCTGGGATCACAGACATGTGCCACCACACCGGGCTCCAGATGGTTTCTCCTTGGTAGGTTTGTAACTCAGCTGGCTGGAGGCCATCCAATCAAGGCCTTGCAGCCCTGACAGAATTGTGGAGTCCCCTGGCTGGAACTATCTGGGAAGTCAGGCTCCAGCCATTTCCTCCCCCAAACAACTGCAGCTACTTGATCCTGTTGCCTTCTTTCCCAGGGTGGGCGTGGGGGTGGGGGTGTGACTGAGTCAGAGGAAGGACATCACCTCTTCTACCACCCAGACCAGCCTAGTAGTCCATCCTAGGCTTGGTCATTAGGGTGCTCTAGAGCAGTGTGTTCTGACTTCCACCAGACCTTGACCCCATAATCCGCTGTAGCAAAGACAATATCTGGCCTCCAGAGGAGATTGAGGAGGGAGAGGGGGAGCTACTAGTTGGGGATTTCCTAGCACCTAACTAGCCAGACCTGTCCACACCCTCTGCTCCTAGGCCCTGGCAGACAAGCAGGGTCATCCTGCTTCCATATAGACCTAGCCTTGTCATGGAGCATTGACTCTCAATACCAGGACAGGCCCTCAGAGCTGACTTGATTCCCCTGAGGTCCCTCAGCTGGTGTGAGACAGACCCAGGGCTGAAGCCCAGGCTTCTTACTCCTGAGCCAGTGCTTTGTGTGCTGATCTGGGTTGCAGTTCTACATTTCATTGGTGGAAGCAGGGGATTTCCTTTAAAGTGCCATCTGCTGTGGTTGAAGGTTGGGGGCACTTGGGGGATTCATCCAGTAAACAGCCTTGACACCAGTGAATAGGCTGAATTTTATGACTCCACCCTGTGGGATAATTCATTGTTCTTCTCTTCCTATTGGCAGGGCTTCCCCTTTGTGAATTCTATAGGAATGGTGAAGTGCTTCTCATGGAAACATGGAGAAATTGCTCTGAGCTGCTTGGCTATATGGCAGCTGTGGTTAACATCAGGAGTTGCAGTCACAAAACAGCTTCAGGCCTTGGCTCAACCACTGCTTCACAATTCTGTTTCCTTTTGCTCCTCTGCGCAGTGGGATGAAAATAAGTGTCTAGCCTAATTCCTAGGATTGTGTTGATGATTAAATGATACGTACACATTGCTTGATACAGAACATACACCCCATTGTTAGCTTTCCTATCACCTGAAAGTATTCCTTGGTCACTCTGGTCTTCTTGTCATAGTGTGTTCAATACCATCAGCTCTGGGGACTTAATTCTCACACATATTAACTGGATTTCCATAATAGTGCCTAAGGATTTTACAGTTTCCATTTTCTAGGAAAAACATAATTTCTATGAAATTAATTTATCTGGATGTCTTTTTGTGGGTTTATTTTAGTTATTAAATCTTTTCAAAAAGAGAGTGGGGTTCTTAAGACAGAAACTGGGACTGGGCGAGTGTGGAAATGACTGGAGTCATGAGGGTGGTTATTGAGGTGAGGTGGAGGGAAGGCCAGGGGAGGGAGGGTGTAATGATTCTGGGAGTTTGAATGGGGTGGAGAGATGACTCAAACTCTCCAGAAAAAGAGAACAAAAGGCTGGTTAGGATGAGGGTTGCTTCTGCAAGTGGGTCGAGGGTAGGAAACTAGAATTGCTTTTATTTGATTCTGTACTGTGTGCCTCTTTTACATTGAGTATGTAAATAACTTTACTTGAATATATTTTTACTTTACTTTCCTCCTTTGCGGCTGGCTGCTGGTTGACAGCCTCTTCTGTGGGCAGCTGTGAAGGAGGGCCACTCAGGCCCTGGGGAAGACCAGGACTTGGTCTTCCCTACCCTGTTAAGTCTGGGCTGGGAGGGGAACCTAGACCTGTCCTTAGCCCATGGCTCTGGGCACATGGCTTAGAGGAAATGGAGGATCCATATCACAACTCTCTCCCAGGTACAAAGATTAGGGAGGCCAAAAAAGAGGAAATTTCCACTTATTTAGCTCTTATTGATTACTAGATTCATTTCTTATTACAATCCTGAGAAGTGGGTATTTACATTTAAGGGACAGGCTCAGAGACTGAATAACTTGCCTAAGGTCACAGACCTAGGAAGGTGGCAGGGCTGGGATTCAAACCCAGTCCTATGTCATGCCAAAGTTCTTGGTCTTTCCTGTCTCCAAGCTGTTTTCCAATCCCATAGCCTTTCTAGGCTGTACTGGAGACAGGATAAGGTGGGGAGCTTCTTATGTCCTCATTATTATTCAAAGTCAAATATCCAGAATCTAGGAAGATATTTTCATTTCCTGGATGGGAGACATTGACACAAAGCCTGACTTGTGTTGAACTCTTTAAGTCAATCTCTGTCCTTAACAGTATATTCTGACCTTTCCAGCCTTCTCTTCTGTTCCCATCTTCCCCCACCCTGAATGCTTTGTACTATGGTTAGATCTGATTGGTCTGTTACATACTTTTTGTTAAATTATATGGACTTGGTTCATGCCCCAGGTCTTGAAAATAGGATGTGGAATGTTTATTTTCAATTTGTAAAATTTGAAAAGCAGAATCCAGGTTGAACACCCCAATGTGAAAGTCTGAATGCCCCCAAATCCAAAAGATTTTGAGTGTTGACATGATACCACAGTAAAAACTTTCATACCATGAAACCATTACATGCACAAAATTATTTAAAATATTGTATAAAATTACCTTCAGTCTTTATGTGTAAGACATGAAACAAATGAATTGTGTGTTTAGACTTGGGTTCTGTTCCTAAGATACTTCATTATTTAGCTGTAATTATTTCAAAATTTGAAAAACTCAAAATCTCAAGCATTTCAAATAAAGAATAGTCAACCTGTGGTAGAACGCTGAGCACTGTTCTAAATGCTGTGTCTCTGTATCATCCCTACGAAGTTAGTACTGGTACTAGCAGCTGAAACTTGGAGGGCCAGCCTGCAAGTAGTAAAGTGTGTTTCCAGTCAGGGTAGGCTCCACATCCTCTTTATCTCTGAGTGATAACCTGGGCCTTCATATCAGAGATGTCTAAATCTAGTTCCAGTTGCACAACCACGGGTGCCATAACTTCTCTGTTCCTCAGATTTCACCCTCGATGAAATGAGGGCTGCTGTGTTTATTATACTTAATTAATGTTATAGGAATAAAGCTTCTATAGCACGGCCTGTTACAATGGTAAGTGCTCAACAAATTTGAGCTGTTACTGGGCATCCTGGTGTTTCCCTGGATTGAGAGTACTCTTCAAGTGCTCCTGGCTCTGTGCTTACCCATGGCCTTGACAGCAAGTCATCTAACCTGAGACACACTTCATTAAAGGGGATGAAAAGTAATTCTTATCTCACTAGTAAATGAGATGATAATCGTATTTGTCATATAGCACTTAAATAAGTTTGGCTGTCAGCCTTAGTACCATTTCTCCAAGGTGCCCTGGGAAATTAAGCGTGATTTTTACAGCAAGACTTACTTGTTTGAATCCTGGAGAGCAGAAATACTGGAAGCCCTGGCATTAATCAGGCCCCCAGCTTGGAAACAGCCTCTTCAGCACTGATGTTTCTATGATTTCCATCCTCAGAGTGCCCACAATGGGCACCCCAGCCTCTGTGGTGAGTGAGCCGCTCCCTTGGCAAGCCCCCATTGAGGCCCGGGGTCGTAAACAGGCCTCAGCCAACATCTTCCAGGATGCTGACCTGCTGCAGATCCAGGGCCTGTTTCAGCGCAGTGGGGACCAGCTGGCTGAGGAGCGGGCCCAAATCATCTGGGAGTGTGCAGGGGACCACCGAGTGGTGGAGGCCCTAAGGAGGCTGCGCAGGAAGAGACCCCCAAGGCAGAAACCCCTGGCTCACTCATTGCACCACTGCAGCCGGCTCAGGTGGGTACTTGGGACTGGAGGGCTGAGGGAAAGGGTGCTAATGATGCCAGCCTCACTATGTTCTGGCTGCATGACCTAGAACCAGTTGCTTGGCTTCACTTTACCATGAGTCCTGTTAAGTGGTTTTAATGTCTACACAGTGCCACCACCTGACAGGCACTAACCACTTCTGTTACTGCTGTCAACTCCTGAAGGTGCCTGGGTCCAATCAGCACCTCCTTGCTTTGCCTTGATTCTTGGCCAGGTGGGAGGGAGTATTATTACAGTTCATAATTCTTTTTACCTATAGTAAAATAGGTAACATTCAAAAGTAAGACTGGTTAAGACCTTAGCTGTGGGAGTAGAGAATGTTCTGGGGATATACTGCAGGACATCATGGGTTACAAGTTGTAGAAACTTCACCTTGAGATAGCATCTCCCCAATTTCTCTAGTCATCCACCTCATTGCCTAGGTCACAAGAACTCCGGTCTCATTTTGCTCTAAACAGTGTTTTGTAGTCCATTGTGACGAACATCTCCTGAAGCCCCCATCTTGTCCTCCTTGGCTTATCATACCTTTGCTCCCAGCAGAATCCCAGAGCCCTGCTCTCCACTGGCCAATGCACAGAGCAGTGCCCCTGAGACAGCCTCCAGTGAGCAGCATTGGAACTCCAGGAGGACAAGTGCCAGGATCCGCCGGAACTGGAGGAAACCAAGCCCCACAGGCTACCTTCACCAGATCAGACACTGATCCCAGGCTGGGAATGGCAAGACCTTCCCCAGGAATCATGGGAACTTTACCAAAGGCCTGGGAGGTGAAGATGGAAGACCTGAGGTAGGCAGCCCTGCACAGATAAATGAAAGGAAGAGGCCACTGGCACTGGCCTGCTCAACTCAGAACAGGACTGGAGGTTTCCCCTGGGCTCTACACCATGTGATACCCATTCTTACCACAGTGAGAAGACACAGACTGTTCCTGCCTCAGCCCTTCTTGATCTAACACTATAACCTGGCCTGCATGATATTCTCCTGGAAATCAAACAGGCACTCAGATGCAGCACCTCACCATGTCTGCCCTAATCTGCTGGCTACTACTGTCACCCATAGTCCAGCAGCCTGTCCTACATCCCTGGTGCTGTCAGGCCAGCATGAGGAAACCATGGTTTAAGTGGCAAATAAAAACACTTGCATCAAGAACTGTGTGAGTCTGTTATAGAAGGGGAGAATCCTGAAATGGAGACTCTGGAGCCAGAGGGGGAGGGACAGAAGTTCCCCAGGAAGGAGGCATCAGGGTTGGCCTCTACTGCCTTCTTACCCCATTCCCTGGAGCTCCTATGACACAGCCTTGTTCTTCCAAGGCCATGGGACCCGAGAGGGACAAGACGGTTTTGGCAGGCAGTCCTGATCCATAGGGAAGAACAGGAAGGCTGCTATGATCAGCCTAATACAATGGGCACTGGGCCCATGATTCAATCTTCAGCCAAAGCAGTGAGACCAGCTCTTTAGATGGCTTTTTCACCCTTATGGGCCCACCATCCCAAGGTGCCATAATGGCTAGACCAATCATTCATAAGTGTTAGCATTATCCTTTGTTCCCAATGGCTTGGAAAACTTGTGAGGGTTTTCCCTACTATTCTGGTTCCATTTCAGAAGAAGCATACTATGTATTCATTAGTTTCTTCCTCCCCTTCCCTATCCCACAAGCTAGATCATCCATCACTCCGAGTCAGGGCTGAATAGGGCAATGGTATGTACACAGGGCAGGCTTGCCCTCTGGTGGCCAAGAAGAAAAGCCATTCTCACTTAAGCATAATCCACTTCTTATTCCAAAGCCCTGGAGCTAGATGACTTTGACATACAAAATGTTTTTGTTTTTTCGGAAATAGGGAAAATATGGTCCCTAGTAAGGACCATAAAATCTCATAAAAGGGAATAACATTTCTGCAACAAATATTCACACTAAGAGATACATATGAATAATAATAGCATCATATCAATATAGACTCAAGTAAGGTTTTGAAATGAGTCATGAAAATACTTTTGGTTTTCCAAGCACTGGAACTGTGGAAGTGAAAGACCTGTAAGGAAGCTCTACTAGGGGAAAAGAGCCCCAGCAGCCATGTCTCTGCAACTCCATGGAAACATAGGTTTCTTTGTCCTTAAAACTGCATTCTACCTTCTTTGTCTTCCTTCCCCCAAAGAGAACTGGACAAAAAAGGTCAGAATTGGATTTGTTATTCATACATTTGCATTGATTTAAATACATTACATACAATTTCTACAGTGCATTAGAAGAATGATAATGGGGGCAACAGCACTCTCACAGCCCAGCCTCCACTCCCTGACTGGGGGGACAGGCTTATGGCTGGCAGAGAGACAGGCCATTCTGAGAGTGCCACCAGAAGCCTGCCCCGGCACTCAGGGCCCCTAGCTCTCCCAAAGTCCACATTCAAGGCAGCCTGAGTACAGGCTTCAAGGGAGAGAGGAGACCAGCCAGGAAAGGATGCCCTGCACTCTTGCCTTCCAGACCTTGGACTGGCTCCCTTTTACATTGGACCCAATTTTCTCCTGACTGCAGAGCTGGTCTGAATCAGGACAGTACAGATGTAGCTGGTAAAGTACCAGGTTCCTCTTCAGGTGCCTCTGGCTCTCCCAGGCACCTAGGTAAGGAGTCTTGCCAGCATGTTTGCATGAAGACGTCTTTTCTGTGGAGGGCTACCCACACTGGGTCCCTGCTGGCTCCTGTGGTCAGGAGGCAGGTATTCTCTCAAACCTGGTTCTCAAGGCCAGAGTCCAGGTGGGCTAGATGGGATTGTCAGGGCAGGGCAGGCAGGGGAGTGGTGCCTTTGTCCTCAGGGCATGCATATCTAGCACTGAGATGCTTCCTGTCAGCTGGTGGAAGCCCAGGACAAGCTGGCTCCTGGGGGGCTGGAAGGGATGGGAAGTGGCCTAGCCCAACTGACAGGAGGGCTGCATGTCTTTGCTTTGCATCCTGGATGGTAGGAGCTGTTCAAGCAGAGTACACACAGCCATAGTCCTCACTCCCTTTCTTTGGTTGTTTTTCAAACCTTCAAAATACTTTCTTTCCAAGGCTGATTGACCAATCGCAGGGTGCTAGAACCACAAAGTGTCCATAGCACATGAACATAGCTGCCCCTCACCACAGGTGACACCTTTTTACTCCCTCCTGAGGCCATTCTTTGCTTTGGTGTAGAAAGGGCTTGAACACCTGGCAAGCAGGGCAGCTGGGGAAAAGACACATAAAAGCAAGAAGATGCACACTGAGCTGGGCAGGCACTGGGGGACAGTTTGAAGACCTTTCTGCTTTGGGCCTTGCCTTTCTCAAGAAGCCAGGGACAAACAAATCCAGGATAATAAGCCAGGGAGAAAAGGGAAACTGCCAATTAGGAGGCAGAATGCAAGTCTGGTTGCCAATACAAGCAGAAGTGGGAGCACATAAAGAAGTCCAAGGACCTGATGATATCCTGTCCTCTTATGAGCTGAGACCACCCCAGAGCGATCCATTCTACAACCTGAACAGAACTCCTAAGTCAAAAAAGCTAGGGGGAAATATTTAAAACAACAAATTAGAGAAGGACTGGCACTAAGGATTCAGGAAGCAAGGCTGGGAAAATTCACCCATAGGCCACTTACAGCTCCCAGTGTGTACCTAGGCCATATGGATCACAATCACGTGCTGGGCATCAACTTTCTATTAAAACAGAAATTCTAAGAGTAGCCCCTCATGCCTCTGCTTGAGTGATAGGCAAGCTGCATCAGAGCAGAGAGCAGAGAGGTTCTGTAGATCATATGCAGAATCACTGAGAGCTGCAGAGCAAAATCCTGCACACCACAAGAAGCCAGCCTACTGCCAATAGGAAGAGAAGGAAAAGATTTGGCAAAAACCCAAAAGGAAGCTGTGGCTTCTGTCTGTCCCAGAACTAGGAGCCACCCAGTGGCCCTGTAACACAGCCTTGGTTCATTGGAGTAAGCAACTGCCAGGCACCTGAATGTCTGGGTCTATGCAAATTTAGGTCTGGATTAAAGGCTTCTGACATGAGAGGATCTGGGTTCTGCTACAAGCATTTAAATTTGTTTTTGTTGTTGTTTTCTGATGCAGAATATAATAGGGAATTACAAAGGAGCAGGGTGTCAGGGAGGTAGGGACTTTCCCAGCCTGCCACAGGAGATGCTGGAAGGAAGGTGCTCCTTCTAGCCACCTGGACTTCTGGCCTGGAACTCCAGCCTCCCCTCAGAAGGGCCCAAGAGCACTCTGGTCCTTGATTGTGCTTCTCCCTGTGGGTGAGAAAGCCCTGAGGAGGTGACTTTGAGCAGAGAGGGAGGACTGGTAAAGGCTGCTCTCCACAGGCTTCTCTGGCTTCCTTGTACCCAGCTCCCAGGCATCCTCCCAGCATTTCCTCTGCCTGCCTCTAGGGCTACCACCATGAGAAGAAGGGCTTCCGACTCTGAAAGCTCTGTGTGTAGGACTCGCTAGCAGACCGCTGGTGGGATCGGGCAGTCTCAACAATCACAGGTGGCATCTGGACCAGGTGCAGAGGACTCTTGTTGTCTTTCAGGGCCTGGGTCAGATTTAGGATCTGTAGTGGGAAAAAGGAGACAGATGAGAGAGGCCTGGGATTCCAGATCTTCCTCTGCAGACAGGCCAGCAGACAGAGCACTCCTATAAATCAATAAAAAATAAACACACCAGCAGGTGCCTTGGCTCACACCTATAATCCCAGCAACTTGGGAGGCTGATAAGAGGATTGAAAGTTTGAGGGCAGTCTCAGCAACTTAGCAAGGCCCTAAGCAACTTAGCAAGACCCTATTTCAAAATAAAAAATAAAAAGATTTGAGATCTAGCTCAACGGTAAAGTTCCCATTGGGTTCAATCCCCAATACCAAATAATAAAAATAAAAAATAAACACACCAATGGAAAATCATACAAGTAGACTATAAAAATAGAAATACAAAGGGACAACAAACAGAAAATGGTAACCTCTCTAGTTATTTTAAAAATACAAATGAAAAGCCAGGCACACTGGCCCGTGCCTAAAGTCCCAGCACTCAGGAAGCTGAGGCAGAAGGATTACTTGAGTCCAATAGTTTAAGCCTGGGCAGTATAGTGAGATCCATCCCAATTAAAAAAAAAAAAAAGAAAACAAATACCTCCCCTATTTTTTTGCCCTTCCATTTAGTAAAAATAGTGATGATGACTCAGAGGTGGGGAGAACTCAGTTAAATAGACAGGTTTGTGACCTCTTTTCCCTGTTCTATTTCAGATTTCTATGGGGTAGAGGTTCATTTTGCTTTGGTATGTGAACAGCAGACAAGTACAGGTGTGAATGACTTCTTGCATGTTGGGAGAAACTAGATGCTTATAGAACCTTACAGTGTTAAGGAGTAGGTACTTAGTTATGTGAAACTTGCTTAAACCAGACTCAACTTGTCTCTCTCTTTTTTTTTTTTTAATGTGGTACTAGGGATCAAACCCTGGGTCTTTTGCAAGCTAATCATACGATTTACCACTGGGTTACATTTCCAGTCCTTGACTATCATTTTGAAAGGTGAATTGGCTGAGTATGCAAGACTAAGCATGATATCAAGCTTATTCTTTTACATTGAATTCTCTGACAAGAGTAAATCGTGATTTTTAAGGTGACTTTGAGGGAGGTGACTTTGATTCTGCCAGCCTAATTAGGTCCTAACTTAGGAAAGCTAGGAAGACCACATTACAGTTTTCGGACAACTATAATAATAACAGTTCTTCAACCATTTCATTTTCAGGGAAAATGGACTCAATGAGCCCAAGAGGTGCTCTCAGCAAAAGCCCTTAGCTAAATGGTAGGAAGAAGTAAATGTATGATTATGTCTGGGAGAACAATACTATCCTTTAAAGATGTGAGAAGTTAACTTTCTATATATAAAATCATAATTATAATAGCTATCATGTATTGAGTACTCCAAGTACTACTATACCTTTTTCAAATAATTTATCTCATAATAACCATAATGAAATAATTATTCATTAATTCCATGACACAAATGGAGAAATGAAGTGAAGGAGACATTAAGGAATGTGCCCAGGTTGGCCTCATAGGTAGTAAATGGCACAGCAAGGCATCAAACCCAAGCAGTCTAACTGGTTTGTGCCCTTAACTCCTAGGCCATCCCAGAAGTCCTTTTAAGGACTTCAAGTGATATGCATGATGCCAGTGCCCTACAGAGCTTTCAAATCATTGTTCAAACATATTTTTTACTATGCTTCTGGAAGATTAATAATGTCCTGAGTTTCTGTGGCTCCCTTTGAAGGTGAAAGTGGAAGGCAAGGCATAATACAATTTGAACTCAAAAATGTTATAACTACAGTCAACATGAGTGCTTACCATGTGCCAAGTGTTATTTTTACTTATTGCTTGATATGCATTATCTCCGGCAATCCTCTGTCCAATTGTGCAAAGTATTCTTGCTAACCTATTTTATAAACAAGAAAACAAGGCTCTTGCCCAAGATCCGAGAGCTTGTAAGTGGTGAGGTGATCTGACTGCACATACCAGCTCTTAACCACCAAGGTATATGGCCTGTCTTGAGCAACTTGAAGACAGGGAGCACTGGCTTATTTACCAATAATTTATCCAGCAACTGGCACAGAGATATGCCTGTAATGAGTGCTTCAGCAAGCACTGGATCCCATGGAAGAAGTTGGAGATTGGACAGTACTACCTTTCTTCTCTCATGTGTTTGGACATAGTCACAAACATGTATGGCACAGACTGAAAAGTATATAAAACACAAGTTTTTACACATTTGCTCAGATGAACACATAAGCACATAAGAATCCGAAGGATGGTGCAGGCTTACCTGTCCCCGCATGACAGCAATCTGCTTATGGAACTGGCCCCTATCAAAACCAGGATCTTTCTGTAAAAGAAGGGAAAGAGATAGGAAATGTGTGAATGCCTCATAGGAACCTATTTTCTTTCCCAGTTAGAAACTTTCTAATAAAGTGAGTCCACATAAGGGTTACTGGGCTTGGTAAAGTCAACTAGCACCCTGTGAACTCCTGCTTTTACAGATGAGAAACAGAGAACAAGAAAACATCTAGTTTTCCATCTCAAACTCTGGGCTCCAGTGTTCCATTTGGAAACAAGAGCTCTGTGGATATGTTGGAGCCACATGATGTATACAATACACACTAATGTGATCTACCACCACTGTACATTTCATTCAAACCCATTCGAACCAGGTTCTGCTGTCCATATGTGGGAACTTGCTTTCGCTGGCTAACTCAAGTCAGAGGGTATTAGCCATTCCCTCTTGGCTTTGTCAGGACCAATCAGATAAACCATCAGGAATGTCTTCTTTATGTAACCAGGTTGAGGTTCCCAGGACTTACCTTGAAGAGTTCATATAGGTCCTCCTCCAAGTCTTTGACAAAGTTAGGGTCTGATATCTTTGGAAGAATCAGATCTTTGATCTCCTGAGAGAATGGGACTTTTGCCTGGGGCAACCAGGCCCAGTAAAAGGGATCTGAAAAGAGGAAAGGCCAAAACCAAAGCTGGTGACTGGAAAAGTCACTGCTCATCTTCTGTCTTCTATCAGGGTACTTTCAAAGACAGAACCCCTCTTCCCTGATACATAACAAAAAAGAATACTTACAAATGCTATTAACCATAAAGGTTGTATGGACACTAAGTAGAGGAACCAGGATTCAAACCCAGATCTGCCTAATCCTGGAGCTCTTTCCCAGACATTTTGTGCCCTTACATGATAAAAGACAGTAGAGAAGCAACTACCCACCCTGAGAGATTAAGATGGTCTGAAAATAAATCAAGTGCTGCAAAGGGGACAGTGACTCCCTACTTGTTTTTTCTCCCCCTTTCCAAAAGCTTCTTACTTATAATCAATAAGGAAGATATCAATAAGTAAGACCAGACACTGGCAGCTGCTGTAGTGTCCCAAATAGAATAAAACATAAAAAGATAGTTCTCAGTTCTACGAAAGAATGAGAAGCATGCAAAGTGGACATGAAAAAACTCATCTTTGTGCTTCTAATTTCTCTTCTCTCTCTCTTTTCTTTCTTTATTTGGGGTGTGGGAGATTGAACCCAGGGCCTTGTGCTAGTACTCTACCATGTAACTATACCCCTAACTCTCTCTGTTTCTAATTTTTAATCACCCATATGCCTTCAGTGAGAATAATATAAGTAAAAATTAATAATAATTTATATTATGGAACAGCTGCCATTGTATTAAAGGCTGAGATGCATTATTTCACTAATTCTTAGAATGGTGCTATAATAGAGGTATTATTATCTACACTGTACAGTAAGCAAACTGAGACTGAGCAAGGGAAAAGCCAGACCAGTGTTCTTAAGACTTACATGCCCTCCAAGAGTCAGGATGCTTCAGTGGGAAAGCCAGCCCATTGTCTATGGCCGCCACCTTGATAACAGGTTCCTTCACCACCACCCAGTCTGTATCCTGCAGAGCAAGGAAAGACTAGTTAGTGAGAAAGCCCATCTGCCTCAGACCCTGTAGGGTAGTAGCAAAGCAACCCATCTCACCCAACTCAGACACCAATCCTTCTTCAAATTATTTGGAACCATTCTCTGAGCTGGTTTCTGTACTGTTACCTGAACCTGGTACATTTATGGCACCTCAGACTCTGCTTGATCAAGTTCTCTGTGTTCCCTTCTTATCATAGGAAAGGATAATGACCAAAACAAAGATAATCATATGACAATTCTCCTAAAGATAGGCACTGAGAATCCACTAAATGGAAAAGAAGAAAAGTCCACTTCAGGTGGCCAGAGTCCTTTTTAGTGGACTTTGACTCAAATGCCATTTCACTGGTGATGACCAAATTTTCCAGTGAAAAATCAGATCCACAGAAGATGACAGTTGGCTTTTCTTACACAAAGAAGTCTATTCTGATTCAATGATACATAAAAAAGAAAAGGACCACAGTTAAATGGAAAAAGTGGCAGGCCACCTGTGACAGCCCATGATAGGGACACTCACTATGTGGCTCAATACTTTAGGTTCACCGTTGCCATCACAGGAATAGGGACTGTGGTTCCTAGACACTGCATCAAATCCCTTAATTTTTAAGTGTGGAATCCCAAGTTTTGCCCTACACCTGATGAATCAATTTCTGAGGTAACGGCCTGAGGAATGTACTATTTTAGTTTGTTTTGTTTTGTTTTATTTTGCAGTGCTGGGGATCAAATTCAGAGCCTTATATAAGCTAGAAAGGTGCTCTACCACTGAACTACAACTCTTCTAATAATTCAGGCATAAACTTTTGGAGCCAGTGAGAGAAAGAAATAAAACCACCATGAGAAATAAAAACTGGGGCCAGGTGTGATTGTACACATCTGCTACTCAGGAGGAAGAGAAAGGAGGATCACAAGTTACAGGCTAGCTTCAACAACTTATTGAGATGAGATCCTGCCTCAAAATAAAAAAAATTAAAAAATTAGTTAAAAAGGACTGGGGATGTAGCTCAATGGTAGTAAGCCCCTGGGCTCAAGTCCCAGTATTGCAAATAGGAAAAAAAAAAAAAAAGAAAGAAAGGAAAAAAAAAGGAAAACCAGGGCAGGAGGTTAGTTCAGTAGTAAAGCACTTTGCCTGGCATGTGGAAATTCATGTATTCAGTCCCCAACAATAGTGAGTGAGTGAATGAGTGAGTGAGAGACAGAGGGAGAGAGAGAGAGAAAACCAAACTTCCTGCTACTTTTAAAAGACATGTAGACAAAATAGTGATGGAGAAGAGTAGCAGAGGATGAAAGGAACAGGAGAGAAAGAAAGGTACAGAAGCAGCTGTTTCTAAACTTAGTTCTGTAGAATGATGGTCAATTGTGAAAAAATGTTACATGGTTTGAAAAGGGTGTGATCACAGGACCAAACAAAATTAAACAGATTTGTTTCACACAATACTTCCCAGACCTTTTCTATGCTACTATGCAATGTGAAACTCAAAGGAACAGAATATGTTCCAACTATGTTCCAAACTTACTTGGTCCTTTTCTCATGCTATTCCTATTAAAATTAGTAGGATGATCCTTAAAACACACTGAGAGGGCTGGGGGTGGGACTCAGTGGCAGAATGGTTGCCTAGCATGTGTGAGGCACTGAGTTCGATTCTCAGCACCCCAAATCAATAAATAAAATAAAGGTCCATTGACAACTAAAAAAAATATTAAAAAAAAAAACACACTGAGAAAAACTATACCAAATATTAACCTATTATTTTAAAGCCTTGTTCTTCCCCAATTCTTCTAAACTTATATGACAATTCTGTGTGTTTATGTATTATAAAGATATTCCTTTTCATGCTCTTCTTTGAGCTATAGACCAACCTCTTACCCGAGAGCCAGAACTATCCATTGGATAGTCATATTTAATCAGCCAGTTGTCATTGCCTCGATCTGTAAACAGAAATAAAAAGTTAGCAGAAATAATCAGGGTGACTTTTTAATTTAACTAAGGTGGACTAGGTATTTTGAACACCTGGACCAACCCTTCTATTGAGAGCAACTACAGAAAATGGATAAAATATTTCAAAATCTCTGGAAGGCATTGGTTTTAACCAGACTATAAGAACTTAAAAATCAAGTTCTAGGAGATAAAGAAAATCCAGAAGAAGGGTCCCAGGATTTGTGGCTTCTTTTCCCTTACAAACCTACTAATTTGGGAAGAGATGTGACTAGAAGGTTGAGAAGTAGAACAGTGTTCTAATAGTCTTATATGGCTAGTGAGTCAAAAGTTATAATCTAGTCACTGATAGGGGAAGGGGACACACTGGTAAATCATCCATACTGTGGGTTGAGACCTAAAGAACTATCTATACCATGTAAGCAAGCCAGCACCCTCTCAGTACCTGAAATTAAAGTGATTCTTGGTGGCTAGTGTGCTTGCTGCTTGCCAAAAGCAAACTTCTTCGTCCACACAGGATTTATGCCAGCGAATATTTCTACAATTTCTGATAAAGAGTATCTGATCACCAAAAATAACCAGATAGACAAACAGACAAAATGAAATGAATAAAAACAGAGAAACATGAGAAAATTAAAGCTGTCTATAGCTTTAATGTAAACATCTTACATAGATTTTTAAATGTTCAAGTAAAATATTTAATACGTTTTTAAGGTAAAAAACAAAATTAAGAGTTTCAGTAGAAAACAAGAATATGTAAAAAAAAGGAATCAAAAATTCTAGAAGTAAAAAACTAAAAATTACCAAAAATAAAATTTCAGTATGGTATATGAATTTAACAGTAAATCATGCTGAAGAGGGAGATGGTGACTTGGAGACAGTAAATAAGAAAATAACCAGAAAAAAGCACACAGGAATTAAACAACGCATGCATAGTTTTATCTAACAGCATGTAACTGAGTCTTAGGAGAGAAGAGAAAACTAGGGCAAAAGTTAATATTTTAAGAGATAATATCTGAGACTTTTCTAAACTGACAAATAAAACTACAGATTTAAGATGCCCTGTGAATCCTTAGTAGGAAAAATACAAAGAAAACTACACATAGGCTATCCTAGTAACACTTTTGAAAACCAAAGATAGTGGGAGAGCACTTGCCTAGCATGCCCAAGGCCCTGGGTTTAATCCCTAGTACAGGGGGAAAAAAAATCTCCAGGACAAGATGAACCTAAATAGAAGTTTAGACATGCAGGAAGACATAAGAGCAATAAAATAGGTAAATAAGTTAGGAGATCTAGATAAATATTGCCAATTTTGTTTAGGTAGGACAGTTTGCATGCTTTTTTTTTTTTTTTTTTTTTGGTACCAAGGATTGAACTCAGAGGCACTTGACCACTGAGCCACATCCCCAGCCCTATTTTGTATTTTTATTTAGAGACAGGGTCTCTCACTGAGTTGCTTAGTGCCTCACTTTTGCTGAGGCTGGCTTTGAACTTGTGATCCTTCTGCCTTAGCCTCCCGAGCCGCTAGGATTATAGACATGCACCACTGCACCGGGCTTGCATACTTTTTTTTTCTTTTTTTTTAGTTTTGTTTGTTTTGTGATACTGGGAAATCGAACTCAGGGCCTCACAGTGCCAAGCAAGCACTCTACCAGTGAATCACTTTATCTTTTAGAGATACATATTGAAACTAATAACTGGTTTCTGAAAATATCAACAAAACTGACAAATCTGTAGCTAAATGGACCAAGAAAAAAAAATTTAAAGGCTCAAATTACTAAAATCAGAAATAAAAGCACAGATATTACTACCAATTCTACAGAATTTTTTTAAATTACATGAGAACACTATAAACAACCATATGCCAACAAATTGGATAACCTAGATAAAATAAGTAAATTCCTAGAAACACGAAACCTACCAAGATTAAACCACAAAGAACTAGAAAATCTCAAACTGGGTGTGAGTAGTGCATGTCCATAATCCCAGCTACTCAGGAGCCTGTTAGAGAATCTCAAATTCAAGGCCAGCCTGGGCAACATAGCAAGACCCCCATCTAAAAGAAAGAAAGAAAAGAAAGAAGAAAAAGAAAGAGAGAGAGAGAAAATCTCAATAGACTTACACCTGTAAGGAGATTGATTTAGTAAACAAAAATTTCCTACTGGGCATAGTGGTGTATATTTGCATCCTAGCACTTGGGAGGTTGAGGTGAGTGTGTTGCTTGAGACCAGGATTGGAGAGCAGCCTGGGCAATGTAGCAAGACTATCTTCAAAAGCAAACAAACAAAAAATTCCCAGGTATGATATTGTAGAATTTACCAGAGAAGTAAAGAAGTAACACCAATCCTTCTTGAACTTCAAATCATTCCATGAGGCCAGCATTACCCTCAAAATGAAGCCAGAAAGAGACACTACAAGAAAACTATAGACCAATATCTTTCATGAACACTGATGTAAAAATCTTCAACAAAATACTAGCAAGCTGAATTAAGCAGCATATTAAAAGGATTACAGACAATGCACAAATAAAATTTATCCATGTAATTCAAGGAGAGTTGAATATATAAAAATCAGTCACAAAAAAAAAGACATAATCCTCATACTCAATATAGAAAAAGCATTTGACAAAATCTAACACCCTTTACAACAAAAATACTCACCAAGCCAGGAATAGGGAACTACCTCAATATGTGTAAATCAACCTACAGCAAACACCATATTCTATGGTAAAAGACTGAAAGGTTTTCCTCGAAGATCAAGAAAAAGATAAGGATGCAATTGCTTTTACCACTTCTATTTAATACAGTACTGGAAGTCTTAGACAACGGAATTAGGCAAGAAAAAGAAATGAAAAGGCAACCAAATCAGAGAGGAAACACTAAAATTCAAACGTTTTTTGCAGAAACAAACAAAAAACCCATCTTAAAATTTATGAAATCTCAAGGGACCCCCAAATAATCAAAACAATCCTGGAAAATGATAAAACTAGAAGACCCACCCTTTCTAACTTAAAAACTTACTATAAAACTATAGTAATCAAAATAGTATGGTAATGGTATAAAGAAAGACATACAGACCAATGGAACAGAATTAAGAACTCAGCTGGGTACAGTGGTGCATGCCTGTAATCCCAGAGGTTTGTGGCTCAGTGGTGGAGCACTAGCCTACCATGTGTGGGGCACTGGGTTTGATCTCCAGCACTACATAAAAATAAATAAATAAAATAAAGGTATTGTATCCATCTACAACTAACAAAACATTTTTTAAAAAGCTAATCTCAGAAACTTAGGCGCTAAGCAACTCAGTGAGACCCTGTCTCTAAATAAAACACTAAAAGGGCAGAGGATGTGGCTCAGTGGTTTAGTGCTCCTGGGTTCAAGCTCTAGTACCACCACCCCCCAAAAAAGAGCCCAGAAATGAACCCTGATATGTATACAGCCAAATAATACTGACAAGGGTGTCAAGATCATTTAATGGAAGAAAAGGCAGTCTTTTCAACAAACAGTGCTGAGAAAACTCAATACCCATATGTAAAAGAATGAAATTGGACCCTTAATACCATGTACTATATACTTAACTCAAAATGGATCCATGATCTAAATGTTAAGGCCTAAAAATATAAAATTCTTAGGAAAAAAAAAAAAACAGAGCAAAAGCTTCATGACACTGGATTTGGCAATGACTCTTAAATATGAAAGAAATAGGAAAAAAAAGAAAAATCTGTGTATCGAAAGATACTATCAACAGAGTGAAAAACCAATGGAGTTGAAGAAGTTAATAGCAAATCATACATCTGATAAGGGATTAACATCCAGAATATATAGGGAACTTCAAAAACTGAACAGTAATAAAATAAGTAAACCAATTCAAAGTGGGATGGGGATTTAGCTCATTGGTAGATTGTTTGCCCTGGGTTCCACCTCTAATACCACAAAATAAGTGTATAAATAAATAAGCATAGGACTTGAATAGACATTTGTCCAAGGAGGATATATACAACTGGCCAGCCAATAAGCCTATGAAAATAAGTTAAATAACACTAATCATCAGAGAAATGCAAAATCAAAACTATAATAAGCTTGGCAAGGTAGGGCCCACCTGTAATCTTAGCAGCTCAGGAGACTGAGACAGGAGGATCACAAGTTCAAGACAAGCCTCAGCAATTTAGTGAGACCCAAAGCCACTTAGTGAGACCCTGTCTCAAAATAAAAATAAAAAAGGGCTAGGGATGTAGCTCAGTGGTAAAGTGCCCCTGGGCTTAATTCCCAGTACCAAAAGCAAACAAAGAAAGTACAATGAATGGTTACTATTAAAAAAAAAAAAACAGTAGGGCTGAAGTGTGGCTTGGTGGTAGAATTCATGTTTAGTATGTGTGAGGTCATGGGCTCAATTCTTAGCATCTATCCCTCCCCACCAAAAGAAAAAAAAAACAAACAGAAAATAGTGTTGGCAAGATGCAGAGAAATTGGAATTCTTGTGCATTGTTGGTCAGAATGAAAAATGGTATAGCCGCCATATAAAATAGTATGGTAGTTCATCAAAAAATTACTAATAGAATGACCATATATGATTCAGCCATTCCACTTCTGGCATACGCTCAAAAGGAATGCAAGCAGGTATTTGAAGAGATACATGTTAATTCATGTTCTTAGCAGTGTTATTCACAAGAACTAAAATGTGGAAGCAACCCAAGTGCTCATTAATAGATAAATGGATAAGCAAAATGTGTTATTCACATTAACTGGAACATTGTTCAATCACTAGAAGGACAATCATTGTTCAAAGGAAGGGCATTCCAACACATGCTGCAACATGGATGAACCCTGGGGACATTACACCAAGTGAAATAATCATAAAAAAGGCAAATATTATATGATTCCACTTTTATGAAGTATTTAGAACAGTCAAAATCAATGGGGCTTGTGGGGAGGGAGAATGGAGAATTATTATTTCATGGGTACAGAGTTTCATTTTACAATTTGAATTCTCCAGAAAGAGTTTGTTTGAGAAATGGATGATGGTGGTAGCTGCACAATAATATGAATGTGCTTAATGTCGCTGAACTGTACACGTAAAAATGGTTAAGATAGTATCTTACCACAACGCAAAATACTAGAAAAAATATAGTTCAAAAAAGCATAAATTTGGTCAGGTTAAATGAACTAAAATTAAAATTGCACCAGAATTTTTTTTTTAAATCACTGATGATTATGCAGCCATCTCAAAAAGTCAGAAAAAGACAAAATTAGCCAGGCATTGTGGCCTATGCATGTAACCCAGCAACTCAGAAGACTGAGACAGGAGGATCGCAAGTCCGAGGCCAGCCTCAGCAACTTAGCAAGACCCTGTCTCAAAATGAAAAATAAAAAGGACTGTGGATATGGCTCCGTGGTAAAGTACCCCTGGGTTCAATCCCTAGGATCAAAAAGAAAAGGAAAGACAAAAGTAGCCTGTGGTAATAAGCTGATGCTCTAAGAATGAATTGGGATAAAGGATAAGCGTGCTCTTCAGCGTTTTGGAAGAGCCAGGTATTTCTGTCTGGCACCTGGAAAGAGGCAAGGATAAAATGGCTCCAGGCCTTACCATTTCTAAAAACTACATGCTTTGTCTGGACAAAGCTTAATTTGGAAAAGTATTCTCTTAGATCCTCTCTAAATGCATATGACCCTTCTAACATAGGGTCAAGTTCATCTGACAAGGCACTGTGACTCCCAAGCCCTGTACATCACCAGGCCTTCCCCACAGCTGCTCACCAGTGTTGCGGATAATGTAATCCAGCACCACTAAGCGCTCAAACTGCAGCAGTAGTTGCCGGTTAGTGTTCTCAGGGAGAGGTTCTGCTTCAAAACGCCGCAGCCAGTAGTCTGCATCTTTGTAGCCTTCAACAAAGAGCTGGAATGAACCAACCTGCAACCAAGAGGAAGGAACAAAATCATGTCCCTGCAACCCAAGCCCAAAGACCCGAAGGGTATGCAGGGACCCACTAAGCTCCTGTGGTGTTCACATCAGAGACAGGGAAATTTCCAAGATCCTCATATCTTCATTTCCTTGAAAGTACAGGAGATAAGGTTTGTGACAGAGATCATCCATTCACTTTGTAAAAGAAGCCTTTTATAAATGGTCCAGAGATTAAAGTGAGAAGTTAGGTTTCTCAACAGAAACAAAGAAGACAGAAACCTCAGGGCAGGCTACTCACAAGCCCATATTCAAGTTGGTGGGCATGTTGCTTCCCCACTTGAATGAGTGCTACCATAAACCATTACATTAGATATGCCAAACAAGTGTAATCTATACCTTTGGTGGTAGCCCAATGCGGTTAAACCGCTGTCCAACTTTTGGCACTTTCTGCAGCGCAAGTCGCTTGCCCCTGGACTTCACTCGGTCAATGGCACTATAGTTGAAGGTTTCACTGGCCAGGTATACTACCTACAGTGGAAAGAGAAGAGATACCCAGGTTAGAGTCAAGTTTAAGGAACCAGACCATCATGGGAGAGAATAGCAAGATGCTCACCAATACTGGTTCTCTTCCAGGGCACACAAAAAATAAATAAATGAATAAGTAAAATGCATTTTTTATCCCACCCAGCAACTAGGATAGGGAATATGGCTAGTTTGGACCAACTGGATGTTGACAAAGTGATGTAGGCATACCACTTCCAGGCTTGGCCTCTAAAATCTCTCACACTCCTTAGTTCACATTTCCCCATCTCTGCAGCTGGAAATGAAGGGTTCTGAGATGGTACAACCACACAATGGAAGGATAATATATCTCTTGTCACTACATGAGTGACATGGGGGGATATGAGAGAGCTGCCTAACAGACATGAGCAAAAATAAATTCCTATTATATATATTAAACCACTGAGATTCAGGGATTGTTACGCAACAAATGTGAATTACCCTTAACTAATAGTTACCTCGAGCATTAGAAGAAAAGGCCCAAAGTCTACTTTCTTTCCAAATACAAACATACTACAATTTCTACTCTGTATCTTTTTGTTTCCTTTTAAATGTTGTGCTTTGTGCCATTATTCATATTTTAAAAAGAAACATGAAAGCTGAGTACAGTGGTGCATGCTGATAATTTCAGCAACTCCAGAGGCTCAGGCAGGAGGATTACAAATTTAAAGCCAGCCTGGGTAACTTAGTGAGATCCTGTTTCAAAAAAATTTTTTAATTAAAAAAAAAAAAAGGACTAGGGATATAGCTCAGTGGTAAAAGTGCCCCTAGGTTCAATCCCCAGTACTTATATAAACATTAAAAATTCTTAAAAATTTAAAAATACAAAAATTGTTTTTCACTTTTAATGTACTTCTATATTTATGCACACATTTTATCTGGAATAGTATGAGGAAGGAAACTGAGCACCAGGAGACAGCAGTGGGAGGAGGCTGAATTACTTCTCTCTTTTGACTCTTCTGTGTCTTCTGATTTTTGCACTATATGCATGCATTGCCAATTCAAAAAAAAATTGTAATGGGCCCAGATGTTATGGCAAACATCTGAAACCCCAATGACTCAGGAGACTAAGGCAGGAGGATCACAAGTTCAAGACCAGCTGGGGTTGTGACTCAGTGGTAGAGTACTCACGTAGCACATGTGAGGCACTGGGTTTAATCCTCAGCACCACATAAAACTAAATAAATAAAAGACCAGCCTTAGCAATTTAGCAAGACCCCCATCTTCAAATAAAATTTTTAAAAAGCTGGGAAGATTCCTCCTAGGTTTAATCTCCAGTACCCACCTCCCCCACCAAAAAAAAAAAAAAACCACACACACACATAAATTATGATGGGACATCAATATCATCACACTTGGCTGTCAAAATGCAGTGACACCATTGTAATCCATATGCATGTCCATTACCACATGTCTTATGATTATCCAATCACATATCTAACTTCTCTCTTAAAATTAATGAGATTTAGCAGGGAGAGTTTGGCACATGCCTATAATTTCAGTGACTTGAGAGACTGAAGCAGGAGGATTGCCAAGTTTGAGCCTAGCCTTGGCAACTTAGTGAGACTGTCTCAAAATAATTTTTTTAAAGGGCTGGGGTCAGGCACAGGATTACACCTGTACCCCTAGCAACTTGAGAGGCTGAGGCAGGAGGCTAGCAAGTTCAAGGACAGCCTCAGCAACTTAGTGAAATCCTTAGCAACTCAGCAAAATACTGTCTCAAAATAAAAAATAAAAAGTGATAGGGATACAGAACATTAGTAAAGTGTTCCTAGGTTCAATCCCTTATTACCAGGGGGGGGAAAAACCTAGACATTTTGGGAGACAGAGAACACCTTATTCATATTAGCATTATTCATATTATTCATATTAGCATTCCCAGCACCTAACACAGTACCTGGCATGTTCATTAAGTATTAACTGAACAAATGAAAGAATGAATGAGTTACAAATTCTTTTAGAGAAGGCAACTAGTGAGTTTTAGCATAGTTCAGTGGAAAATAAGCAGAAATAGTTAAAATATAAATAGTTAGCATATAGTTAAAATATAAGAGTTAGCATATAAATACCTTAAATCAAATTTATAAGAAAATTCTTGTCCTAAGCCGTAAAATTCATTACAAATAATGCCTTATTTGCCCATGAACCTTAAAAGCAAAATAATTTATTCCCATACAAGCCTTCTTCCTTCCATTCATCCCATTTTATCAGGGTTCCCTGAAATGAATGTGCAAGGTACTATTGCAAGCACTCCCTACCTTACAAATCAGGAAACTCAGGCATATGAATGAAAGAAAGGGCTTCTTTTTGGGGGGGCAGGGGGTATTCATTTATTTTTATTTGTTCTAATTAGTGAAAAGTGCTTTCTAATTTGCCAGTTTCCACTATGAAAACCCTGATCCTCTCAAGCCATAAAGCATCGTTTGCCTCCTATCACATTTATTTTTGATCATGCTTCCTAACAAACTGCTTTTCTCCTATGATTAATGAAACTATCATAACCTGAAATCTCACAGGAACAGAGAACAGAAACAGCCAGTGAGTGAGAATTAGAACCTCACTATTTGGAGCTCCATAACAATTGTAAGCCCCATTTTCATAGTGACAGATGGACAGAATCTGGTCACAAACAGGGGAGGTAAGAAAGTGAATGATTCCTTTCACTATTCTCAGCAGCTGAACTTCAGTTGCAAAGTTCCATCTTAGTCTCATGGAAGACAACAGTTTTAGCTGTTGCTAACTTTCTGATGCAAAAAATCCTCAGGCATCATTAATAGGGAAAGAGGAAGAACAGACATGGGAAAGAAAAAGGTTGTGTGGGCAACATTAATGATTAGAATAGCTTACAAAAATAACACAGGCTAACCGGAGTATAGCCTGTGTCATGTACTGGGCTATGTGCTTTATGTGGATTATCTTGTATAATCTTTTTGTGTGTGTGGTGCTGGGGATCAAACCCAGGGCCTCATGCATGTGAGGCAAGCAGTCTACCTTTAAGTTTTTTTGTGAAATCCTAATAGCCACTCTAAAAGGAACTATTTATATTCCTATTTTTACAGTAAGGAAACAGCCTCAGGGAATTAATTGACTTGCACAAGGGTCACACAAATAAAAAGCTTCTGAGTCAGATTTCAAATCGAGCCTTCTGATTCTTAAGCACTGCTCTCCAGAAACACCAGTTAGCAGGTAAGCATAGAGCCAAGAACAGGAAGGAAATCACACAGTGATGAGCAAGGAGTATTTTAAAAGTTTTTAGAGCCTAGGAGAGGCTTAGTAGGAGGATTCCAGGTTAGGCAAGAGATCTGGGAGTGTTAATTATCATACAAGATGCTGAAAGTGTATTGTTTAACTATCTTCACAGAAAAATAAAATCAACATATAAAGGGAGGGAATGAGCACAAATCCAGGCAGTGAATTAGGTATCAAATGGGAACCATAAGCCTGGTCAAACATTCACTCTCTCCAGCCTGAAGTTGGAGGAAATCTTTGGAATTGTTTCCTTGATTAGACATTTATTCACTGATTCAGATATTTAATGAACACTTACTTACTATATAGTACTTTGCTAGGTGCTTAGAATGGGAAATGAATATCTCAAGAAGTGATCTCTAACTTCTAGAAATTCACAAACTAGTTGGCCTATTGTTTAGAGTTCAGTGGAAAAGAAGCAGAAATAGTTAAAACATTCACAATAATCCCATTGTCTTCTTAAAAAATCCTAAAACAATGGTGCACACCTATAATCCCAGCTACTCAGGAGACTGAGGCAGGAAGATCACAAGTTCAACACCAGGCTGGGCAACTTAAGGAGGCTTTTGTCTCAAAATAATAAGGACTGGGGATGTATCTCAGTAGAGCACCTTTGTTTTCAATCCCCCGAACTGAAGGGAAAAAAAAAAAACAAAAAATGTAAAACCGAGTTTGCAGGGCAGTTCCTATCTGCTGATCAATTTCTTTGCCATCTAAACCTATGAAGAAAACCTCAAGCAGAGGTTTTTGATCTCAAGGCATGGTCTAGAGGGGGTCAATGGATGGATTTCAACTAGTCACCTGAAAATATACGCAAAATACTAATTGCAAATATGTGTGTTTTTTTCTAAGAACAGGACCTTCAGCTGTCATCAGATTCTCAAAGAGGGTTATGACCCAGAACTATGAAGCCCCCTCTGCAGCCTCAGGCCACAAGATCAGAGTGCCACTTGTTACTAAACCTCAGGTGCCACATACTCAGTGGGTGATGATGTGTCCTTAATTGCTTGAATGCTGACCAACATATTCCTTCCCCTCATAACTCTTGGAGAGTTTCATGAAGTACGGGGGTTCTTAAACAGCTCATCCATTCTAGATTATATCTAAAGTCAGATATGGTGGCATGCTCCTGCAGTCTCAACTTCTTTTGAAGCTGAGGCAGGAGGATTACTGGAGCCCAGAAGAGCCAGTCTGGGCAACATAGCAAGCTCCTGTCTTTAAAAAATAAAAATAAAAAAATTGAAATCCTGAGTTTTAGAAGTAGCTAGGTTTCTAACCAGCTTGGGGTTCCCTGGGATATAAAGACCAAGAGAGCCCATAAATGTGCATTAGACATCTGTGAAATTCCTGAAATTGTATATAAAAATCTGTATGTATGTCCTTCAAGAACAACTTTCATCAGATGAATAATTTGTGAGCCTAATCCTGTTACCTTCTCCCAAAAAAGGACTTTCCAAGATTGAAACAGCCCCCACTGGACCCAAAGTCCCACTAACAAGGTTTAAGCCTCAGCAAAACTTTAGCCCAGCACTAAGGTCACTGACCTTTGTACGGGGTACAATGTTGAGTTCCAGTTTTTGGTCCACCAGGCTGGCCCCTGCCTCTGAGAGATATCCCTGGTTGAGGACAAGGCAGTCACGGCCAAAGCAGCAGGGACAGCACAACTTCTGCAGCCACTTGGTCCACTTAGGATTAAGATGCCCATATGGCTCTTCATTCTTGGGTTTGAAGACAGCAATGATCCTCTACACAGACAAAAGAAAAAGGTGAGTTGGGGGGATGGGTTATAATTCAGTAGTAGATTGTACACTTGCATGCACCAGGTCCTAGGTTCAATCCCTAACACCACCAAAAAAAAGTCAGACCAAGTCAGCAGAAATCCAGAAGGAAATGAGTGCACACAAGAAGACAATTCCTGTTTAGTCAGACAGAGGCTACTCCCTAGCTGGTAAGACACCAGTTTGTATGTGCAACTGAGACCCACTGATCAAAAGAGCTGTGGCCAAAGGTGTCAAGTCTCCCCATTCTTCTTGCTACTTCACTCCTTTCCTTCACTCTTCTCTCATACTTATCTCTAACTTTGTGCTTCAAAGAAATAAGGTGAATGGATTTGTACATTTCTAGAAGCAAGATTCAGAAGCCAACTCAGTGGCTCATCTTGAGCCATAGACTGCAATCTTATACCAATACCAGAAGGATATAACATCACACTGCATATAATAAGAGCTCCAAAGTAATCTTCTCCTCCAAAAGTGAGGAAATAACTTGTCATCTTTTTTTTTTTGCATGTATTCCTGCCCCCATTTATTCAATAGGACCTTTCCTTTATATGGCATGCCAGAACTTTAACACCATAAATCTCCAGCTTCCAAGGTATATAAACACAATTTCTCTTTATCAATTATGTAAAGACTCAAAAAGTTATCAATTAACAGGAAATAAAGTATTATGGAATGAGGCTTAAAAATTCCTTCATCAATGGTTAATTTCCTCTGTCAATCTTATTATCTCATCTCTTGGGTATTAAAATCTTGAAATAAAAAGTTAGAAATGACAAACAAAGAAAACAACCAAAGAGCCAGGCATGGTGACACATGCCTGTAATCCCAGTGACTCAGGAGGCTGAGATGAAAGGATCAAGTTCAATATCAGCTTGGGCAATAGAGTGTACCTGGGTTCAATCCCCAAAAAAGGAGCCTAAGAGACAAAGAGAAAAGAATCTGCTACTGGGTTAGAATAGAATTCTCTTAAGTAAATTCTGATAGGCAAGGGACCAGGACAGAAGAGACCACAAAGATTAAATCCATCTTCTTCAAATGTCATTGAAAATATGGGATAACTAGAAACTCTGGCTCTCCCTCCTGAAGATTTTCTTCCACAGGTCAGTCAGCTCTCTGAGGTTGTTTTACATTTATCTAATTCCCTCCAGTCCCCAAACTGGTAATTCAAAGAAAGAAAAGCAAATATGCTAACCAAGTGACTCATCTTCATATCATATGACCCTCCTCCTCCCCACACTCCACAGCCAACTCAGGCTAATGTTCACTTCATATAATTGACTGTTACTGAATAATCAAGAATACCCTCCTTACCCACCAGTATTCAGTTGAGAAAGAAAATGAATGCCTAGTTTTCCTCACCATCCTCTCTCTCCTTTAACAGACTATCAATTCCTTTATTACATCTAGGAGAAATTTTCAGTTTAGTGCCAATATTTTAAAAATACCTTTCCTTAATACCCACTTAGTAATGTCCCTGTTTAATGAAGAGGTTGAAATACAGATAGCTAACGTAATAGTAGTCCATGAAGATGAGGATAACAACAGAACTGCACAAGGAAGCAAGAGGTCACCCACTGGCTGGTGTCAGGCTCTACAATCAGTTATTGGAACCTGGGACCCAGAGAGTTCCGAATAGCTCAACAGAAAGAGAGTATTATGCTGTGAAAGAAAGGCCCTTGAGCAGGGTCTAGTGATGCACACCTGCAGCCCCAGCCACCAGAGAGGCTGACATAGGAGAATCACTTGAGCCCAGGAGTTCTAGACCAGCCTGGGCAATCTCCCTTAAGAAAAAAAAAGAAGAAGAAGAACAAGAAGAAGAAAAAGAATAAGAACGAGAAGAAGAAGAACAAGGAGGAGGAGGAGGAGGAGGAGGAGGAAGGAGAAA
>NW_025999999.1:3516526-3522278 GCF_001458135.2 Marmota marmota marmota | reverse complement strand
GGAGGAGGAGGAAGGGAGGAGGAGGAGGAAGGAAGGAAGGAAGGAAGGAAGGAAGGAAGGAAAGAAAAACAACAAGAAAAAAGATAGATGGAGAGGAGGAAAAGCAGCAACAGTCATTGTCATAGTCGCCCGCCACCACCCTTTTCTCCAGGAACCTAAAATTTAAGATAGTTCAAGTGCATCACTCATATAGCATAGTGAAATAAAGAGAAATGATCTTTAATTAAAAAAAAAAAAGTGACCTTTAATGAAACAGTTTCTTTAAAAGTTTCGTAAACATTAAATGGATGATTCTTAAACGTTTTGGTCTTAAGATTCTCTTAAATTCTTAAAAATTATAAAGGACCCCAAAAAGCTTTTGTTCAAGGTCTATCTGTTGTATTAAAAATTGAAACTGAGAAAACTGTTTAATTCACTTAATAATAAACATAAACCTACTATACATTAAGCATGATATATTTTAATGACAAATGAAGGTGTATTTTCCTAGCCTTCATTTTCAAAAATACTTTGGTGAAAGAAGACTGGCATTGTTTTACATTTTTCAAATCTCTTTAACGTCTGGCTTAATAGAAGACAACTGGGTTCTCACATCTTCCTTAGTAGTCAATCTGTTTCGATATCACACATGATGTGATCTCTGGAAAATTCCACTCTACACTCATAAGGAAATAAGAGTGAAATAGGCAAATAAAGTCTTACAATTATTAGGAAAATAATTTTTATCCTTGGACCCCAAAAAGGAATTCATAGGAGCCCCTGGGCCACACTTTAAGTACTACTGCATTCTGCATTAGAGGTTGGAGAGAAAAAGCTGTCCTTGACTTATTTAGGTAGAGAAGTCTTGTTTACATACATATTAACTCTTTTTTAAAAACATGTTTTTAGTTGTAGATGAACACAATACCTTTATTTTATATATTTCTTTTTATGTTGTGCTGAGGATCGAACCCAGTGCCTCACAAGTGCTAGGCAAGCGCTCTACCACTGAGCGACAACTCCAGCCCACACATTAACTCTTGTTTGTTTGATTGATTTTGGGTACCAGGGAGTGAACCCAGAGGTGCTTAATCATTGAGTTACATCCCCAACCCTTTTTTAAATTTTTTTTTATTTTAAGGATCTCACTAAGTTGCTTAGGGTCTTGTTAGGTTGCTGAGGCTAAATTTGAACCTGTAATCCTTCTGCCTTAGCCTCCAGAGCCGCTGGAATTACAGATGTGCACCACCACACCTGACACATACACATTAACCCTTACAGAAGGGAAGAAAGGGCTATTCCAAACATATTAAACCCTGAAAGAAGATGAGTCCAAATAGACAGAATGTAGTGAAAATGATTTAGCTTGTGTGTATTTTCACACCACACTGCTGATCCAAACTGCTTTACCCATTACAACTTGTGGCTTGGGAGAACTGCTTGTATTGATAGTAGATGATGCTTAAAATCTCAAGATCTGTATAGGATGCACAAATTTGACCATCTCTTAACATTTTTTAAAAATATATTTTTTAGTTGTAGATAGACACAATACTTTTATTTTATTTATTTTTATGTGGTGCTGAGGATCGAACTCAGTGCCCCACACATGCTAGGCGAGCACTCTACCACTGAGCCACAACCCCAACCCAACTTTTAACATTTTAGTAAAAGAATTTTACTAGAGGACACATGTGGTTGGAAGAAGCATATTCAATATTTTAAGTTTTATATTTGAAAAATGGAAGCAGGCACAGTGGCACACACCTGTAATCCCAGCGGCTCAGGAGGCTAAGGCAGGAGGATCACAAGTTCAAAGTCAACCTCAGCAATTTACTGAGGCCCTAAGCAACTCAATGAGACTCTATCTCTAAATAAAATATATATTTTTTTAAAAGTGCTGGGGATGTAGCTCAGTGGCTAAGTGCCCTGGGTTGAATCCCCAGTATTAAGGCAAAAAAAAAAAAAAGAACTAAAAATGGAAAAAGATGCCACTTTCATGGCAAACAGTTGGTGGATAAAGTCTATTAAAGGTTGAAAATTGGGCTAGGGATGTAGCTCAGTAGCAGAGTGCTTGCTTAGCACACGGGAGACTGGGTTCATGCCCCAGCACCACAAAAATAAATAAATAAATAAATATTGAAAATCAATGATAGGAGGCCAAGTTCCTAGAACATGTGGGCAGTGTCTTTATAGATACTGTAATTGGCATTGATGCAAATACCAAACTTACTATGATCTAATGAACTGCTATTCTCAATGGTTATAAAAGTATCTTCTCAAAATTATACTACTTTTGCCTTTTTCAATGTTGTGTATCCAAGAAAGCCAATCCAGGGATCAATAAGTACAACAGAACAAAACAAAAAACTCTAAGCTTCATCTAAAAACCAGGAACTACACCAGGGCCTTTCATGTGTAATATCTCATTTAATCCTCTTAAACTAGTAAATCACATGCTGTTCTGTGATTCCTGATAATATGAACATCTGGTAGGACTGACCACACAAACTAGAGAATGTTCAAAAAATATGTTTGTTCCTGAGTGAACATGAGACCTGAAGCACAAGGATGTAAGTGAGGAGGGGTAATGTGAGCACACTCCACCATGACTCCTAATCTAGCACTTTCTCTCTAACAGTTCCAGGTCCCCACTTACTCTGTGACAGAAACCATTCTACGTTGGGAAATGGAATTAGGACTAGAATCAGATTCTTCAAGAATCTTTTCAGACTAAGTTTCAAAAGTAGCCATTATAGAAACTGCTGCTCCCAGGTTCTTCCCTAGTCATGGGACTCCTGATGGTTAGCTGGGCAAGATAAAGACTACAGTTCTTTTAGGCAGAAGGCTCTGATGCAACTCTAGGAAAGGTCCTGAGGGGTGGCGACATTCCTTCTCTCCTTTTCCTTCTTCCAAATAGCTGAAAAACAGACAAGATCTCTGCAGCACAAGCAGCCACTTGGAACATGAAGTGGAAGCCACACACTAAGGATGGCTGAATCCTGGATAGAAGAAGGACCTGAACCCGTGATAAAGTAAAATGCCATGCAGCCTACATAAGTCCTTTACACAAGAGATAAATGAACCTTTTTTTCAAATCATTATTATTTTAAAATGTCTGTCACACACTGCCAAATTCAATACTAAGCAATATATTGGCTAAAAAGAGAAACCAGAAATTCAGATGAGTAACTCTGGGGCAGCAGAGCATTGTGGTTAGAAGCATGACCTCCAGAGCCAATATGCCCAACTCCACGATTTGGTTGCTGTGAGACCTTGGGTAAATTAGTTATACTATGTGCTTCAGTGTTGTCACCTGTGGGGATAATTATAGTACTCATCTTGGAGGGTGGTTATAAGGATTAAATGAGCTACTATTTGTAAAACACAACCTGGCATATAGTAAGTGCTATGTAAGTATTTGTTAAATAAAATACATTTGGAGCAAGGTCAAAATGACAATACTAACTACAGTGAGGGGCCAGTGTAACCCCCCCAAACAGCATTTAGGAAGTAGTCTTCTGTTCTAAATCACATTTTCCTCAGAGGGAGCAGGATGGTTACATTAAAAGTTTGATCAGAGCATCTTGTTTTGAGTTCCCCTCTAATAAAGAATAGTGGCCAGGAAATTTTAGCGACCGATATCCTAAACATCACCAAGAAACTTACCTGTGGTGTGCCTTTCTCTGTGTATGTATGAAGTGATAGTACTTTATCTTCCAGGGATAACTGAGAGATCCTATTACTCCTACCAGTGGGACCTGAAATACTGCCATGGGAATTGTAAAGTGTCATGAAAAAAAAAATCTTTTTCATCCTGAACCTATCAAAGATAATCTTAGCACATTCTCAGTCCACAAGCTAACCTCCCCATCGCCCCACCCAAAAAAACCAAAACAACTCACACATTAAATCTCATTCTGGGGGCTAGAGTTGTGGCTCAGCGGTAGAGCACTTGCCTAACATGTGTGAGGCCCTGGGTTCAATCCTTAGCACCACATAAAAATAAATAAACAAAGTAAAGGTATTGTGTCCAACTACAACTAAAAAATAAATGTTTTAAAAAAAATCTCATTCTGTTTTAAAAAGACAAAGCACTTTGCTGACTTTTAGATCTCAGGACACTCAACTTTTCTTGTTTCTAGAAATTATGGTTCCCATTTGAGTTTTCAAGCTCCCTTATTTAAGGGTCTTGGAAAAGAACTATTACTCTCAAAGCCTTTCGTAACCCAGGTTATGTACACAGAATTGATGGCAGAATTGTCTTCTGGTTCTTAATAATTCAGGGATGACTTTCATGAATAAATGAATCATTCAATGGACCTGACCAAGAGCTACAAATGATAGCTCATCCTGGTCACTCACGACTCCTCTATCAAAACAGTATACTGGCCAGGCATGGTGGCACAAGCCTGTAATCCCAGCAGTTGAAGGATCATGAGTTCAAAGCCACCCTTAGCAACTTAGCAAGACCCTAAGTAACTCAGCAAGACCCTGTATCTAAATAAAAAATTAAAAAAAAAAACAGACTAGGGATGTGGCTCAGTGGTGTGGGGCAATTTGTAAAGCACTTAAGTACTGTTTTACAATTTGTAAAGCACCCCTGGGTTCAATCCCTGGTACCAAAAAAATACAACAACAACAAAACCAAATATACTGTGCATCTAAAGAGTCCACGCAGGAGAGATGCTGGGAAAATGTGAGAAAATTTTGGCACCCACTATTTTAAGAAGTATAATAATAACACATTTTCCCAATGAACCATTATGGAACATCTGAAGACTTCAATAACCCTGGCTTGACCTAAGTCAAATGCCTTAAATTCTTCTGTAGTTCTCAAAAGGATAAAAAGTCACTTCTCAGCTGCCCTGGTTGCTCCATGCCCTATCCCATGCCCATCCCCCTGTAAATGCATGCAGGGGACAAAATAAAGGTCAGCAAAACTCCACCTTAATTGAAAAGCAAACTGCTGATAGGCCTGGGAGAGAATGAAAGTAAAAGATAGCAGAGAGTCCCATGTTTCTAAAACTCCACGTTCTACACTGAGGAACTGTCAGAAATGATTTGAACCTTTTCCCAGCGGAAGTGAACAATAACGAGGCCAGGTGAAACTGATGCGTCCCCCCACGCCATTACAAACTTCTGTCAATAAAATCCAGGGACTGTGGCAGGAGATATATATCATCACAACACAGAAGACCGGGACTGAATCCTCAGAGCCCCTGATGGTTCACCTGTTCTTCAGAACAGAAACACATTGCTTCGGTGCAAAAAGAGGAACAAGCCCAGAGCCCCAAATCTGTACAAATCTGTAAACCAATGGCCGAACAGTAGTCTCAGTAGTTTATAAAGCTAAGGAACCTACTGCAAAACAGCATCTGCTTAAGCTTCTCTGTCTAGAGGCAAATTGCCCCACACCACTGAGCCCTCAGCCTGTTATCTGGTCAATTTCCTCTTTTCATTTTCACGCCTCCTCCACTAAATAGGTTCTGATTTATTTCTTCATCCTGCAGAGCTTCCCTATCTCCAGTCCTCAGTGGCATCCGAAAATCCTGCTAAGGGCTGGCACTGTGAAGTTTCTCTCTTGCAGCTTTTCTTTTTTTCTTTCCCAGAAGGTGCAAAACCCGGAACTCCCTCAGTGCTCCACCCGCCCGGCGACCGCGATCCCCAACCCAGCTCTCACCCCCTGAGGGTCCTTGACGAAGTAGCTTCCGCTGGAGCCCTGGTAGATGCGCTCAGGGCAGATGCCCCGCTCGATGGCCACCTCGGCCTG
>NW_025999999.1:3460501-3516501 GCF_001458135.2 Marmota marmota marmota | reverse complement strand
GCTTGGGGGACCACCTAGTGGGCTCGTCTCGTCCCATCCCCTCTCGGCCGCCGGCTCCGGGACCCGGCGCGCTCCACACAGCTGAGCTCCCGGCCGGGACCAATCCGTGGCACCCCCCACCTCATGCCGGGCCAATCAGGTCGCGGTGCCTTCGAGGCCCCGCCTCTAGACTGCCCTGTTTACTTGGCGACGAGTAGGCACGGCCCCTCGCGCACGAACAGTAGCCAATCAGAACCTGCTCCTACGCAATCCGGGCCTCCGCATTTTTCCCCGTCACCTTCGGTGAAGACTGCGCATGCTCTAGGAGCCAACTCCGGGTCAGACACGCCCTCTGCCCACTGTCATTCCAGCCCCGCCCTTAGCTTCCAATTGGCTATCTAGTCTTTGGCGCTTTCAAAACATTAGCTTTTAGTGTTGGTCACTTTTTAATTGCGTGCCTACTATAAAGTGGCTGTGAGTAGGGAAGAAATCTCATTTTTGTATCATTAATTGAGTAGCTACTGTGTTCTAAGTGCGGGAGAGATAGCAGTCAATCAAAGGAACCCTCCACCGCCGTACAACCTCAATGAAAAGCTTTTTAAAAAACCCCATCCAACTTTGGATTGGGCAAAGGGTGGGGAGGGGGTATGGAGGTGGGAAGGATGGTGGAATAAGACGGACATTATCACCCTATGTTCATGTATGATTGCACGAATGGTATGACTCTGCATCGTGTACGACCAGAGAAATGAAAAGTTGTGCTCCACTTGTGTACAATGAGTCGTAATGCAATCTGCTATCATGTATAACTAATTAGAACAAATAAAAATTTAAAAAGCCCCATCTTCGTGCATCTTACATAGTGGTTGGCCCAATTACCCAATGCTTATTTGTTGAGGAAAGATGTAGTCTCCCATGGGACTAAAAAGTTTCCTGAAGGAAGATTCCATAACTTATTCATCACTGTAAAACCTCTGTGTTTAAACACAGAAGGTGCTCGGTACACTTTTATTAGTGGAAAAGGTAAGGAAGATACAGTTACTGACTTCAAGCTGAAGACAATCAGCTCTCTGAGAAAGTATGGGGGGGGGGGGAGTCAAAAAATGCTAGCGGCAAACTCCATAATAGCAGTTCACCAACTGAGGGGTAAGCTGGAGAGTCAACAAAGACTGTATGTGGGGCCTGTATTATAAGCTAAGTTTTAAAGAAGTATGTAATTAAATCACTAGGTAGAAGCTGTGTGTGGGGGTGGGGTGGGGGGTGGCGGGGAATAGTACCCCAAGCACAGGGAGTTGCTGGAAGAAAGAAGTTAGAACTTGCAAGAACAGACAGCAATCTGCTTGACTGAGGGGAAACAGGATCAAATTGGGTTATCAATGACCTGGAGAGCCAAGCAGAGAGGCACAGGGAGCTTTATGGAACAGATCTTGAGCAAGAAAGTGATGTGAAGCAGACCAACTCCAGACCCAGGTACCCTGAAGTAACTCAGGAGTAAGTATGAGTGGCATCTGAAGAGGATTGGAATAATTACATTTTTAAATCCATAGGATACTGTTTTAGTTAACATTTCTGTTTCTTTTTTTTTTTTTTTCCTTTTTTCTTTTTTGGTACTGGGGACTGAACCCAGTGCACTTTACCACTGAGCTACATCCCAAATCTTTTTTATTTTGAGACAAGTTCTTGCTAAATTGCTGAGGCTGGTCTCAAATTTGTGATCCTCCTGCCTTTGCCTTCAAAATTGCTGTGATTATAGTTGTACACCACTGCACCCAGCTCAGTTAAAATTTATACTACTGCTCTCTCTCTGTGTGCGTGTGTGTGTGTGTGTGTGTGTGTGTGTTTGTGTGTAGCTGAGTATCAAATGAGTATAAAACTCAGGACCTCACATATGCTAGACAGGGACCCTATCACTTAGCTAAAGCCCCAACTAACACTACATTGTAAAGTATAGTGTGTAATGAGTAGAAGCCTGGAATTGGGAATCAAGAGACATTTGAGTTTGAATCCTGGCACTATGATGATTATTTTAGATAAATTATTTCCCTAAGTCTCAATCTCCTCATCTATAAAATGGGAAGAATCATTCAAATCTCATTTGATTAAATAAAATCTATGATATATGTAAAGCAGTTAGCATAGTGCTTAATACATAAAAAGCACTCAACAAATATTGGACTTTTGTCATTGCTGGGTTATTTTCATTTTTTATTTTACTATTTTTCTTGAGATACTGGGGGTTGAATTCAGGGCCTCACAGAAGTGCTTTACCTCTGAGCTACATCCCCAACCCTTTAAAATTTTTTATTTGAATTTTGAGACAGTTTTGCTAAACTGCACAGCCTGGTGATTCTCCTGCCTCTGCCTACCAAGTATCTGGGATTGCAGGTGTGTGCCACCATACCCAGCATCATTGCTGAGGTTATTGTTAATATTGTTGTTGTTCTATTTAAAGTAACCAGCAGCCTAGGGGTATGGATTTTCACTAAAGATGACCAGCTCCATGGTCACCAATATTTCATAATTGTTCTCAAATCAAATTATTGCCAGTTAAACAGAAATACTGAAATGAAAGAACAGTTATTTAGTTGTATATACAGGAATGTCAAACTTTTTGGCCAAATAAACCCTTCCAGGCAAAGGTCCATTTAAAGTGCAACTGCCTCTTTCAATTAGAACTCATGCATTTTTTCCCTGTCTGGACATCAGGCAAAGTAATGCCTGCCTCTTGTGTCCCAGAGGCCACAGCCACAGAGATAATCTCTTAGTATTAATCATCTCCTTCAGCCCATGAGCTTCAAATTATGGTCAAGGAAAGGTCCCAGAATTGAACTTCTCCATAGAATTCTTTTGGTTTTTATTTTTTCCCCCTCTACGAAAACTGCCTTAGAATTTATTTCTGCATCTATTTCTTAGAACTTGATTTTCCTTTTACTGAAATGCATGTCAACATATTGTCAGCACACGAATAGCTAGTACTTACCAAATGCCAAGTGTATGCCATTGTTTTAAGTGCATAGTACATTACATGGATTAACTCATGTGAGTAGCGTTATAGCTCTTATAATGTTGAAAACTGAGGTCCAGGGGAGTAAAATAATTTGCCTGTGGTCACTCATCTGGTAACTGGCAGAGCCTGGACTCAAATCCAGACAGATGGGCTCTATGGTTTTTGTTTTGTTTTGTTTTTGTCTTTGTTTGGTTTTTTTTTAAACTGGGGATTGAAACCAGGGGTGCTAACCACTGAGCCACATCCTCAGCCCTTTTTAATTTTTATTTTGAGACAGGGTCTCACTTAGTTGCTTAGGGCCTCACTAAATTGCTGAGACTGGCCTTGAACTTGTAATCTTGCTGCCTAAACTTCCCAAATCCATGGGATTACAGGGGTGGGCCAACAAACCTGGCCCAGCTCCATGTTTTTAAAACTACAGTATATTTCTTCTTGTTAAATATCCCTATAAGGTATATCTCATATTTACCCACTTTCTTTCCATTTCCACTGATGCCACATTAGTTTTGAGACTTTTAGGATGTCTTAGTTACATTACAATTGCTCCTCAGTTTGTTTCTCTGTCCAGTCACTCTTATTGCTTATCTCTGGCTATCACTGCCAGATTCATTTTCTTAAAATACTAGTTTCATTATGTCACTCCTCTAGCCAAGAAACTACATTTTTTAAAAAATTTCATTTTTAATTGTAGTTGGACACAATATCTTTATTTATTTATTTTTATGTGGTGTTGGGGATCAAACCTTGGGCCTCGTCTGTGCTAGGCGAGCGCTCTACCGCTGAGCCACAACCCCAGCCCCAAGAAACTACATTTTTATTGTAAGATACATATACTACTTACCATTGTAAGCATTCACCATGTTCAATTCAGTGACATTAAATATATTCATAATGTTATGTGGCCATGACCACAATCTATGCCCAAAACTTTTTCATTATCTGCACCCATTAACAACAAATATCTCCTCCCCTGTACACCCTAACAAAACGACAGAAATTCTGCTTCCATTATACAATATTCCTTCCTCCTTTCCTCCCCCCAATACATAGCAATCTCTCTTCCACTTTCTGTCAATTTGTCTGTTCAAATAACTACATTTTGCAAACCATTATCTCCTCCCTAATTTTCAGGTCTCTCAAAATTTGGCCTCACCCAATCTATTTAGTCTTATTTCTTCACATTTTCTAATATGCATTCTCCATTCTAGTAAGATCTATTTCCTTAACACCATTCTCTTAGTGACTTCAATTATGTCTATAGTCAATATTACTTTAGCATATGTACCATTGAGTGTTAGCATAGAATTTAATCTTATAGGTTTACTGGTCCAATTTCATTTTACAAGCTACAGACATTAATAACTTATTCCAAATTACACACAATAAGTGGCAAAGATGGGATTTGAGCAAAGAATCCAAGTTTTAAAAAATAATTTTAAACTACCATTTATTTTGCAGAGTATTCTCATACAAATCCTGAAGAGCCTTTACTACTATTATTATCATTATTATCATTTTCTAGTCTACAGGTGAAGAAATCCCAATCCAGAAAAAAAATGGGCTTACTCTCATGAACTTGCTTTCTCCTAATGTAATAGTGATCCATTTCACCTTTTGACTATAGCCCTTGCATCTTATTTTAAAAGGGCTGTGTTTTTCTTTTCTTCTTCTCCCTTCCCCTTTCTAACCTGGAGGTGAGGAACAAGATTACCTTGAGTTATCTGACCTCCAAAGGAAGGAGATGTTATTGGAAGATCTAGGAAGTGACTATTTCCCAAATTAACGAACTGAATCTCAACACACATCAGGATGCACCTGGGACCCCTCTGCCAGGGTACCTTTGAATAGCTTCTTTTAAAGCCTTCTGTTTTACCTGATGGGCAGAATCACAGCCTCTAGGACGTGAGTCTCCAGTATTTCTCCTTTCCTAGTAAAGCAATAAAACTTCTTTTTCTTTTTTCTCACAACAGTGTCCTCGTTATTGGATTGGCATAGGGGACAAGAACCGCGCTTTAAATAACACCAATAATTGAACCTTAGATTTTTCTCATGCCTGTAGTAAAACAGTAAATCGTGTGACAGCAACCTTGGCTTTTCAAGCCTGACAGAACCTAGCGTCATGCTGCACACACATAATTCAGTAAATAAACATGGATACACTGATCGCTGCACATAGAATTTAGGAAGATTTGCTCCAATTTTGGCACTACATTTTAACCACAAAGGACTTAGGTAATGACAACATAAGTCCCTATAATTAATGCAAAAATGTCTTTATATCACAGTGTCTGACACAGAGTTATTAAAGGGCAATTGTCCTATGCAGAGCGTTATAAATTACAAAGCTGCACCTTTAAAGCAGAATTTAGGTTCTCTACTTAAAACATTTGAAGAATTGGAGGAGGATTCGAGCCTCTTAAGTTAGTGGTCACGGTTGCTTCGGACGCAAGTTTGGTTTTCTCTGGGCTTAACATTCCCATCACGCGGTCTGTGGGTAGCCCACACCAGGAACCTTCATCTCCTAGGTACAGGCTCACACCCACCCCTTCAGAGGTTCCGCCCGGCCTCTCTGTACACTCAGCCCCGCACAAAGATGGCGCGGAGGCGAACTGGACCAATAGGAGGTGGCGTTGCCCCTGGTTACCTAAGTAACAGCCAATGGGCAGCAAGAATTGGGCCGTGAGGGATGGCGGCCTCCGGTGGGACAGGCGGTGGAAGTGGCGGAGAGGAAAGTGGAAGGGGGAGAGCCAGGCGGAGTAAAGGTCTCTGCCGCCGAAGCCCCGCGTTGGGGCGTGACAGTAGTCCCGAAAGGCCGAGCCCCAGTCGGCTGGCAGCACGGGTGAGAGGGGGCTGCGAGAGAATGGTCAGCCAGGTAGTGACAGAGGAGCCAAGCGGAAGACCCGGGCTGGGGAGCGCGGCTTCATCCTGATGCCCTGACCCGAGGGCGGCTGCCTGGGGTGGGTACCAATCCCAGCTCGAGTTTAGACCACTCGTCAAGTCTCGGGAGAGCGCGCAGCACCCGGGTTAGCGGTCAGAGCATGAGGGGCTGCGTCTGGAGGGAATGACAGAACTGTGTGAACAGAAGAACCTGCAGGGCTGGAGAGCAAACCCAGGTAGATGGAAGGCGCGGGGCTGGAATGCAAGAATGGGGTGGGAGAATGGGTGTTGCCTTGTGGAGATCTAGGGCTTTGTTTACTCTGGGCCCGCCTCCACCAAGGTGGTGGAGATAAATCCTGCATACCGAGGCTTGGGGAATGGGATGCCTGGATTACTTTGATGGGTGGCATCTTTGTCTAGACCGTTTAGATACCAACAGGCGTATCTCGTATTAGGACCCGGCCCAGGCGTTCTCCTTTCCCTTTAAATAGAGTAGTGTTCTGATAGCATTACTCCCTAGTCTCTATCGCTTCCAGGTCTTCCTTGTTGTCTTTCTGGTGCCACTGTTTTCTTCCCACCTTCTTAACAATACATTTGTTTACTTTTCAAGTAAGAGAAAAGGGGGTTAGATTTATTATTTAAAAAAAAAATTCAAGGTCATTTAAATGCACTTAAAACATCTTTCTGTTCTAATTTCCTAAAAAGCTTAATATTTGTTCATCAGAGCCTTCATTTTCTTTTCTTTTTTTTTAATATTGACAGACCTTTATTTATTTATTTATATGTGGTGCTGAGAACCGAACCCAGTGCCTCACACATGCCAGGCAAGTGCACTACCACTGAGCCACAGCCAGAGCCCAGAGCCTTCATTTTCTTATCATGAAGATTTTAAAAGACTACAAAATGCTTTTATTATAACTGAAAGAACTTTGGCAAGACTGTCATACTCTGGGAAGGGTGGCTTATCCCAGAGTTGTGTTTTGAAATATCTGGGACATAAGAAAACAAAGATAGCAGGAACCAGGCATGGTGGCACATGCCTATAAGTCCCAGTAACTTGAGAGGATTGCAAGTTAGAGGCCAACCTCAGGAACTTAGCAAGGTCCTCAACAACCCAGCAAGACCCTGTCTCAAAAATAAGAAAGAAAAAGGGCTGGGGATGTAACTCAGTGGCAAAGTACCCCTGGGTTCAGTCCCCAGTACCAAATAAATAAATAAATAAAATAGCAGGGATGTATTTCTAGTATGCAGAGTAATAATATATTGGTTTATAGAGAGAAAATAGTAATTTCCTTTTAGGTAAATGTTTGAGCTGATCCTGCAACTCATCATCCAGAGCACAGAATGTGGGTGGATTCCTGTTTAGAAGCAGGAATCTTCACCCCTAGGCCATCTATTCTCTTTAACAAGATTATTTAAATAACATACAAGTGCTGTTTTGCATCCCTTATCAGTCATTATCAACACTGACTATATTAAACTAGATTTGTCTCAGTGACCATGGTTACTGGTGAAATTCTTTTTTTGCACAATGGCTATGCAGCTGACTCTTAATTAGCATGGCTAATTACATAAGTTGTAAATTAAAATTCTGACACTATATTCTGCAGTGATAATATGAATTATTTGCCACATGTAGCAATTTCCAGCCAAAAGTATCCATGAATTCTACTCCATCTGCCCTTTAATTGGTACTTCTGATGGTAGTCTTAGGAATGGACATGAATTTGACAAACAATTACTAAAGGGAATTTGCTATTTCTCCCTAGATAATGGAAATTTGTAATATGTACTTTTGAAAACAAATAGGAAAGAATGATGGTAAGGTTGAGGTTAAGAGATGGGGTTCCAAGTTACTGTTGAGGTATAATAAGTTATCCCCCAATTTAGTATCTTTTAACATGATGTTCACAGATTCTGTAGGTCAGGAATTTGGGACTGGTACTGTGGGGATGGCTTCTCTTTGCTCCATGATATCTCAGATTAGATTTGCACTCAGTGGCTGGAGGCTCAAATCATCTGAAGGCTCCTTTATTGATGCCTGGTGCCCAAGCTAGCATGATTCAGAGATGTGGATGGCCATCTGGAGCAACAACTCTCTGTCTGGCTTGCTTCCTCATTGCATGGGAACCTCCAGGTAGTTGGACTTCTTATGTGGTGGCTCAGGTCTCCAACTGTGGGTGCGCCAGTGAGCAGATGGAAGTTGCATCATCTTTTATGATCTAACCACAGAACACACATAGCTTCCATCATTTTCTATGGTTGAAGCAGTCACAGTCCTGCTCAGATTCAAGGGAAAGGAATTAAACTTCACGTTTTGATATATCATTGGCAGGTCAGATTATATTTGAACATATAAGACAGGAGATATTATTACAAACATCTTTGGAAAATACAGTCTACCACATTTGGTAATAAGGTAACCTTTCAAGTTTCATCAGTTTCCTTAAAATATTTAGGGTACAGGTCCCAAGGGCTAACAGCATACCAAAAGGTTTACAACTAAAAGGCAGGGCTAGGATATTGACCATAGATAATCTTCAAACTGGAGAAACTTTCCCTTTTTTTAGGGACCTTATACTAGTTTCTCTGGAACAAGATGGGATACCACTCTGGAAGTTTCGTGTAGCCTTTAGGAAAAGTAAGTACAACGGATGCTCCCTCTAAGTCCCAAGGTAGTCATTATGGCTCCTCAAACCCCACTGCCATACCTCTTCCCAAATTTGGAGTGAAGCCATGTTAATTAATACTTCTAAACATTTAAAGGAAAGATTCTTATAGCCTTGATTTTGTGTTTATGTTCTAGAGTGATGGCTTAGTTATAAATTTTGTAAAAGATACATATCTTCAGATTACAATGGACATGTTTTGAAAGGATGAACTGTTTCTGATCTGTACATAAGTTGACTATTAGTGCTGTGACTTTATTAGATCTGAGAGAGTCGAAGATGACTTATAGCTATCAAAATGCCTAGCTGCACTTGACAGAATTTTCCTCAGCTGTTCTGATGGAAAATTTATTCTCTTCCTCTCATTAATGTTGCATTTGCAATGAAGTCATGATGACCTCTATTCAAGCACACTCTGATGTTGATGGTAAGAGTCTGTGGGCCTGAAATTAGATGCTGACTTTATGAGACATTCATAGGACAGAGGACACAGCAGGTACCAGCATCACTTTTCTGAGAAAATAGCCCCTGGAGATTTGGAGGGGCTTTAGTACAAATAGAAAATGACCCTTGCCTGGGAGTGCCTTTTACTAAGTGAAGGACGTTGGATGTGTAGTTGCTGACCGATAACTAAAGAAGTGAACAAGTCCCAGAGAAGTGACCCCAAACATCTGTGGGAGAGCTTCCACAAGGCTGGCCTTTATTGTGGGGCTAGAAATGAATGTTTCTCCATATTTGATTGAGAACATAGGGATTCTCAGGACTTACCTGGCCTTGTGTCTGAAACTAAAGCTTAGAGACAGGGCCAGGACCTCAAAGATGTGCCTGACCCTGCTGTGGTGAGACCAGGCTGCTTTCACATTAGACCTTTTCTGGGTTTTGGGTATCTGTATCAAAAACAGCCAAAATAGCCCATAGGATATTGATGAAGAACAGATGGGTGGTGATTATAGTTTTTGTTTCTTCTTCTTAGCTTTTACCTCATTAGTCCAACTTGCAAAATTGTTCTGTTTCAAAATGTTCTTTGAATTATGTTGGTGGCATTTTGATACTGAGCAGAGACTTTAGAGAATCACATCTAGTTGTGTGCACCAGGTCTTGCCCCTGTGCTGAAAAGAAGGTACATGTGTCCTGATGGTACTCAGTCAGGTGCCTGAAGTTCAGACTCTAGGTTAATTATTAGTCACAGGGAACCTTTCAATGGTGATTTATATCTCAGAGAGCTTTTTACACATTATTTCCATTTAGCAGAATAATAGTCCACAGCTTTCAAGTGAGAATCCAGTGATGGCTTGTTAAAACTGCAGACTCCCTAGCTCCACCTGTATAGAATCTGATTCGATAGGTCCAGGTTTGGGCCTAGGAATCTGCATCATTGTCATTTGAGAAAACATTGTATTGCTTAGATCTAGAAGAGATGAAGGGGTGAGTAGAAAGGCTTAGGAAATTTTTTTAAATAGGGTTTGAATTTTTTAAATAATTTCAAATAATTCAGTAATTTAAAATAGAATTTCAAATAATTCTATTTGTCTCTGTTTACAGTCAATGATATTTTGAATATCTTCTTATAGAATATCCTGAATAGAGCATTCTTTTACCATCTAGCCTGATCCAATGGTGGTTTTTTTCCATGATGCATTTTGTCGTAGCATTTCTTCTGCTCCCACTGCACTGTATCCCCCTGGACCACCCATTCATACTTGGATGTATCAGTTGGCTTTTGCTGGGTGATAACACCCACCATAAAATACACTGGCTTGAAACAACAAGTCTTATTTGTCAGTGTGATTTCTGTGAGTCTGGGGCTCAGCTCAGCAGGGCAGCTGTCCTGGTCTTGCTTTCATTGTTACCATCCCTGTTCACAATGCCCTTCAGCCCCGCTGTCACTCAAAACTCCCACTTCCCTCTCTTAGTTGCTATAAACTCTGCCTAGCTTTCAGAGATCTCCATGAGCTAACCTGACCTAAAATTAGAGGCCATAGTACAGGATAAGGAGGACTGACCATAGTCAGGGGAGGCTTGTGTGCTAATCCCATCTTGACCACTAATAAACTTTTTTTTTTTTTTTTTGGTACCAGAGATTGAACCCAGGGATGCTTAAGCACTGAGCCATATCTCTAGCCTTTTTTAAATATTTTCTCTAGAGACAGGGTTTTGCTGAGTTGCTTAGGGCCTCACTAGTTGCTGAGGCTGGCTTTGAACTCGCAGTCCTCCTGCTTCAGCCTCCCAAGCTACTGGTATTACACGCATACGCCACCACACTTAGCCACTAACACATTTTTTAACCACTCTGAGTTTCTATTTCTCCATCTGTAAAATGAGAGAGTTTGGACTAAGTCCACAAGGTCTTTTTAGATTTAAGATTTTTGGCTGAGTGTACCCATTACTCCCTAAATAAGCTCTCAACTGAATCAGACCAGGCTTCTTATTTTCCCATTGGATATCCCATGTGTACGTTGCTCTTTCTGCTTTCATTTCTTAGTTTTCTTTGCTGCTCATTTTAAATTCTGACCATGCCTCTTTGTTAATCTCTGGTATCCAACTTGTCACTCTATTACATTTTCTCTGGTATAATTCAGTGTTTTAATTGCTAGTCTTATCTACTAGATTATCACCTCACTGAGGGAAGAGACTATATTATATACATCAACTAAGCACGTAGTGGGTGTTGAGTAACAATTTGTAGATTAAGCCTTCATTTCCATCCCAGATCATAGATAATAGAGATTGACTGAAAACTCTTAAGTGGGAAAAAGAAGTGCATGGGCAGATGTGGTGGTTGTGGTGGTGGTGATGGTGGTGGGGATGATGGTGGGGGTGGTGGTGATGGTGGTTATGGTGGTGGTGGTGGTGATGGTGGTGGTTATGGTGGTGATGGTGGTGGTTATGGTGGTGGTGGTGGTGATGGTGGTGGTTGTGGTGGTGGTAATGGTGGTGGTGGTGATGATGGTGATGGTGGTGGTGGTGGTGATGATAGTGATGGTAGTGGTAATGATGGTGGTGGTGGTAATGATGATGGTGGTGGTGGTAATGATGGTGGTGGTGATCATGGTGGTGGTGATCATGGTGGTTGAAAAGGAGGGTGTTTTTGTTCAATGTACCCAAGGTGACATATACTTACCAGTCTGGTAGCCTTTAAAGTACATCTGTGAAATGACTTTGCTGTCCATTCCTCCAGCCATCCCGTGACACTGACTCTTTTCTGTTTATTTCCTACAGATTTCATCTTTTTCTTCTGTAAGCTGTCACCATGACCCTGACAAAAGGTTCTTTCACCTACTCCAGTGGGGAGGAATATCGTGGAGAGTGGAAGGAGGGTGAGAAGGACCCTGAGGGGATCCAGTGATGAACAAACACTTCATTCAGCTGAAGGAAAATACATCAGGATAGAGAGCCAATTTTATGGATCCTCATTTCTTACTCCAGGGCTTAATTTCACACAGTGCCTTTCCTTTGTTCTATTTTAGGATTAAATAAAGGAATTAGAGAATGCTGTTGTTAATCTAACCTGCACAAATAAGTTGAATCTTTCCAAAATTCTAGATTTGCAGTGTTATAATATCCTTTCATGCTTTAGTAGGATTATTTGAGATTTTCTTAAATAAATGATAATGTAACCAGAAGAACAAAATGAATTCTTTAAAAGCCAGTAAATTGAGTACAGAATTTGTTGCAGTGTCTTGATTACAGTGAACCTTAAAAAGTTAAAGAAGATCTGGAAATTAGGGCAGACACTTAAGACCAAATGACATTCGTTCCCTTGAATTTCCTGTGACAGACAGCTCATTACATTTGGAAGTATCTATTCATAGGAATAGAAAAACTCTTCAGAGCCTGAGACCAGGCAGGAAGTGGTTTAATGATGTTCGGTTTGGAAACACAATCTGGCCATTTAAAGACTCATGTGTCCAGTCCTAGTCAGCCAGGAACTGCCTGGAGGAGACTGGATCTCCAGTGCAGCAGGTGATATACCCTTGAGCCATGAGGAATTGTGCATTTTGTGACCTTGCCTCCTTCTGTCCCAAGTCTTTTCTCCCCTCCCTCAACACTTGCTGTCCCCTTTAATACAGCCTTTTAGAGGAGAGACTTGCTGAGGCTCTGCTGGGTGGTCTCTACCCACCGAAAGAACGCCCTTGCACTGTCTGAACAGCATGACTGCTTCCCAGCATCTTGCCCAGGTTTTCTGGTCAGGTTAGTGAGTGGGCACAGCCCTATTGATGTAACAGAGCTAAGCCAGTGCTGCCAGTCAGGCTGTTAAGTTTATTCCATAGCTTCACAATGCTAAAGGGTGCTTTTATTTTTTTCTCTGAGAGGCAGTATAGCTAAGGTCAACAGAAGGCTGCAAGTCAGGCTGTCTGCTGCATTTGCATTCTTGCTATAAACTTCCAGCTCTGGCATCTGGAGTAAGTTACTTAGCTTCTCCTTGCCTCCATTTCCCCATCTATTCAATGGGAATAATAATAGTACTGTATCTACCTCATAAGGTTACCACAGGATTAAATAAGATCATAAATACTAAGTGCTTAGAAGAGTGGCTGGCTATGAATGTTGGCTACTATTATTTTAAGAGCTCTCTTATTCATACTTAGAGAGATGTGCTCCAAATCTGATGGTTGAGACTTAAGATGGGAGGTTCCAGGTTTTTCTGGTGTCAGACTCTGCCCTGCTAATGCCACCATTTTTTTTTTCTCTCTTTTGTGAATAGGGTCATGAAATGTATGGGATGCTAGGCAAGTGAGAAGGGAGCCTGAAGTTGCCCCATTCTAACCTGTACCCTTTTTGTTCAGGCCGTAGGCATGGTTTTGGTCAACTGCTGTTTGCAGATGGTGGGACCTATCTGGGTCATTTTGAGAATGGGCTCTTTAATGGCTTTGGGGTACTGACCTTTTCAGATGGTTCAAGGTGAGTATTTCTCAGCTTTAAACAAGGGAGACTCTGATATAAAAATGGGATATTAGTGAATCTGATCAACCTTGAATTTGTCCCAGGCACTCTAGAAAACAGACCAGGAGTGGGCAGTTCTTTTATTGGTTACTTTTTAAATAGATTTGAAATTTGAAATATCAGGGAGGTGAGTGACCTTCCACCCCTGCTCCATTCATTTAAGTTCTTTTCCTGAGATTGAGCCTTTGAATCCTCCTGCCTCAGCTTCCCAAGTAGCTGAGATTTACAGTCATGCACCACCACACTGGACTTGGCTCCATGGCACTTTCAACTAATACATACCTGCAGCTGCTTGACTCAGTTAACCTGGACATCTAACTTGCCCATGAAAGGCTAACCTCTTGGTGTTTCTGCAGGTATGAGGGGGAGTTTGCCCAGGGCAAGTTTAATGGCGTCGGAGTCTTCATTCGGCATGACAACATGACCTTTGAGGGGGAATTTAAAAATGGTAGAGTAGATGGTTTTGGTAAGTTGCATCCCGGTAGGTTGGGTAACGTAGGCCAGCCTAATGTAGGTTTAGGCTGTTTAGTTTTAATTCTTCTGTGGATGTCCAGCAATCAATAGTGATCATGCCTTAATGATCCTAATGATATCTGTCGAACTCACCAATGGAGCATGCCTGAGTAGAGCTGGGAGTTTTGTTTTGTTTTTGGTATTGGGGATTGAACCCAGGAGCACTTAATCATTGAGTTACACCCCTATCTCCTTTCATTTTTTTATTTTGAGGCACGGTCTTGCTGAGTTGCTTAGGGCCTCACTACGTTTCTGAGGCTGGTCTCAAACTTGGATCCTCCTGCCTTAGCCATGGTACCCAGCTGAGTTTTTTACTTCTATAGCCTCTACACAAAAGCTGAGCTCTGCAACGTTAATGTTACTGTCATATTTTCTCTGCCCTCAAAGGCCTGCTGACTTTCCCTGATGGTTCTCATGGAATACCCCGCAACGAAGGTCTATTTGAGAACAATAAGCTGCTGCGGAGGGAGAAGTGTTCTGCGGTAGTTCAGCGGGCCCAGAGTGCCTCCAAGTCCGCCAGAAATCTCACTGCTTGATGAGGCAGTGGGCACAGCTGGAATAGTGTCAGTAAAGCCCATGACCACCTGAGATGAACAGAATGAACCAGATTTCAGATGAGATGAGGATGACCACGGAGCCGAAGCCTGTGATGTGCCCCATCACCTGCCAATCAGCAATTTGATCACAGAAAGTGCTAAGGATTTTGGCCCAAAAACCCCTCAGTGGTTAGCAGTTCTGTCTTTTCTTGATGCTTATTTGCTGAAGACAGGAGCTGTGTTTTCTTACTTGTCGACATTTCCTGTTCCTGAGACCTGGGGTTACCCAGTACAGAGTGGCTGCGGCCTTCACTCCATTTACTGCCAAGTGATTCAGAATCTCCTCATTCTGCCTATGTTTGGGGCACATGACCCTAGCCCCCATAGGGCCAATGCTGTGTGCTGCCCTGGCAAAATGAGGTACAAGATAGACAGTACAGTGACCCTGTGAAAGTCGGGCCAGAACTTCTCTGTACATGAGCCCCTCATTCAGTGCAGTTTGAATCCTGACTCCAGGCTCCAACTTTGTCTGATCAGACTAGTCTTTGTGTCTGCTTATTTCCCCTGTGAAGGATCTGGTAAGAGTGTTGTTTTCTTCTTTCTTGACTTTACAAGTCATGTTCCTTACCTGAGTTAGGGCATATAATCCAATCTCCATTTGTGTCTCTCCGTTCTTAGAGTCTATCAGAGAGAATTCCTTTGTGGCATAGTCAAGAAAGAAACTGATGTAATAGTAACCTCATAAGTTGTATTCATTACTCACTCCAGGTCAAGGGGCAGACATATCCAGCCTCAAGGCCTTCCTGGGGAGTGGACTAAGTGCTGGGGAAGGCCTGCATCGACACAGTTCTTTCCCTGTAGGTGGTAGATCAGACTCACCTACACCCCTGGGTGTAGGTAGACTCACACCCACCCTGGGACTGTGGTGAACTAAAAGCATTGGCTGTTCCTCACATTTGACTTGCTATAACTCTCCCACCAAGAGCCTTGATCTTCAGGCCTTGGTCAGATTTTGGAAGGTGGAATCCCTATACAGTTCATCATGAGGCCTCCAGTTACCACAGGACCCAGACATACCCCCAGCTCCTATCCTCACACCAAATCTCCCTCAACAGCAGACTATGGTGGAAATTATAACCGTGTGCCTCTATTTATTCTGTGAACTGTATTGTAGAATCAAGTGTTCATAGAAATAAACAAATCACCAGATCTGCCTATACTTTGTTTCTATGACTTTCTTGCCCTGAATCCTCATGAATACCAACACATTTGTTCTTTATAAAAGTTAAATCAGTGTGGGGCTTGGAACTGACAGCTGTACTATATAAAACATCACCTAATTCTCAGAATGTCTGCAGAGTAGAATGTATGAACTTTTTTTTTTGTTTTTAATCAGACAAGATTAAGTTGCCCAGAGTGGTGAATGGATAAGTAGAGCTGGGTGGAATTCTATCATGGTCTTTCTGATTCCAGCTCCCTTTCTATAGGCCTCCCCTCACCCTGAACATCAGAGTGTGCAAGGCCTGAGATCATTATAGCCAGACCTGCTGGTTGACTTTAGTCATATCTCCTCATACCTGGGTTTCCCTGTTTCTGCAACACTAGAGCGACAGAACTTCCCCCACCATGTTATGTGGGAGGCCAACATAGCATGTGACCAGCGTTTGCTTCTCCTCCTGATCAGTGTTGGTTACCCCGTGGTCTGGTTGCTTAAGTAACTGAAGACAGTAGCCCCAATCTTAATGCAATGTGTCTTCATGCATGGGCGTAACTTCCTACATCCCCAGGGATTGAGCTACGCTCACCTGTTCCTTTGTGATATTACCCCTTGCCCTGTTCGGGATAGAATGTTCCATGGAAACACCCTTTGTGTGTCCCCTCTCTTACTCTGCCCTTGGGTGAGGCCTACTAGGTGTCAGTCAACCTGCTGACAGTGGACATCATGAAGCTAGACTCAGCCCCTTGAAACTGACCCCTTGCCTCATTTGAATGGCTTCTCCTCAATAAAAGGGGTCAGCTTTCTCTCTTTCTGCAGACCCCTAAGGTCAGAGGAGTCGTCACAGCACCCCCAAAGAAAAAGGTATTTCTATCTCTTGTGTGGTTATTTGGTGCAGCCCAGGTCCCCTGGAGTGACCCCTGAGTGTTTAAGTCACCGGGAACATGACAATGTTACCCCTTTACATACCTGCTGTTACTCAGTCTTGGGAGGAAGGTATGATTATTATCCTGTATTACAGATGCTCAGGGAAGGTAGGTGGCTTCCACAAGTTCCCATGGACACTAGGAGCAGTAAGGACTGGGCACTTAAACCCAGGCATATTGAAGCAATAGAGGTCCCATCCACCAGCCTTCCTCCCTAGCCCTCACATTTTTCCCTCAACCCTAAACCCGATTCTCTGAGCCCAGCTCCTCTAGAAGGTGCCTGTGAGAAACCCAGCAGCCAAAGCCTCAAGCTTGAATGACATCAGATGGCCAGTTTAGCTGAAGGTCATTATCAGTAATTTTTTAAAAGTACTTGGTTTTCCATATATAACCACTGAAAAGCGTTAAACATTTTGAAGAAAGCACCCTCTATGATTTTGGTGTTTCTAAATATTTTACTTGCACTCTCAACTCTTATAGTCTCCCATTTGAAATCATGAAGAGTTCCTAGGCCACCACAGATCTAATAGCTCTTTGCTCAGTATTGTGAAAGGCAGACAGTTAAGGACTCGAGTTCCTCCAGGAAGGTTCTTGACATCTGACCAGGAAACCTAGTACATAGCCACATTGGTTTTATTTGTTAAACTTTATTATTATAGTAACAAAGTGATTATTTTTAATAATAAAAGTAGGGTGTTGGGGATGGGGATGGAGCTCAGTGGTAGCACACTTGCCCTGGGTTTAGTCCCCGGTGGTACTGCCCCCACCCCCTGAAAAAAGTATGATGCCTATAGACAAGAGGATAGCCCTGTCTCAGGCCAAGTCCCTCTCCCTAGTGTTTCAGAACTGGGCTGGTCAGAATAGTTTTCTAGAATGAACGCAGACCCCTGTTTGTCCACCAGGTGTCACTGTTTACCAATATGACAAGCCACTGGGCACTCAGTGATGGAAATCAAAGCTAGAGACAAGAATATAAAATGAATGAAAATAGATTTAGGAAAGGGCTTTGTGGCTAGAATGCAGCTTGGGAGCCTTTCAAAGACCTGCAACACCTTCCTTTTCAGGTTTTCTAACCTGGTACTTCCTCTGGAAGGAATCAGAACTCGGGTGCTTAGGCATAGCCCTGACTTCCAGCCATATTGTGCTAGACTCAGGTTCCTAGGCTCCAATTTAAGCAGTTGTCCATACTGTCCAGTTGCCCCCCTGCCCTTCCCATGGGCTTCCTAGTTTACGAGACTTAGGACAGAGGAAAGCATCCACAGAAAAAAGATCAAGACTGCTCCTTCCTAGTCTGAAAGTCTCTAGAGACTCAGCATCTATGAATGTGAGAGTCACAGACTCTGAGAAAAGGAGATTGCATGGAGATGCCTAGTACAAGCCACCTGGAGGAGAAAGTGGAAGAGGAGCCTCTCCCCCCTGATGCTTGCTGCTCCTCTTAAGGCTATGGGACCAGGCAGGAGACTGAGATGACGCAGGCCTCAGCGTACTCTGCTTGCCCTTAGAGCCAGCCATTGCTGCTGAAATCCAGGCGCAGAGCCTCCTCCTCCGCAGGGCTCAGCTCCTGCAAGGGGGCGCGACAGGGTCCTCCATAGTATCCAAACCAATCCATGGTTTTCTTCAGCCCTGGGATTCCAAAGCGCCGGGTCACCTGAGAAGCAGGGTCTGTTAGTCGAGACTGTGGAATGCCATGCACACACCTACCCAGTACCCAGAGACCTGTCACTTTCAGACAGTTGGGGTTCCCACTCTCCTCCCCCTGTAAAGAAACTACCAAATGTGTGGCACCCAGAGTAGATTGGGAATCCAGATTTAGAGGCCAGAAAGCAGGTCTATAATGGAAAAGTGCAAAAACCTTGGATTGAGCAAGGAAAATGCCTCTTTTGATTTTAAGAGAAAAAAATCCATCCCAACATGAAGGAGAATAGCATCTAGCCCTTAAGCTGGGATGGGAGAAGGCAGTAAAGACTTCACTAGTGCATTACCAGTCTGCATCCCAGTTCCCAGAGCCTGATCCAGTCACATCAGGCCTGGGAATTAGGAGGAAACTTCAGGCAAGACCCTTACCCCCTGGCATCAGGGTCCCCACCCACCCATAGCTCCTCAGGAGCTTTCATAGGAAAAACAATCCATTATTGTTCAAAGAAGTTTTGTTGTAAAACTCTATGTTATTTTCTTATCTGAGCAAATTCTCTTGTCCAAAAAATGAAGGGGCTAGACAACATGATCTCTAAAGGCTTATCTGTTATAGTAGAGGACCTAACACTTTTGTCCTAATTTAAAATGATGCATGACATTTTACAGAATAAATGAAGCATCAAGTTTCTTTGCTTTTGATATAGAAACATGTTACTTCATATGATCAAAAGTGTTAGATGAGGCCGGGTGCAAGGGCGCATGCCTGAAATCCCAGCAAGACAGGAGGATGAGGCAGGAGAATAACAAGTTCAAGGTCAACCTCAGCAAATTATTTAGGTCCTAAGAAACTTAGTGAGACCTGGTCTCAAAAAAAAAAAAATGTTGTAAATAGGGCTGGGGATGTAGCTCAGTAGTAAAGTGCCCCTGGTTTCAACTCCTAATAAAATAAAATAATAAAATAAAAATTAAAGGAGCTGAGTATGAGTGTGTGACTAGTGGTATTGTGGCCCTGGGTTCGATCCATAGTATAAGAAGGGAGGAAAGAAGGATGGAAGGAAGAAATAGCTTTTATTTGGAGGGAAGGCAAAACCTTAGAAGTATGGGCTTTATGAAGGGTAAGAATAGTGAGGTTGTTTGGGGGTAGAAGTAACTATTCACCACTAGAGGCCAGTAGGCTTTAGCAAGGCCAGGCTTTTTCTTGGGATGGGTAGAAAGTCACTCTCCCACAAGGCCTAGTCCCACCCATGATGTTCTAATAGTCTGGTCTTTTACCCAAAACTTCTCTAATTGGGGAAAAAAAAAAAACTAGGGGAAGAGATGAAACTAAGTGGTACCTAGGAAAAATTCTGTTTCTACCATGTTTTTCTGGAATGCTGGCATACCCTCTTCAGGCCCAGAAAAGGGCCAGCTGTTTTGGTGCTAAAGACCACAGAAAGTCCTAAATATAGCCATGGGCAGGAGGAGGGCTGGGGGTGGGGAGGTAGAGGAAGAACATTGCATTCGATCAGGGCAGGGCAATAGAGTGACATCAGGCTGCTCTTGGGGTGTCTGAGCCTACAGCCCAGGCAGTGGCAAGGTGTTCCAGGCATTCCTGAGTGTGTGCCCAGAGCTGGCACAGGAGAGCACACAGCATGAGGATGAAGCAAGATGGGGTAAGTGGACTGCATGCAGAGAGTTGAGTTGGCAGCTGGACCTCCTATCTTCCCAAGGGGGAACCCGAGCTGCTTGTCTGTAAAACAAGTTGATAACTACACCTACCCATAGAGATGTCACAAGGACCAGATGAGAAAATCACCACTAATATTAGATCAGTCCCCAGAGTCCCAGGAAGCATCACCTCCTTTTTCTGTTCTAGGGGATGCAGGTTCTGGAACCTTCTCTTTCACAGATGGGAATGGGAAAAGCTGAGGCCCCACCCCGGTGGAGTGTCCATTATGTTCAGGGCAGCCTGTGCCCCATGGGCTTAGCTGAAAGGCACTCATTTCTGTGGTTTTAGAATGGCTGATCCCAGGGAGCTTCCCATACAGGAAGACTCATGCTTTCCTCCCCAGGCGTCCTTTCTCTAAAGCTGAGTTAATCTGCCCTTTTGAGGTAAGGATACAAGCTGAGGAAGGTCTGGAACCTGCTCTCCATTTTACCAAACAAAGCACCATTGAAGAGTGCCTGTAACACACAGCCTAGGACTACTGTGTGCCTTCCATGCAAAACTTAAGGAAAAGCAGAAAAAAAATTTAAATAAATAAAACACAAAACTCAATAATCAAGATTAAGAAATTGTGATCTAATTTTTTTTTTTTTTTTAGTGGTGGCACTGGAGATCAAATCCTCAAACCCAGGACCTTGAACATGCTAGAAATGTGCTCCATTACACACTACACAATTTATTTTTCCTGGCACTGGGGATTGAACCCAGAAGCACTTTGCTACTGAGCCACATCCCAACTCTTTTTTCTTTTTTTGAGTCACAGTCTCACTAAGTTGTTGAGGCTGGACTTGAACTTGCCATCACCCCACCTCAGCCTCAGGAGACACTGGGATTACAGGTGTGCATCTCCATGCCTGGCCCAACACAATATTTTTTTAAAAAATCATAATCAAGCCAGGAGCAGTATTGCACACCAGTAATGCCAGTGATTCAAAAGACTGAGGCAGGAGGATCTCAAGTTTGAGGCCTCCACCAGGCACAGTGGCACATGCCTGTAATCCCAGCAGCTCGGGAGGCTGAGGCATGAGTTCAAAGCCAGCTTCAGCAAAAGTGAGGCACTAAGCAACTCAGTGAGACCCTGTCTCTAAATAAAATGCAAAAATGGACTGGGGATGTGGCTCAGTGGTTGAGTACCCCTGAGTTCAATTCCTGGTACCATAAAAATAAAAAGAAGAAGAAGAAGTCTGCAGCTCATCAGGATCCTTTCTCAAAAGAAAAAATAAAAAGGGATGTGGATGTGACTTAGTGGTAAAGCATCCATGGGTTCAATCCCCAGTAATTGGGGAAAAAAAATTAATGCAAAACAAAATCTATCATGAAAAGTTTCAATACAAACTCAAATAGAGCCCTACCTATTTTAACATGAGAGAAAAGTAAACATGTGTACCCCTATGTACATGTTTTTTTGTGTATTTTTTAATGCCCCCCCATAGAAGTAGATGGGGGGGAAGTTTTAGTGAGTTTTCTTTTAATAAACCAGGAAAGTAAAATTATAATAAATTGTGTTTTGGTATATATAAAATAATTAAACCTAAAATAATGCTGTGAGTTTTTATATACCCACTTTGCAATATATTTTTTCAAATACTTTAATGTTCTGGTGGCCAGAGGGAACCCCTTTTTAGGAAAAAAAAGAATTTCCACTTCCTGGAAGATGAAGTAAATGTACTTGTCCCTATTATTTTGATAAGTACAACTAAAAACTCTGGATATTATATAAAAACACACATGAGACTCTGAAGGGTTGAGAGAAGGAAGACCAACCAGGGACCCCAAGCCCCAGGCAGAGCATAGTGGTGAGTTTGCGGGCCCACGCTTGGAACTGAAGGCAGCAACCATGAAATTCCAATGGACATGGACAACAGAAGTCCCAACAAAAGCCAATTGTCTCCAGCCAAAAGACCAGGAAAGGGGCCGTCCAGCAAAATGGAAAACTTGCAAGAAACTACTACTCTCTATTCTAGCCAAACATTGCAGAGTATATTGTGGCCCCACCCCAACCAGGCCAGCAAAGCCTGAACTTCCAGTCCGATATCACTCCCAGGTGGATGGTGTCAAGGAGGTCTAGTGGAGGAGAGTCAGGACTTTGACCACTGCCACCATAAGCAGGCCACCCAGTGCTTCCCCTCTCCCACCCCTTCCCCTCACCCACCAGACACACAGGTGATGTCCGCAGAGGCCATGTGAGGGCAGAAAAGAGACTCTTCACCCTTCCAGCTAGATTGAACATGTAGAAGCCTAGTGCACAACTGAGCTACATCCCCAACCAAAGAGGTATAATTTTTTTTTAACTCCTAAAGAAGAATTCCATAAGTCCCCATGGTTTCAACTAGAGAATTCTACAAACTACAGAGTATTTAATGCCAATTCTATACAGCCTCTTTCAGAAAACAGAGAAGGGAGAACACTTCCCAGTTCATTTTAGCAAACTATTATTACCCTGATACCAAAACCAGACTAAGGCTAAACAAAAAAATGAAAAAGGAAATTGCAGACCAACGACCAATATTCCTCATGAATACGGACACAAAAATCCTTAACAAAATATTAGAAAGTGAAATTCAATAATGTATCAAAAGAATTAAACACCATGACTAAGTGAGGTGTGTTTCAAGGAAGCAAATCTGTGCCAAACGTTTGAAAATTACTTTATATAATCCACCATGTTAACAAGCTAAAGAAGAAGCAGTCACATGATCGTGTCAATCAGTGCAGAAAATCATTTGACAAAATTTAACACCCATCCATGATTTTATAAAAGTGTTAGAAAACTTATAATACAGGGGAGCTTCCTCAACTTGATAAAAAGCTGAAAAAAAATAATTTTTAAAAATCCCTAGAGTTGACATTTAACTTAATGGTGAAAGACTGAATGTTTTCTTTCCCTTAAGATCAGGAACAAGAAAAGAATGTCTGCTCTCACCATTCAGTCCCCATTCTGCAGGAAGTCCAGGTCAATGCAATAAGGCAAAAAAAGAAATACAAGGCATACAGAACGGAAGGGAAGTCACTAACCATCCTTGTTTGTAAATGATCTGAGTGTCTATGTAGGAAATCCCAAGAAATCTATAAAGCAAAATCTCCTAGAACTAGGAGTTCAGCAAATTCACAGGACATAAGATAGAATTGCAAAAATTATATTTCTAAATGCTAGCATTGACCACTTGGATAGTGAAATTAAAAGTACAATTCCATTTTAGCTGGGCACAATAGCATACACCTGTAATCCCAGCAAATTGGGAGGATGAGGCAGGAAGATTGCAAATTCAAGGCCAGCCTCAGCAATTTAGATTTTAAGCAACAGAGACCCTGTCTCAACATAAAAAATAAAAAGGGCTAGGGATGTAGCTCAGTAGGGAAGTACCCCGGTGTTCAATCCCTAGTATCAAAGCAAATCAAAAATTAAAAATAAAATACATTTTTGATCACTCAAAAATATGAACTACTTAAGTATACATTTCTCAAAATATGCACAGGACTTTTTTTCTGAAAACTATAAAATACTGAAGAAATAAATCAAAGAAGATCTGAATAAATAGAGCCACACACTGTGCTCAGGGATTAGAAGATGATATAGTGAAGGTGTCAATCATCCCTAGACTGTGTTATTCAGGTTGAATACAATTGCTATCAAAATCTCAACAAGATTTTTTTGTAGATATAGACAAAATTCCATTTATATGGAAAGACAAAGGAATTAGACTAGCTAAAACAATTTTGTGGGGGAGAGACAAAGTGGGAGGCATTAGTCTATTATAAGATTTATTTTAAGACTTGTGTGGCTACAACAATCAAGTCTGAGTGGTATTGTGGAGGGATAGACCCATAGATCAATGGAAAGAATAAAGAGCCCAGAAATAGACCCATACAAATATGCCCCATTGATTTTCCACAAAGGTGCAAAAGCAATTCAATTCAATGGAGGAAAGACAGCTTTTCCAACAAATGGTGGGGAGCAAGCAGATATCCATAGGCCAAAAAAGAAAAGGAAAGGAAAGGAAATTTGACCCAAGACTCACATTTTAAACAAAAATGAACTCAAAATGGGTCATAAACTTGAAAACGTAAAACCATAAAACTTTTAGGAAAAATGGTAGGAGAAAAATCTTCACATTCTAGTTCAAAGCAAAGAATTCTTAGATTTGACAACAAAAGCATGATTCATAAAAGACAGCATTGATAAATCTAAAACTTTTGCTTGGCAAAAAAAAAAAATACTATAAGGAGAATGAAAAGACAAGCTACAGATTGGGGAAAAAAAATGTTTATAAATCACATCTCCAACAAAGGACTAGTATCTAAAAGATACAAGGAACTTTCAAAACTCAACAGTGAAAAGCCCAAACAATCCAATTAGAAAACAGGCAAAGGGAGGCACATCATCCCAAGGACTCCAGAAGCTGAGGCAGGAATTTAAAAGTTTGAGGCCAGCTTGGACAACTTAGCAAGACCCTGTCTCAAAATAAAATAAAAACGGCTGGAGGTGCAGCTCAGCGGTACAGTGCTTGCTTACCTGTGTAAGACCCTGGATTCAAACCTCAGTATCACCAGAGAGGGGGAAAAAGTATTTGAGTGAAGAGGTTATGATATAAATACATGAAAAGATGTTTCATGTCATTAGCTACCAGGCAAGTGCAAATTTAGACCATAAGATGTTACTACACCCCTATCAGAACAACTAAAATTAAAAACGGCCATAATACCAAATGCTGGTGAGGATGCAGAGACTCTGGATCACACAGACCTTCACAAGAGGGCAAATGTAAAAGGATGTAGCCACTCTGGAAAACAGTTTGGCCGTTTCTTAAAAAACTAAACATGCAACCATCATCTATGGCCCATTAGTTGCACTGCTTTGTGTTTATCCCAGAAAAAAATAAAAATTTACGGTCACACAAAAACCTGTACACAAATGTTCATGGCAGTTTTTGTTTGTTTGTTCGTTCATTTGAGACAAGGCCTCACTATGATGCCCTTGTTGGCCTCAGAATCTTTTTTGGGGGACGGGGAGACGGATATTGGGGATTGAACCCAGGGGTACTTAACCACTGAGCTACATCCCCAGCCCTTTTTATTTTTTATTTTGAGACAGGATTGCACTAAGTTGTTTAGGGCCTCTCTAAATTGCTGAGGCTGGCTTTGAACTTGTGATCCTCCTGCCTCAGCCTCCCAAACTGTTGGGATTACAGGCATGCACCACCACACCCAGCTGACCTCAAAATCTTGGCCCTCTTCCTTCAATCTCCAGAGTAGCTAGGATTACAAGTATGTACCACTGTGACCAGCTCTCATGGCAGTTTTTAATAGCCAAAGATTGGAAACAGATCAACCCCCCTTCAAAGGGTGAACGGACAGGCTGAGTTACAGACATACCATAAAATACTACTCAGAATTACTATTGATATAGGCAACAACCTGGGTGAATCTCCCAAGAAATAATGCTGAGTGAAAAAAGTCAATCCCCCAAAGTTATATACTATGTTTCCATATAGTATAGTCTTGAATACTACCAAATAGTATATTCCAGAACTGACAAAATTATAAAAATGGTGAACATTATTTGAGTCACCAGGAGTTAAGGAAGGAGTGGGAGCGGGGCTGAGTAGGCGTGGTTGTAAGAGGGTAACGAGAGATCCTTGTGGTGATGGTATCAACTTGAAGTTGAATGTATCAACTTCGAATATAGTATATCCTATCCAATATCGTAAAATTATTCTATAGATTTGTAAGATGTTACCATTGGGGGAAAGTTGGATCGTTCTATATTATTTCTTAAAACTGTATTGTCTCAAGATTAAAAGTTTAATTTAAAATATATATAAAAGCATATATAGAGAGGCACACACTTTTCTGTTTGCCTCAAACTTCAAAATGGCTTTGATCTTGACAATCAGTCCATCTTACATTCTTCTCCTTGTCTCACCCAACACAGAATTGGGGCACACAGTCTGATTGCAGAATAGATTATTGAAGACAGAACTCTCCTGGGAAATCAGGGTTCTGAACATCATCAGCCTTCCAATTTCTCCTTTTCTACTCCTAATCATTCAGATTTTTAAGATCTGGTCCCTGAAAAGCTGACCTAAAGACTCATGGACCACTCTCTAAGGCAGTGTATCTCTTAGTATGGTCCCAGGATTGCTTGAGTTGTAATACACAGGACACTTGTTTTAATTCATATTCAAGGAATTAGGACTTTTGTTTAAGCCTCCAGAGGAATTCTAATGCATACATAAGCAACAGGGCTCAACTTTGTCTGCAGCCAAGATTTTCTGGGGAGGCACAAGGAGTTCCCACACTTTCTAAATAAAAAGTCTTTCTGAAAGGGCAGGGATGGGGCAGGGGTGGAGGGAATGCTAGCCTGGGCTCCCTCTTCGATGAGAATACAGAGCCCCTCCCCTGCTGCCCCTGGCTAGGAGAGCTCACCGCAGCGTTGGGTTCAATGAGACGGTGCTGCAGCTTCTGGGCAGCTTCCCACTGTCCTGTGAGGCAGAGTCGCTCCAGCTGGCACACCTGGGCCCCCAGGACATTGGCCAGTGCACACACGCCCCCCACAGCTCCTGCCCAGAGCAAGATAAAGAACATCAGCCACAGCCACTTCCCACAGAGAATCCCAACCTCTTCATTCTGGGGACATAGGATCTAGATTTCTGTGCTCCTGTTGGCCTCGTCAAAGGCATGTTCTGCGAGTGCAGAGTACACATTTCCAGAGAGAAAAGCTGCCTGCATATTCAAAATGGAAGCCTGCAGGCCAAGAGCTGCTCAGCTGTCTGAGGAGCAAGGAATAGCTCAGGACAGTTTCTCCCTTGCATCCAGCTATCATCTCCCAGAGCCAGGTCACCCTGGCCGGATGACACCTCCAGAATTCCTCCAACGGCCCCTGATTCACCAGGCCTGGGAGGACTCGAGTGGTTGGGCACTGGTGCTCTTCTGAAATCTTCTTCCCCCAGTAAATTCAAACTGGGACGGTGTAAAATGGGGTGGAGGAGTGGAAAGACCTCTGGGCACAGGGTTAGGAGACCACATATTTCCTCCCGCCGGCTGCATGATCTTGGACAAGTCACAGAATCTCTCTTATCCTCTGTTCTTATCTAAGCAAGGAAAATGGGTTGGCTATGATCCCCAAAAGCTCTGCCACATCTGCAAGCCTCTGAGCATGATTCTGAGTCTAGTTAGAGATGACACTAAGCACAGTGCCCTCAAAAGGAAAGAGTTCTACAATTTGGAATGAGTTAATACAGCTGCCATTTATAGAATACCTACTATGTACCAGGCATTCTAGCCGATGGAAGGGGGGATGCTTTCATTTCCTTTTACTTTATAGAGTAGAAACTCATGCCCAGAGAGGTTGAGTGCCTTTCCCTTTGTTGATGTGCAAATGGCAGAGTTGAGATTTTAGCTCAGATAACCCCACCTCCAGAGCTTGTGCTCTTTCCCATTCACCCCACTCTCAGGAAGGAGGAGGAAGTGGGTTCCCTCTTCTTCCCCTGCTCTGCAGATGGGGGATGTGCCAGGACCTAGACAGCAAGCCAAAGTCTGCAGAGATCAGAGGGAATAGGACCCAGTGTTGCCCCTTGCAGTACTGGAAAAGTTGCTCAAAGCTGAATTCATGGGCCTTTTGCTGAAGGGAAAAGATGCTGCCATCGTACCCCCTTCCTTTCGTGGTCGAGGCCCCACTTGAACCAAAGAACTTTGATCCAAAACAGACAAGAGTAGTTTATCTAAGTGACATCCCTAGGATCCTTGATTGGGACAGAATCTGCTCAGGCAGCCAGGCACAGTGGCACATGCCCGCAATCCCAGCGGTTTGGGAGGCTGAACCATGAGGATCAAAGCCAGCCTCAGCAATGGCAAGGCACCAAGCAACTCAGCGAGACCCTGTCTCTAAATAAAATACAGAAATAGGGCTGGGGATGAGGCTCAGTGGTCGAGTGCCTCTGAGTTCAATCCCTATACAAAAAAAAAAAAAGAATCTGCTCAAGCAGCTGAAGATCCCTGGCCCAACCCTGCAGGTCTGACAGTTCACTCTGGCCTGGGATTAAGCAGGGAGTAAAGTGGACTTCTGTCCTAGAGGGGAAGCCTCAAGATCTCTGCCTTCATAGAATTATTTGCAAGATGAGATTAAAGGAGCTAAAGTTGTCATCTAAGCATGGGGACTTTGTACAAACTGCGGGCCAGGGATTGCACATAGCCGCCCCCTCCACCCAACAAAGTCACTCTCAAGCATTCAGGTTCAAACAAGCAAGCAGGGTGGCCAAGTTTCTGACAAACCACCCAGTCTGGGCACTCCCAGTTTTCCTGCTTGAGTATCTTGGTCATCCATGACAGTTTAGAGCAGCGGGTGGCCTACCCAAGGCATAGCTGGCCATCAGGAAGCCCGCCGATCCGGCCAACACCTGGAAATCCTGCTTGCTGGTCTTGTGAACGATCAGCCCAATCCTGGTCACCTGCAATAGCAAACCTGGTGTGAGAGCTGAGCCCAGGACCTCAACCTCCCACCTAGATGAGCTGGGCAGATGTTGCAGAATGACAGTTCAGTTCTCAGAGAGATGCCTTTGAGTACAGACAATGCCCCAGAAAGCACATGCTACAGAGAAGCCTAACAGGAGCCCAGGAATAACACAGATCTCAGAGCTTCCCTGAAGGTGGTGGCTGATATGCCAGGGTCCAGACAAAAAGGAAGGTGCCCAGCCGGGGAACCGTTGCCACTCACATCACCACCACTGTCCTTCATGCCCACAATATTCGGGTGCTGGGAAAGCTTGACCACTGCATCCACAGGCAGGTCCAGCCCTGTGTTGGCTGGGACACTGTACAGCACCACAGGGATTGGAGAGAGGTCAGCAACCTGAGGGGTACAGAGAAAAACGGGGAGAGGACAGCCAGCCCAGGCCCTTGGAATTGGAGTTTTTCCTGCACAGGTCCTGGCAGGGGTAACTGCATGGCTACCTGGACAGGACTACCCCCTAACACTAAGCCACCTGTGCTGCAAGCCCCAATTGTAAGCAGCAATGACAGCAACGATCTGTCTCCATCCTCAACAACCCACGAGGTAGATGTCATTATTCCTCCCATTTCAGAGAGGAGGAAATAATGACAGAGAGTGATTAGCTAGTCACCCAGTGTCACACAACTTGAACATGGTGGCATTCCACCCATGTCCCATAGTTGCCATTCACATGAAGAGGAGCCTCTGCCTCAGCCAGCCTCCTTTTGGTCTCAAGCCTCTCACTGGTGCCCACCTTGGTGTAGTGGTGAATGAGGGCAGCGCTGTTCATGCGGCCACGGAAGTAGCAAGGAGTCACCACCATAGCAGCATCTGCCCCGACCTGCGCCATGCTGACAGTCATCTCCACTGTGGCTTGAGTGGCTGCAGGAGGGAAGAGGAAGAAGGCCTGGGTCAACACGCTGGGCCAAGCAAAGGGGGCCTCGGTATGGCCCAGAAGAGGCAGAACAAGAAGACAGAAACTGACCCCAGAGCCAAGGAGCCTGAACCCCACAGCCCAGCCACCCGGGGGGGCCCAGGGTATTCTGGCCTCACACTCGCAGCCGGAGCCCGCTAGCAGGAGCTTGTCCTTGGGTATGACCTGGCGCACGCGGCTCACCACCTCCAGGCGCTCTCTGCTGGTCAGGAAGGGGAACTCGCCGGTGGAGCCCTGGACCACAAAGCCTGCAACAGAGGCCCCATCACAGTGACTGATGCCTTCCTGACCTCTTAGAACCATCAGGACACGTGTTCAACACTAGCAGGCTCTACCTCCCCAACACCATAGCTCTTCACACCTTTGCTTCTGGTCCTTGTCCTGACACCGGCAGGACGTTCACCAGGTGCATTCCCATTCCCATCAGTTTTCTTTGTTTTAGTGAAAAGTTTTAGAGAATAGTCAGTAATAGAGGCTACACCCATGTATCCAGCACCCACAGCAACTCTCTCATGATCCCGTTCCTCTTCCTTGTCTCTCTGTCCCAACTCAGGTGTTTATTGTCCTCATTCATACCTTTATATACTGGCAGCATACATATGGACCCAAGAACAAGATAATATGGTATTTTGGGTTTTTTTGGGGGGGGAGGTACCAGGGTTGAACTCGGGGGCACATGACCACTGAGCCACATCCCCAGTCCTGTTTTGTATTTATTTAGAGACAGGGTTTCACTGAGTTGCTTAGCTGAGGCTGGCTTTGAACTTTTGCTGAGGCTGGCTTTGAACTCTAGATCCTCCTGCCTCAGCCTCCCATGCCACTGGGATTACAGGTGTGAGTCACCACACCTGGCAATAATATGGTTTTTGCAATTTAAACAATGTAGAAATAGAACAAAGCTTATATGACCTTGTGCTGCTTTCATTGAACATTATGTTTTGAGCTTTGTCCACAGCACCACCCATGGCTGTGATTCATCCATTTTAATTGCTGTAGAGGGTTCACTTGTATGGGCAGACCACAGTTTGTTTTTCATTCTTTTGTTGAGGCCTGGGTCAACAGTGACTGACAAAAAGAGTCTTCCCACTCCTGGGTTCATCAGGGACACCCCAGCAGCCTCAGGAGCTGTCCCCGCAAGTGTTCATCCATGGCAACTCTTGGTATGGTCAGACTGATTTTGGCCAACTTGGGGGCTGAAAAGTGATATCTCATTGTTTTGAGATATTTCATTTGCATTTTCCTGTCTTATCAACCAATTATCCGAAGATTTCTAATATGCACCAGGTATAGGTGTAAGGTGTCAACATTATATTTCTATAAGAGACCAGCTAAATTGATGCTCTTCAGCTAAACTGGAAAGGGATAGTAGTAGAATTATTTCCTCTCAAGTTTTCCCATGTAACTTTTCTTTTCCTCCTTTATTTCTCCTCCACTCTATTCCATTTCAAAAAAAAAAAAAAAAACCACTCAGGTAGTTACAAACACAGCACATGATCCAATAGGATTATTAATAAATAGAATGAAAATTGGAAGAATGAAAAGAAAGCTGAGACCAGCACTGACATCCAAAATCCCTGCCATACATTTGTGAGACATGAGCCATAAATGTGAGATGGAGCTTCCCGACAGTCAAAGCTAAAAGGGAAACATGGTCAGCTAACAGATATGTAGAACCCAAAACATAAAAGCAGCTGCTCTGGAGAAACACAGAGTTTCCTGGCACTGAGACCAAGAGAAATTGTTCCTGTGAGTCATCCTTAAGGGGACACAGTGTGATGTAGACTCAACTTGTACCACAAAACTTGTTTCGTGCTGTTCACTACACTATTAGACTCTATTGCGTGGGTTGGCAGAACAGCTCTCACTCGAAAGTGAGCTTTTTAATTTTATTTAGAGTCTTTCCCTTGGTAGCGTCGCAAGGAACATTTCGAGGCAAATAGCTTTTAGCTTCTGTTGAATCGTCTCCTGAGGACTCATTGCTTTGTGTTCTGCTGGAAGCCAAAGAGAAGAGCCTCCTTGAATCTTGCTACATAAGGCCCGGTACTGTCCCTGTGGGTTGGACCCCTGTGCAAAATCTGCTGGCCCTGGATGTGGGCTCCGATCTGGCTATGATAGGACCAGTACCCTTGACTAAGGATCAAGAGATCAAGCTCTTACCACTTCCCTTATAGGAATGCCAAAGCCATCTGTCACCCTGGGCTAGAGCAGGCTTGTGCTATGGTCTATGCTCTAGCCACAGTCACTTCCAATTCACCCTTTCATCTAGTGATCAGCACCAAAGGCCCCTGGGCCCCCTGTGGACATGGCTTCAATGCAGGACAGTGGGGTCTGGCACCCCAGGAAACAGTAGCAGGCCAGTTGCTCACGGTTCTCTCCTGTCTCTGGAAGGGAGCATCTCAACCAGACCTGAATCCCAGGAACCCTTGACAGTGTGGTTCAGTGGAAGGGATCTGTTTAGCGAGCCAGTATTAGGCACCTCTATTTCCTTTTCTATGAAATGACAACTCATTTCAATTCTAACTTATCGGGCTGTTTGAGAGGCTCAGACAGGAAAATATATCAGAAAACACTTTGAAATCCGTAAACAGGTGACTCCCCCATCCTCCTGGCTGGATGTCGACAGCAGGCCTGGTGTGCCTGGTAGAGAGGGGCCAGACAGGAAAAGGCCAGCGTCCCCAAGGATCAGGGATGAGGAAAGTGGGTGACAGAGAAGCTGGGAGGCAGCACAGTAGAGTGGTCAGGGGTGTAGGCTCTGAAGTCAGAGAAACTTGGACTAATTCTCAGTGTGGCCCACTCACCCACTCACAGCTATGAGATTTGCAGAAAATGACTCAACCAAACCTCAGTTTTCTGGACTGAAAAATGGGGATAATGTTAGTTCTTTTCTCAGAGAGTCATTTTGATGGAATAAGATGCTATTTGTAAAGTACTTAGAATAGAACCTGCTCCATTAGTGTTAGCTGACATTCATATGGAATCAGGGGATAGGAGGTGGCTGGTGCTGAAGGGAAGAGTTAAAGGTCCCTTTAACTCCCCACTTCCATCATCTATAAGGTGAGCCCCTCTCAGTTTGGAAGCTACTCCCCCCCTCCCCGCTCCCATGATAATGCTGGCTGCTCTGGAGAGCTAGGGTGGTCTGAGAAGGGCACTGGGTGTTGAAGCTGGGAACACACAAGCAGCATGGTAATTTATTGTGGCCAAAAGGGAATCACAATTTTTCTCACATAAGGAGTACCCCCGGGCACTGTTAAGCCCTCTAGGTTCAACATCTTCCTCCTCCAGGAAGTCTCCCTGGGACCCCTCCAACTTGACCACTCTCCTCTGCACCTCCACTAGCTGTGCCTCATACTTCCCTGTTGCTTACACCTGTGTGCAGAGCTCCTCAGAACCCTTCAGTGCCCCATCCCACCCCTACATGCAGGACTAGGCAAAATTGCTCAATCTGGTCTCTCCTATAAAATGAGAACTTAGACCAGATGGTCTCCAAAGTCCTCCCTGCCTCTAAATTTCATAGTCACTTCTCTGGCTTCTTCCTCTGCCCTTTGCCTATATCTTAATGCTCCCCCCCTTACATCAAAATTGACTTCTAGTAGCCAGAGGTAGTGGCACATGCTTGTAATTCCAGTGACTAGGGAGGCTTATGGCAGGAGGATCACAAGTTTGAGGTCAGCCTTGGCAATTTAGTGAGACCCTGACTCTAAAGACAAAAAGGACTGGGAATGTACCCTAGTAGTAAAGCACCCCTGGGTTCAATCCCCAGAACCAACAGGGCTCATTGGTGCAGTGCTGGCCTTCATGCAGGCCTTGGGTTCCAGCTCCGCACTGCAAAAAGCCCAAACACACCAGTGCACTGCCACTCCCCTGCCTCTGCCCATTTGCTCACGCCTTTCCCTTCTGCATGGACCCCAGTGAAAGCCTCTCAAGTGCTGCAGAGCCACCGAGCCTTTGCTCCCTCCCCTCTGCTCTATGCTCCACAGCATTTTGCTCTTGCCTAGCCCTTGGTTTGTCTGGATTCATCAAGGTCAAGGACATTGCCCCACTCATTCTGGTCTCCTCCATGACAGCAGCACAGTGCCTTGTCGAGGAGGTGTATTGATAATTTGTGTGTAAAAAAAAAAAAATTGTTCCAGACCTAGCCTGGGGCAAAACTTTATTGCATGATATAATTCATAACCTCTCTCAGGTACAAAACATCATTCTTGATAAAATGCTTAAGCAATTTCCCAATGAACTTTGGTGGAATTTAGCTTTAATCTAGGAAACCAGCCACCCTCCCAACTGACTGAGGCCAGAGTCTGGTGACTGTCAACTGCTCTTTGTATCTTAGAGTGGTCTGATTGTCTCTTTTCTAGTAAGACTGTCCCCACCATGAGTGTGTATTCATTGGTGCCTAGAGGATGTTTTCTTTGTAACACAACTATAACAAAACTTTTTTGACATGTCCTCAAATTGTCTGAACTGTTTTTAGATCTACAGAAGAGTTGCAAAATATTATGGGGAATTTCTTAGCATTCCTCACTCAGCCTCTACCAATAACATCATCCACCTAGGGAACAAGAACCAGAACCAGGCAATTATTGTGGGCATACCATCTTTAGCTGATGACTTTTAATTTTGCCAATTTGAAGCTTTTTTTTAAAGTTAAGATTCCAAAATCTTAATCTGAAATTTCATATAATAAACTTTTAAAAAATATTTTTTTAGTTGTAGATGAACACAATCTTTATTTTTATTTATTTTTTTATGTGGTGCTGAGGATTGAACACAGGGCCTCATGCATGCAAGGCAAGCACTGTACCACTGAGCTACAACCCCAGCCCATAAGTAGTTTTTAATAAGGGATTTGATATTTCACCAATCCATGTATTCATTTTTTTTCCCGGGACTGGGAATTGTATACAGGGGTGCTCCATCATTAAGATTTTTTTTTTTTTGAGACAGGTTCTTAGTAAGATCCTTAAAATTGGGATCTTCCTGTCTCAGCCTCCCAAATCACTGGGATTACAGGAATGAGCCATGGTGCCCCCATTTCTGTGTGTGCATTTTATTTCATACTGAGGATTGAACTCAGAGTGCTTTACCACTGAGCTACATCCCCAGCATCCCCCTTTTTTGAGACAGTTGCTGAGGACCCCACTAAATTGTTGTGTTTGACCTTGAATTTGTGATCCTCCTTCCTCAGCCTCCTGAGTTGTTGGGATTACAGGTGTGCATCTCTGTGCTCAGCTGTGTGAATGCATTTTAATAATCACTTTGAGATGTCAAACCTCATCACTCTGTTGCCTTTTGTTTATGTAGCAGCCTCTAACATTTGCCAGTGTGACTGACCTCATTTTTTCCAACTAAAATTTTTCTCATGAAATATTTTAAATATATCAACTAAAATGTATATTGTCACTTATTAGTAATGTTCAACAAAAATTCAAATAGGGCTGGGGACGTGGCTCAAGAGGTAGCGCGCTCGCCTGGCATGCGTGCGGCCCGGGTTCGATCCTCAGCACCACATACAAACAAAGATGTTGTGTCCGCCGAAAACTAAAAAATAAATATTAAAAGAAAAATTCAAATAGTCTCAACTGTGCTCTATAAAATCAGTTGACAACATTTAGGGTATTTGTGGATTTATCCATCCTTTGCAGTAATTCTGGGCCCCTGAAGGATGAGGCCCACAGACTGGGAATCCCTGGTAAATCCATAATAGATCCAAATGGTAAGAAATTTCTATGTCAGAGCTGTATGGAATGAGTGCCTTGTAGTTGACTCCTCTCAAGATCCGCTGGGGAGGTGGTTGCCTTCCCTTCCACTGCCTGGTTGTGGGTGGGAGAATTCACCCCAGGAAGAGGAAGCAGAAAGAGTCCCAGGCTTTCAGGTGGGCAGAGGAACTGTCAGGACATGTGCCAAAGAGGTCAGGAATAAGCATGAGAGGCACAATCTTGTTGGTTGATGGGAAGAGCACTGCGAAGCAACGTGGGCAGGGATTAAGGGACTCGATGGGCTGGAGTCTCAGGAAAAGCTGGGATCTAATCCAGCAACATGTCTTACACGTCATCTCAGGCAAGTTATGTCTCTGAATTTCAGATGCCTTCTTTGTAAAATGAAAATAACCTAATACCTTCCTCATGGAGCTGTGACCTGACACTTAACCCAGGGCAAGACATATATTAAAAAAAATAAATAAATAGGAGGCTGCTAGAGCAGTAGTCATACTGGTAACAACAGCAGTAGCCAGCCCCAGCCCCAGCAGCGGGGACATGAGACTGTTATAACAGCTCAGTGACTGTGGACTACAGGTCGTGGGGAAGTTCTAACACGGATCCCTATGGGCACCCGGAAACAGATGGGGCAGGGAGAGAGGGCAGCAGTGTGGATTCTCCAGACTTGAGATAGCCCCAAGAGCCTAGAGTAAGTCCCACCTGGCTGGCGCACACTCCTCTGAAAGCCCATTCTTCATCCCCTCTCCCCCAATACCTGGCTGTTTCCTCCTTCCCTGGCAGCAGCAGGCTGATGGGTTTGAGGCCCCTGAAGGTATCTTATCCCCCCAAAGTGGGGAGGCTGCTAATGGAGTCTCAAATCAGACCTAGTGAAGAGGCCCCAGACCAGGTCACACATTGCAGGATTGCTGGAGAAGGTGCCCTCTCCCTCCGTCCCTGCCCAGACCTCAGGCAGCCACAGAGCCCCTGGACTCAGAGTGAGGGTATACAAGGCTTTATTGGCTCAGTTCCAGGCATTTGGCATCGTGTGGGGCTCTTGGCTGCTCCTGGGATCTGCCTCCTCAGTCTTCTCTCGGTGGGTCTTCAGGGACCTCAGGGTCTGTCGTGCTTTGCCTTCTGCCAGCTCTTCCTCCATCAGAGGCCATCCTCTTTTGCAGATTCCACTCATGATCTCTGTCGGGGGCCTGAGGAAGAAGGGATTTGGCAGCAGCATCTCACCCTGGGCCCAGAGGATTCCCAAAAGGAGGGAAAACAGGCCTGTGTATGTGGGCCAGCCCTGCTGGGGGAAGGGGTACATGGTTAGGTGCCTTCAAGAGTCACAGTTTTGGTGGCTGCGACTGGGCATGCTATGGCTCTGGTGGCTTGGGTGACCTGAATGGTTCTGCTGGCTTAGGTGACCTGAATGGCTCTGCTGGCTTGAGTGACATGAATGGTTCTGCTGGCTTGTGTGAACTGAATGGCTCTGGTGGCTTGGGTGACCCAGAAGACCTTGGTGACTTGAGAGGACTGGATGGTTCTGGTGGCTTGGGTGACCTGGAAGACCTTGATGGCTTGGGTGACCTGGAAGACCTTGATGGCTTGGGTGGCCCAGATGACCCTGGTGGCTCGGGTAAACTAGATGACCATGTTGGCTTTTGTGGCCAGGACGACCCTGGTGGCCATGGTGACTGTGGCCACGGAAAGTGTGTGGGTGGTTGGCACCAGCGATGGTGTCTTCCCTCTGGGCGAGGAAATTCACTTTCAGCTTAATCTCCACTTCCTCGAGGGCCTTCAGTTCCTCTGGGGTGACATCCTTGGCCTCCAAGTGGCCTGAGTGCTGGTAAGCTGTGGCTCGCTGCAGCATAGAGTTAGCCAGGCGCTGCCCCTTCGTATCAATCTCCTTGGTACAAGTAACCACGGCAGCCCATATGGCCTCATCTGTGGATGAGGATTTTCCAGATTCTTTGAGGGTCTCTTTGATCACCGAAGGCCCACACATCTTCTGCTTGCTGGTGAAGGACTCCCTGTGCATAGCTGTGCCCTCCTCTCCTTGCTTGGTGGTAATAGTCTCCATGCGAATAGCGGTGTTGTCCTCTCCACTCCCACTCCCAAAGCATTGGGAGGCATTGTTGTTGACACCGACACATTTGGTGGAGACCAGCTTCTCGTCAGAAAGGCGGCTAAAATGAGATTTGATCCAGTTGTCATTCGCTTTGCGGCATTCTGGTGACTCATTTCGTGGAGACTGAGTGGATGTCTTCCTTCTCCTTTTTCTCTGAGTCCACAGAATAAGGCCTCCGCCTCCAAGCAAGAGGATAGTTCCCAGCACCACCTTGCATGATGGTTGCTGGATGAACTCCAAGAAGGTCTCCAGGACCCTACTCCCAGCAGCAGAGCTAAGAGCACTGCTGAGCTAAGAGAAACAGTGGGGGAGCCCAGGTGGTATGGCTCATGCTTGAAAGAGCAGGCTCCCCACGGGCGTCTGGCAGGCAGGCCCTGCTGCACCCTCCCTAGGATGCCTCCTGCCACCTCAGCAATAAACCCCATTGTGAGGAAGGCAGCTGGGGGCGGGGTGGGGGGAGGCTACCACATCCCTCATGTCTAGCCTGGTAGGCATTGTTTAAGGCCTGGGTCCTTTCTCCTGTCCAGGCATCTGTCCTCAACGTCAGTGGAAGGGCAACTTCTCCAATGTAACCCATTCTGCTAGCTACCAGTTCTTATCTTTCAATCTTTGGTTTCTCTCCCTCCCCAGCTGTTGGCCCCCAGAGGGCAGAGGTTGCTCGGACAGACTGGCCATGGTAGAAAGAACCCCTTGGCTAGGCTGGCATTCATTTTTGGCCCACCAAGGCTGGTGTCTACCTCTATGCAGGGCTCATCTCTGCTGCCAGCTCAGCACATTCCATTCCTGCTTGCAGCTCCATCCCCACTAATGGCAGAGTCCAGACGGAAAAGGGCCCAGGAAGGGGCTCATTCTGGAATAACATGAGGTCACAATTGGGGGGAGACAAGCAGTGGACTGAGAAGGCAGAGCAGAGAAGAGACTTCATTGGGTCCCAGATTCTTGGGGCCATTATGGGTGGTGGGATGCCTTTTCCATAATTGCCTGCACAATCCTGAATAATTCCCAAGGCTTGTCACGGTAGAAACAGGACTGGGCCACATTCTATGCCCCACCCAAAGGCATCTAGCACATTTATAAAATGAAGAAATGCCAAAATGGGCTTGTAAAAATTGTGACATTTTAAACAAACTATTTTCTTTAACGGGGAGTAATGGTCTTGATATATATAAAAAATATTTTATCTTTCACAAGAAACCATGGTCCACTCTACATATGGAGGGAATAAGATACAATCTTAAAGTTTTATAGGGAACATCATCTCCCCCGTTTTGCTAGAGTAGCTCTGTGGTTGTTCACTAACTTTATTTGGAAACAACAATTCAAAGTCCACCTTCAAAGTTGTTTACTGTGAATTCAGGGTCAAATGGCTCTTCTGAACAACCCCTCCCTCCAGTCTCTGGTTATAACATTTATTTCAAAAGAAAACTCTGTATTCATATTTTCAGTACAAATTAGCAATGCTAAAAAAAAAAAAAAGAGCTACATAGTTTCCAATAGGACCTTCCAGAAGAATCTCTAACTAATGTTCATGACACATCCAGGACAGGTTCCCACCTTCTCTCTCTTTCTTTTTAAATCTTTTTTTTTTTTAATTGTAGATGAACACAATACCTTCATTTACTTATTTTTATGTGGTGCTAAGGGTCAAACCCAGTGCCTCACACTTGCTTGGCAAGTGCTCAGCCCCTGAGCCATAGCCCCAGCTCCTCCCATATTCTCTTTAGAGGGCTTTGTTGGAGATGCCTTACAGTGTGACACATGATGGCTGCCTCTTCTGCCCCTGAATATTGAACTGCAAAGTCTATTCCAGAACAGAGCAAGGGAAACTGACTTTAGGGCTTACATGGTCTTGTCCTGGGAGCAGTGACAAGACACTTCAGCTTTGTGTTCCCTGTTCCAGTGCTCCATGGTAGAAGAATATGTTGAAACCTGTGACCAAGAACCTGAAGGCTCAGCTCCCTGTTCTAAAATGAGGAAACTGGACTAGAAAAATTAAGTGATTTCTCAAGTCTCTATAATGGCCAGAGCATGAGTCCCTCCCAGGGCTTCTACCTCCAGACCCTGGACTCCCTCTCCCTCAGGCTCTGTCTCCCTGGAAAGGGGCTGAGGGGCATCCAACAGGAGCAGAAGCCTGTATGCCATATTCACTGAAGCCAGGGCACCCATTCCTGCTGAGAATGGGTGGGTCAATGGAAGGGAGGGTCCAGAGGAGAGCTGGAGGGTTCTCATAGTCTGTGGGTTCTCTGGGTGGCAGGCAGACACCAGATGTAAAATTCACCCTCCCAGCCTTGAACCTTGAAGCCGAAGCACAGTCATCTGTTAGAGGCTGAGGAACTTCCTGCTTTGCTTCAAGGGAATCAGACACAGCCCAACTTGCAGTTCTCTGTGAACAAGCCCCAGCATATATTTACCTAGAGTTGGTATCCCTGCTTAATGTGGGCATCCACAAAGCACTTGTTGTCCCCTGGGGAAGGGTCACATCAACTCTGCCCTTAGCAATGAATGGAGTCTCAGTTGGGCCACTGGACACTGTCACAAAGCAACTTTGCCAATTACACTGCTATTTTAATAATCATCATCATAGAAATCAATACATTCTCATGTCTAGCACCCTACAGTTTACAACATGCTTTTACTTGTATTCTCTCAGATTTTTCTCCCAACCATGCCATGATATGTGTATTATCACTCGCCTGTATCAGATGCAGAAACAAAGATTTAGAGAGATTATCACATAGTAAGTCAATGGCAAAGCTGTGATTGGAAACCAGAGTCCTTGGTCTTAACTGTTACCCTGTACTCCTTTTCTTCTGGTACTGGGGATTAAACCCAAGGGTGCTCTACAACTGAGCTACATCCCCAGCCCTTTTTATTTTTTAATATTTTTTTTAGTTGTTGATGGACATTTATTTATTTATTTGTTTATATGTGGTGATGAGATTCGAATTCAGTGCCTCACACATGCTAGGCAAGCGCTCTACCACTGAGCCACAACCCCAGTCCCCCTTTTTATTTTTTGAGACAGGGTCTCACTAAGTGGCCCAGCAGGCCTTGAACTTGTGATCCTCCTGCCTCAGGCTCCCTAGTTGTGGGCATTCTAGGGATGTGCAGTTATGCCTGGCTGGTGCCACACCATTCCCAAAGCTGGTGCCCACCAGATGCCATTTGTTGAGAAAGTCTGGTCTAGTGACTTAGAAGGGGTGATGGGGTGAGTAGAAAGAAATGGAGCATGGGCCATGCAGTTAGAGACAATTCAAATCCCAGCCCAGCTATATCAGCTGAGTGATCTTGGGCAGTGACCACGTCTCTGAGCCCCAGCTTCCCATGTATGACACAGTGCTACTGAGTGTACTGTCCAGGGATTGCCCTGGGTGATGGATGGGCAGCCGGGCAGGACAGCCAGGTTTTGCTATTTTGTTCTACTTCCACTTATTGCAGTGTAGCTGTGTGGCATGTTGAATGTCATAAATATGATCTGATCCTTGATCTCAGAGAAGAGGAGACCAATGTAAAAGGGGAGATGAGTCAGAGGAAATAGCACAGCGAGCACTAACTCTTGCCAAGGGAGGCTTTGCCCAGAAGAGAATGTGCAAACAGGCTTTGAGGAGAAGGAGACGCCCCCCCTCCACCCCCCCCACCCCTGGGCTGCCACATGATCTTCCTTACATCAGCACATGGGGCCCTGTTGACAAGGACGTTCACACCTGTCATCCAGTGTAATCCCCACAAGAGCCCTGGGAGCTACCAAGGAACTTCAGTCCTTTTCAGTGCCTCTGTACAGAGGCAGGCGAGGTTCAGAATCCGTCTACACCCCTGGTCTCTGGCTCCCCACCCCCACAGTGGACAGGCCTGCTTACCTCGGAAGGGGATGGTGCCCATTTTGTACAGGTTCTCCTCCAGTTTCCCATAGTCCACCTCTGCGGTGGCAGTGAAGGGGGTCGTCACAGGGGGATAGATGCCTGCAATGTCCACCTTCCTCCCATCCCCTGAGGCCCAGCCCTTCACATTCCTGGACAGGCCCCTGCTCAGCCCCTGTTTCACAGAGGCCCAGACCCGGGGGCCCAGCATCTCCATAGGAGGCCTGGGGCCCAGCTGTTCTATGGCCCTGAACAAGGCTGAGTTTAGACTCCTTTCTACCTGCTATTAATGATTAATGGGTCTAGTTAAAAATTTGTGGCCTCTCCTGCCTTGTGGACAGTCTGAGGGTCTTGCCCTAGGGTAAAGGGCAATACCCTCAGGTTTCAGAGAGCCTTTTATCTCTGCTGGGGAGCAGCTGGAGAAATGTCACAGTGCACCTCTGCTGCCCTGGGTCCCACTAAAGTCCGGCTCTAGCCCATCCTCCTCCATAATTCCCAGCTCTGAAGCCGGGAGCACTGCCAGTTTCCAGGCAGTTTCGAGGCTAGTGGAGCTGATTGGCTGAGCTGGCCAGGCCCTGCCCTGCGGAAGGGAGGTGCCACACACCAAGTGAGAAGCTTCCGGTAACAAGCCACCTCACTCCCCTGCCAGGCTCCTCCTGCCAAGGAGGCCTTGTGTCAGGCCTGTGCTGGCTATACATAGCTCCACAGGACAGAAGTTACCAGGAAGGGGCCAGGATGAGCATATCAAAGAGCTGACCTGTGCATGGGCCAAGCCTGACTCCCAGGGATTTGGGAAGAGGCAGAAAAACATGGTGACAGGATAGAAGCATGGAGAATCCATAGTAGGAAGGCTTTCAATTCTCCTAATCCCTAAACCCATCTTTCTCCCAGTCTTCATTCCTCAATATTTTGAACACAAATGGAAACAAACATCACAAATAGCAAAATGAACTTTTTTATTGTAATCGTTCGTGAGTGCTCCCGGATTATGCAGGAGGTGGCTGGGTCCTCAGTTAGCTCTTGGGGCCATTCTGTGACCATCTGGCTGCACATGAGAGGAGCCAGGTGCCTGGCTGGGCTGTGGCAGGCATTTATTGGGCTGGCACAGGCTGGGGAGTCTGGCGCCCACTCCCAGGCCCCTCTAGTCCGTTCTGCTCTGAGCCAGGGTCCGGGTGTTCCAGGGCGTGCCGGGTATCTGCCTGCCATAACTGCACCAGGTCCGTGGGGGTCTTTCCTGCCTGGGGGGAACCACAAGGAGATCTGTTCACGGTTCAGAAGTCTACCAAAAAGGTGTCCTCAGCTACATCAGTGGTTCTCAACTGGGGCCACTGGACACAGTGAAGACATTTCAGTGGTCACAACTGGGAGAGTGGGGACTTCTGGAATCTAGTGGGCAGAGCCAGGGACACTGCTTAAACTCCTTCGATGCCTAGGATAGTCCCCCCACAACAAATTACCCAGCCCCAAATGTCAATAGTACTGAGGTTGAGAAACATCCATACCTTCTCCATATCTTCCTTCTTATAACCTCTTAGTCTTCCCTGTATCAAAGGGACCCTCCTATGCCCCTCTATATTTGATTGTTCTGGGCCCCATTTCTAAGGGTCAAAGTCCAAACTCTTGGATCTTCATCCACCCTCATTAAACTCAAGGACCACCAGAAACCAGCACAGTGTGCTAGGAATGGAGGGGCCAAGCAAATGCTTAAGTTCCTTTCAGCTCTCTCCTCTGTGACCTGGGTCCTCCTGGGGCCTGCATGTGAGAATGTCCTGTGGACTACTGGGGACCTTTGGGAAGTCTTTTTACTGTTTCTCTTGTCCTCTAGATTCTGCCACACAGAGAGGGGAAAGTGGTAGTTGGAACGGCATTCTGAAAAGGACATCTTCAGGTTCTGTACCAATGACCAGAACCAACGGTCTGTATCCCTAGGCTGGGACTGCCCCAGGGTCCCAACAGACCCTCCACGGTGCAGGTGCTCAGCCCAATCACTGACTCAGGGAAGGAAGGAACTTACCAGGTTCTTGCACATCATATCAGCTCCATGCAGGATCAGTAGTTTGATGATTTTGTAGCGGTTGAGCCTCACAGCATCATGTAGGGCACTGTCCCCTTCCTAGAAATGGTGTAGCACTTAGCATGACCCTTGGGGGGGGCAGCAGATGGGGAGCAGGGTGACAGAAGATGGGCTGGAGACCCTACTCAGGAGCCACAGTCTGGAGGGTTCCCGAGGGCCACTCGCTTGGGGGAGTGCATGAGCTGCCCACATAGCCATGGTGGGGCCAAGCCAGCGGGAGGCCAGCACTCACTCTGTCTCTGGCATTGATGTCCAAGCCCAGGGATAGGAAATGTTCCACAATCTCCACATGCCCCGTGCGGACCGCCACGTGCAAGGGAGTGCTCAGCAGCTGCATGGGAGGAAGCAGGACGTGCTGGCTGAGGGGCCTGGACTGTGATGTCCAGGGGTTGACGGCTATACTGATTCTAGCTTGAACCCTCCCCCATGTCCTAGTGCCAAGGCCTGAACCCTGAAAGGGCAGCGAATGAAACAGTTTCCCACCATCCTATCCAATAGTCCAACTCTAAAGCCTTACGTGCCACCTCCTCTAAAAACAGTCTCTGATTCTCCTCTCGCTGAGCTGTGGGCAACCATTCACTCCTCCACTCTTATTTTTTTTATTTATTTATTATTATTTTGCAGTACTGGGGATTCAAGCCAGGGCCTTGAACACGCTAGACAAGCACTGTACTGCTGAGTCTGTCCTCAGCCCACTCTTCTTCAAATACTTATAAAGATGCCACTTGTTGGGAGATGATTGTGTGGTGGGCATGGCGGAAACTTACAAAGCATTAGCTGTATGTTGAATAAATAATTCACTTACATATATTTGCCCACCTAATCTACACAAGAACCCTGCAAGACATTTTACAGATGAGGAAGAGAGGCTCAGAGATCCAGTTACTTGTTCCAGTTACCAGTGAAGAGACAAATGAATGGAAGGAGGGTAGATTAACAAATAAACGAAGAGACGAATAAACGGATGGATGGATGGATAAACAAATAGAAGAGTGATGAAGGATGGCATAGGATAACAAATCCCAAGTCTCCTGTACTCCCTTCTTCTCTACTCTTTGGTCTCCATCCCTAGATGTGGTCCCTCAAGGGGCAACTGCTCTGAGGCCACCCTAGAAACTAGACAAGTTCACTACTTTTCTGCCACCTGCCCTTTGCCCCCCTGCCCTCTTCCCTGCAGTCACCCCAGCATCTACTGCACCTGAGCACTGCTGCCATACCTTATCCCGCACATTGGTGTCTGCTCCTCGGCTTTGCAGAAGTTTCACCACTTCCAAGTGGCCTCCGCGGCAGGCCCAATGCATGGCTGTGCAGTCCAGCTAGATGGGGAGGATGGGGCTTAATTGTAGAGCTGCAGGGAAGAAATGTCCTGGGAGAAAGAACCCCAGCAAAGAAAGTGGAGGGACATCTGGGGAAAGGTACAGAGAGTGGGCAGAGACACTGTGGGCATTGGAACAGAAGAGCCCTTAGGGCCTATCTAGTCCAAGCCAGTTAGGAAGGAGATGGGACTCGCCCAATGCCATACAACCTACTAGAGGTGGCACCTGGCCCCTGAGCCCCGCTATTGTGTCCCAGCTTGGGTTCCATTGTCAGGGAGAGGAGGTCTATTGGTATAGGACCAGCTCTTGCCTCCCCCACCCCCAATACCCGCCCTCTCACTCACCCGGTCCTGGAAGTCCACGGTGGCCCCACTTTCCAGAAGCTTCTCTAGTATCTCCATGTGGCCCTCCAGGGAAGCTCTGTGCAGTGCTGTCCGACGGAACTGTCCCCAGAGAGGCTGTGAGGCCTTGGCCTCTGGCCCCAGGTCTGAGTCCATCTCCCACCCAGACTGAGGCCTAGGCTCTGCTGCAACTCAATTCTGACCCCCTATGCTGAGTCCCCTTCTTCCCCCACCCCCGTGTTTTGTAGCTCCTTTCCAGATCAGCCTTAGAGCCCCTGCCCTTCTCACTCTTGGAGATTGACCTTCTCGCTGGCCCCAGCATATCCCATACCTTTGCAGGGGCCAGTCCCTCTGCTGGGAATGTCTGTTTTACCCTCACTTTCCCTGATGAAAATCCGCTACTCCTTCAAAATATGGCTCATGTGCCATTATTTCCTTTGAACCTCTAGGCAGAGTTGCCTCTAGGCTCAGCTGACCCTTGACCTTGAGCATTGGAGGGTAGATGGAGTCTCACTGGACTCCATTTCCCAAAAGTGCCAAGCATAGTGTCGGAGGGTAGGTTGCCCCGGTTACAATTCAGGGAAGGAAAGGACTTCCTCCCTCCTGTGCAGCCACTTTCCTCTTTGGACTTTGAAACACTGGGCCATGCATGACTTTCCATATGCTAAGATCCAGTTCTGGGCACTCTCCCGCCACTCTCAACCCTTGTCTTTTTTCTTTTTTTGTATTTCAACACCTAGTAGATAGGAGGTGCTTGAACAGACAAAACGGATTAACCCTGGAGGCTAAAGAACAGAAAATACATGTTAAAATCTACAGTAATGCAGAACAAAGGTAGGTGACCATTAATGCTTAGTCCCAGTATATGAGAATAAGGGGACCCTTATGAAGTATAAAGAGGCAGCTTCAAGGAAAACAAAAATAAGCATGATGGGTGATGGAAACATTTTTAAAATAGATGGTGGTGAGGCGGGTGCAGTGGCACCTGCCTGTAATCCCAGCTGCTTGGAAAGCTGGAGCAGGAGGATTATAAATTTGAGGCCAGCCTGGGCAATTTAGGGACACTTGGTCTCAAAATACAATTTTAAAAGAGGTGGGACCAAGCAGGGTGGTGCATGACTCTAGTCCCAGAGACTTGGGAGGCTGAGGCAGAAGAATTTTCAGTTTGAGGCAATTTAGTGAGACTCTTGTCTCAAAATTTAAAAATTAAAAGAAAAAAAAAAAAAGACTGGGAGTGTAGCTCAGTAGTAGAGTGTCCCTAGGTTCAATTCCCACACCACAAATTAATTCATTAATTTAACTTAATGAAAAAGAACTAGAGATATAGCTGGCTGGTAAAGTGCCCCTGGGTTCAACCTTCAGTACTGTAGAAATACAAAGAGATGTTGGTGATGTTTGCACAGCTTTTTAAGTGTAATTAATGCCACTGAAGTTAGACGTTAAAATGGCATATTTCATGTTATATTTTAACCCAATAAAATAATGCAAATAGGGGCTGGGGACATGGCTCGTTGGTAGAGCACCTGCCTAGCATGCACCAGGCCTTGGGTTCGATCCACAGTATCACACATGCAAAACATAATTTTTAAAAGGCAGCATGAGATTATACCATAAGAAACAAAAATGCCATATCTTAGTATGGGCTTTATAGTTTTTTCATTAATTCAATTAATACTTATGGAGGTGCAAATATTTCATTTGATCATAATATGTGACACAGGTAGGCCAAATTTCAGCAGAGGAGGCGGAGGCCTGGAGAGGTGGAAGCGACCAGCCACAGATCTCAAAGCTAGGGAGTGGCAGACATGGGATTTACCCCCATATCTCCTTCTTCTGAGCTATTTTTATTTGATGCCATTCCTCCACCTTCCCTAGAGAAATTCGTGGCATAAGTTACTCTGCAGGTGGTTCATAGTTGGGGAAAGATCTAACAAGGATTTAGGTAAATTCTTGGGTGAGGAAGAGAACATCCTATTCTGGGCACTCCTTAACCCACCCCCAAAACGCCCATGGCTGTTCTCAAACAGGCCCACAAATGGGCTGAACCAGGGTCTGGGCAGGGAGAGCTAGGCAGGTGGAGGGGAGGAGACTTCACCTCATCGCAGGTGTCAGCTGAACCCCCATCTGCAAGGAACTTCTCAATGACCTTCATTTTCCCCTCCACTGCAGCTTTCAGGAATGTCTCCTTATCCACGGGGCCGGTCTGCAGGGTGAGAGTCCGGTCATGGAGGGTGATCCATGTGATCCAGGCCTCCCGGCTTTCCCCTGCCCAGAGATGGCCTCCTCAGAACCCTTACGATCTCCTCTGGCTCTGGAGGCGGCTCATGGGCTGCAGCCAAGGCTTCCCGCTTCTTCTGCTTGCGTTTTTTCCGCAGCTCGATGAGGTTCTGGATCCCGCCCACATCGATGATCTCCCGCCGCAGGTCCAGGGATGTCTTACGCACGCGCTCTTGGCCCTGAGTTTTGATGACCCATCAACCCACACTGGAGTTTAGAGGCGGGGCGGGGGTTGAGGTCCCGTGAGCTAAACTGGAGATGGGGGTGGCGTGTGTAGGGAGACCTTCTAGAGAGAAGGAACCAAGTCCAATTCTCTTTCCAGGACAAGATGGCAAAGATGCGGGGAAGGCAGGGAAGGGGAGTCTGATTAGTCAGGTCTAGCGGGGCCGAATGTCTGCATTGCTCACGTGCTTTCAGGAGCTCTGAGCTGCTGGTCCAGGGACCGCAGGAGGAGAGAAGGAACCCTGGCCATACATGCGTGGCTGAGCGCAGATGTTGGGGTCTCCTACACTTACCTTAACCTTTTGCAAAGCCAGATTCTGGGCACCGAGGTGCTTCTCGTCCTCTAGCACCAGCATGTCCATGGGCAGCTTCCCCTGGGCGGCTCCCCGCAGTTTCTGGTGAGTCAAGAGAGTACCTTCTCCAGGACCTCGAGGCAAGGGGGAGGTTTGGGGGAGCCGGTATCCACTCCCCCAACCACCCCAAGGTCACACTAACAATGACTCCCGTGTGACCTCAGAACCCAGGCAAGAACAAGGCTCCTAGAGAAGTACCCAGAAGGGGGCTCGTTCCACAATTCCTCATCTCAGGCTCAATCCCAACCCCTGGCTCAAACACCTGCTTCCCAAACAAGACTGAAGGCCCCTGCAGTGAGTTTTTATGAAGTTAAATATGTAGATGTCTCTTGATATCCACAGGGGATTAGTTCTATGGCTCATTGCAATACCAAAATCTGCAGATGCTCAGGCCCCTTGTATAAAAAGGCATAATATTTGCATATAATCTCCACACATTCTCCAGTATACTTTAAATAATTTCCAGATTGTTTACAATACCCAATGCAGTATAAATGCTATATAAACAGTTGTTACACTTTATTGTTTAGGAAACAATGACAGGAAAAAAATCTGTGCATGTTCAGTGCAGATACAATCTTTTCCCCCAAATATTTTGCAAATGTGATTGATCTAATCCACATAAGCAGAAGCCGGGGATTCAGAAGTTCTAAATGCATTCACTTTTTAAAAAATTTTGGCATTAAAAATTCACATTGAGGGCTGGGGATATGGCTTAGTTGGTAGAGTGCTTGCCTTGCATGCACAAGGCCCTGAGTTCAATCCTCAGCACCCGCCCCCCGCCACAAAATCACATTGAGTGGGGCATGGAGGTGAACATATGTAATCTCAGTGACTTAGGAGTCTGAAGCAGGACAATCAAAAATTTGAGACAAACGTCAGCAACTTAGTGAGATCCTGCCTCTAAAAAAAAGGACAGGAAAGTAAATCAGTATCAAAGCACCCTTGAGTTCAATCTCCAGTCCCCCCCCAAAAAAAAATCATATTGATGAGAAAATTGTGATCTGAAATGGTAGTTTTTAAATTCTTTTTTTTTTTCAGTGCTGGGGAGCAAACCCAGGACCTCATGTATGCTAGCTGAATGTTCTACCACTAAAATTCATTTCTGGTCCTTTTAAATTTTGTATTTTTGAGACAGGGTCCCTCTAAGTTGCCCAAACTGGCTTCGAACTTGTGATCCTTTGCCTCAGCCTCCTTAGTAGCTGCAATTATAGGCATGCACCACTGTTCCCAACTGCTATTTTACATTATTTTTAAGTAGACTTCTTGACAATATAAAAAGTTGGCAGTTATATTAGACATTGACTTTCCCCCCAAAAGCTTGGAAACTATTGCTCTCAGGGAAACTAAGGGATGGGAGCAGCTTCTCAGCTTTCAGGCTGAGGTGGATCCTGAGCAGCCACTGTATTCTCACTGTAATAATGGTTCATCTCCCTTCCAGATCTTCTCTCCATTTGTAACTCTGTTTTTCAAGACTTCTTCTTTACTCTTTGTGAAGTGCTGGCACCCCATGCCTGGAGCCCCCATGCCCATGTATTGTGTAGATGCCAGCCCAGAAACCTCTGCCCAGGTTGGAGGGTGCTGAGAGGCTGGAGGGCAGCTGAGGGGACTGGTACCTTCATGGTGCCCAGCTGCATTTCTCATTTCTCACTGAGTCCCAGAGTAGGCCTCTTCCAAGATGGATTGGAGGGCTTATTTTCTAGGTCTCCTATTTGAACTAAACCCAGGGCTTCATGTAGACCAGGCAAGTGCTTTACCATTGAGCTTCATCCCCATCCCCAGTTCCCCAGGTCTCCATTTTGAAGGATATGTCAACTACTGCCTTCTCTCTTTCTTGTCGGGCTTACATGGCTTGGGGTCTCCCAAGTGCTGGCCTCACTTGAAACACTGCATCTTCTTCCAGGGATAAGAGATGACTTGGGACTGCAGCTACTGCTGCATGTGGGACTCTGGCTGGGCTCCCCAAGGAGCATCCAGAGGGCGGGCTTAGTGTCCCCAGCACCTGTGACAGGCCTAACACATTGTAGGTGCTCAAAGAATTTATGGTGAATGAACAAAGGAATGAGTGAATGGAAACGGGAGGCGGGCTCAGCATCTCTGCCCATCCCTAAGTCCTCAGTGATGACCTGGCCCAGAAAGCTCCCACAAGAGAGATCCAGCAGCTCCTGAGACCTCCTCACACCATTGGAAGGGGGCATGGGCTAGCCAGAGGCTCTCTGTGAAAACCCTGCTGAGCTGGGGCCTGCTGGGAACAAATATGGACTCTAATGCCACCCACGTCTTATTCATAGCCCCTCAGTTCAGGTTCAGCCTTGTGGGCTGTGAAATAGGTGCTCCCATCTTACCTCACAGATGATTATTCATATTAAATGAAAGAATGTCTCTAAGTGCCTGGCAAGAGTGGGCACTGGATGGGGAGTTTGGCTCTGAGGGCACCAGGTGCTCTGATAGCCCTGCAGCTATATTTGTTAGATGAATGAATGGAAGAGTACTGCTCTGTGTCCCCTTACTGAAGATTCCTGTGTCCAGTGGCAGCACTCCAGAAGTGACACAGCAGCATGACTCCCCTCCCTGGCACTGACCAGCCATGTGCACACGCCCTTAGGGGAATGAGAAGTTGGATTCCTGGAGATCCAGGGATGCCCCTCTTCCCTTGAGTTCTGATCCTTTTACTTTTTCTTACTTCTCATTCAGCCACACTTCCTTTTGTGAATGGTGTGTTCCTCTGAACTGATCTATTATCTCCTCCTGAGGGGGAGGGTGTGTTGGGGATTGCATCCAGGGGTACTTTACCACTGAGCTACATCCTTAGTATTTTTCTTTTACTTTCCTTTCCTTTTCTTTTTTTTTTTTTCTTTTGAGATAGGATCCTCACTAAGTTGTTGAAGGTCTCAGATTTACAATCCTCCTGCCTCAGCCTCCTAGGTGGCTGGGTTACAGGCATATGCCATGATACCCAGCTATCTCCCTCTTTCCATTCCTGTTAGAACTAGCCTTTCTCCATCCTACAAGTCCTTCTCAGGGCCATCAGAGCTTCCTTACTAAAATAGGTCAGAAGGTACCACTCTCTACTCAACAACACTTAGTGGCTTCCCATTGCCCACAGAATAATGGCTTTCTCTGATTTGCCCTCTGTCTCCCTTTCTGGCCTTAGCCCCTCCTATCAGACTTTCTTATTAGTTACACTTTCTCTTATGGATACTTTAGGTGCTGTCATTTCCTTGGCCTAGAATATTCTCCCCAGTTCTGATCTCCACTTACCACTCTTGAAGGTCCAACTCTAATATCATCCATCCCACAGAGTAGTCCTTGAAGGCCTCCAGATGGAATGACCCACCCACCCTTTGTGCTTCTTCACTACTGATCCATATCTCCATTTAACCATTTCTACTTGACTATGAAACTGAGAAATATTGGCTGAAATGAATGCAGAGTTGGTGAAAAGAAGGTAGGGTCTGGGCTTTATTGGTCCTTCCATTCCTCTCAGCATTGGACTCTTGGCAGAGCAGACACTAGGCCAAGTGTTAGTTTAAATAAAATTTAGACAAACTGGGGATGGTGCACAAACCTGTAATCCCATTGACTTGGAAGGCTGAGACAGGAGAATCATAAATTCAAGGCCAACCCAGGCATCGTGGTGAGACTGTGTCTCAAATAAAATAAAAAGGGCTGGAGATACACCTCAGCTCAGTGGTAAAGCATCCCTGGGTTTAATCCTCAGTATCAAAAATAAACAAATAAATAAATGATTTAGAGTATGACAAGACTGCACTCCTGCCCTCTTCCTTATCCTAGAGGAAATGCAATTGTGCCACCAAGGACTCCCCACATGTGGCTGCAGTACTGGGGAAATCAATGCTTCCTTTCCCAGCATCCCTTCATCGATTGGTACCATTTATATGTGTGTTGGGGGGGGGGGGTACTGGGAATTGAAACCAGGGCATTGTGCATGCTAGGCAAGCACTCTACTGCAGCTACATCCTCAGTCCTTTTTATTTGAGGCAGGATCTCATTATGTCACCCAGGCTGGCCTTGAACATTATATCCTCCTGCCTCAGCCTCCTGGATAGCTGGGATTACAGGCAGGCACCACTATGCTGAGGCACAGTCCCAGTCTTTATTCCCCTGTAATGACCCAACTTCAGGAAGTTGCTCCTTCCCAGCCTCCCAGAAGCAGCGGGGGGTTCTCAGGGCCACAAATCCTGAAGTTCCCAGGCAGTGCCCACTGTTTGCCCTGTACAGCCTGGCCGGTCTCCTGAAACCCAGTTGGGTGGAAAGGGTCTTGGGAAGCTTGTCTTGGCTCCCATGGACCACTACTCTGTTTTGGAGACTGAAGCCTCAGTCTCTCATCACCAGCAACCCTCTCTGCCAGGAATGCGCCTAGCAGGGCTCTTGGGGATACTTGTCACCCACCCCACCACCACAGTACAACGGCCAGGCTCTTCCTTCTCATGACAAAAGAGATGGATGTCCCCACACTCTGTCAGGCCTCCACGCCCCTGTTCCCACCTCACTCTCCTCCTCCTGTGCCAGCCGCTGCTCGATGAGTGCTGTGGCCTTCTGCACCGCCTCGGAGCTCTCCAGTGGGCCCTCCATGGTGCAGTCCATAACTGCCTCCCTCTGCAGGCAGAAGGCACTGGGGGCTATATAGGCCAGAGAGCTCATCAGAGAGCTCTGGGTGCCTTTGTCATGAGCTCACTGGCCCAATTCTTCACCTGCCTCCCCCACCTGTCACCTTCACCTCAGGCAGCCCCAGGGAGCAGGGGAAGCCAGGACAGGGAGCAAAGTAGCCCCGCCCCCAACTACTGGCATACTAGAGCCGAGGGCACAGTGCCTCAAGGGTAGGGGAGCAGGGAGGAGCCTGTTCAGGCTGCCTAAAAGCTCGGGTCCCAGCCAGGCAAATGGGTTACACAAAGCACCTGCTGGCTGCTTCCTCTGGCTGGATGGCAGTGCCACCTGCTGGATGCTTAGAAACCCTGCCCAACTAGTGCCAGTGTGGGGCCTGAAAACCAAACAGGGGTACCCATGACAGGCCCGTGCCCCCAGGCTACCTGTGAACAGGTCCTGCCAGCCGTGGGGAGAGGTAGACTCCAGACTGCCTTGTCTAGCCTGGGGTACCAGGACAGCAGAGGGAGTCAGGGCAGTCGGCCACCTCCCTCTGATCACGGCTCCTGGGGCTCAGCCTCTCTGGGGCCCCACAGCACCCCCTAGCGAAGCATCACTGCATGGGACCATGTCCATTAGTCACAGAGAGATCTTATCCATCTGCCTCCCTCAGGGACCTCTGCAGGAATTACAGGGTTGTTTCAAGACAAGGATCTTGGGAAGCCAGAGTGCAGTGCCAAAGCCAGCTGACAAGGAGCACCAGACAATGCGGGGCTACCTTGACCAGGGGCCAGCCATGCTCACTGAGAACAAAGAATACTCCCAGCTGGAGAGAAAGCAGACCTGCACTCACCCGGTTCCTCACTGGAACTTGTGGGACGAGCCCTGGGTCATCCTGACACACAAGGAAATGGTTCCCTTTTCTCTCTGGTTCACTAAACCCTGACATATGCTCATCATCTAAATTTGTCAGAAATCCTGCTTTGACACCCACTCGGGCAGCATTGGCTGGACTTCCACACACACCTTGATCATGAGGGCCTGGCCTGCGGGACCAGAGCCTAGAGCCAACCCACTCCTACAGGAGGGGCAGACCAGCAGCAACTAATGCCACCTTCCTAGGTGTTGCTTCACTGTCAAGGCACTGTCACATTGGCTCTTCCACTTAACCCTCATAGCAACTGCAGGCAGAGTCACCTCCACCTTAGAGAAAAGCCACGTGGGTTCGGAGGTTAAGATCTCCAAGAATACAAGAGGAACTGAAATTAGGGCCCAGAAGATAGCAGCTCTGGTCTGTGTGCTCTGCTGTGCCTGGACCGCCGCGGAGGCCATGCCCACCTGTTCCCACAGAAGCAGGATCCACAGAACTCAAAGTTGAATGCCAGGCAAAAGAGGAGGAGCCAAAGGCTTTATTGATAAATATGCACATATGTCTGTACATGAGGACCTGCTGAGGAGGCCATGACCAGGCTGCAGACCCACCACCACTTGAGTTACAGCCAGGAAATGGCCCCGTGCAGACCCCTGCCACAAAGCCCAACCATCCAGCCCCCTGCCTCACCTCTGCCAATTGTGCTGGAGGCAGGGAGAGGCAGAGGCCCGCCTGCCTCAGGCTCCCCAAGCCCTGGGACTCACTGGTGGTTCCCTCCTCCCAAGGGGACTGGCACTGTGCCCAGGGCAAAGTCAGGGTGGGAGCGGAGGAGGGAGACAGCAGCTGCTTCCCGACCCTGAGCAGAAAACCAGAGTGAGCACAGTGCAGCACCGGATGACAGATCTGGGCCTCAGGGCCTCCAGGCTGGCCCCTGTGGCTCCAACCTGCTTCAGGAGAGATGCAGGGTGGAGGGCCCCAGTCACCTTTTCTCTGACAAGGTTGGCAAGGCCTGTGTGTGGCAGCATTGTTCCCTGGGTGCTGGGCACTGGTGGCCCACAGTGCCCCTGGGAGGCAGGGTCCCTTCATGGCTCACCCAGAGCCATAGAGCGGGGAGATGCCCTTAAAGAAAACAACAGCACTTGAAGGCAGCAGCAGGGTGGGGGGCCTCGTGCTCCAGGCCAGCTGCTCAGCCCTGCAGAGGCCCTCCATGGCCTCTCTTCCCAGGAGTCCACGGGCCCATCAGTCCTGGGGTGGTGGGGGCTGGTTGATGATGACCTGGATGACAAAATCTTTCTGGATCTTTGTTTCCTGGAGCCGTGTGCGGTCTGTGAGCAGCTTTCCAGAGAAGAACCACCGCTGCCAGGATGGTTCGATGCCTTCCTGGGTGTGCAGCTGCCTCTTGAGCTGCCCCACTGTGTCAGGCAGGCTGGCGCTTAGCCTCACGTCCTTGCCCGTGGAGAGGCGCACCTTCAGTGGGAACTCACGGCGCACACTGGGGACAGGCTGGGGGGGCTCCAGACTCTCCTCCTCAGTGTGCTCCAGCAGCAGGTTCACGGGTGGTGACAGGCAGTAGATGGGCAGCTGGTAACGATTGCCCAGCTCGTCGTAGCATTCACAGAGGGTGCCTGTGGGAAACACAGGGTGGTCAGTGTTCACCTGGGGATGTTGTCATGCACTGAATGCTTGAGTTCCTGAAAATTAATGTTAAAGCCCTAACACTCCAGTGTAACTCTCTGGAGATGAGACTTCTATGAAAACAATCAAGGTTAAATCAGTCATAAAGGTGAGGCCTAATCCATAGGATTACTATCCTTATGAGATGCCAGAGAGCTCTCTCCCCTTCTCTCTTCCCAGCATGTGAAGACACAGCAAGAAGCTGGCCATCTGCAAAATAAGAAGAGAACCCTCACCAAAAACTAAATCAGTCGTCACCCTCATCTTGGATTTCCAGCTTCCAGAACTGTAAGAAACAGATTTCTGTTTTTGAAGGCACCCAGTCTGTGGAACTTTGTAATAGCATCTAAGCAGATTAATCCAGCCACCATGGCTGCCCCACAGTCCCCACAGAAAGGTTTTTCTGGGACAGCCTTATGACCAGAGGAGCACAGGGCTGGAGCTAGGAAGACCTGGGCTGGCATCCTGGCTCCACCAGGTGCTGGCTCATCAGCCCCAGCACATCGTTTAATTTTTCATTTGTTCACCCAACAACTGCTGAGCACAAGGTGCTGGATGCCGGGTGCAAGACAGTGCAGCTGGAAGTGTATTCACTGAGTCGCAGGCACGACCTTGATGCTGGGACTGTATAACGGACATTATATGCACCTTGCTGAATCCTAACAGTTGTGTACCTTAACACTTGCAAAGTCCTCTGGTTCTAATATAAGAAGTGGCTTGTTCAAGGTCACACAGCTAGGATACAGTCAAGTTAAGACCTGGGTCTGTGACTCTCTACTTTGCATAGCCCATGAGCCTGATGTGAACTTAAATGAGACCATGCAGTAGAAGCTTCTAGCTCAATGTCTGGCACATAAAACCCAACAGAAGATTGGTGCTTCAGATGTTCTAGGATCCCAAAGCACCCTGAGCAAGTGTTCAGCTTTCAGGTTTGCTGGTGTCTTTGTGTCCTCTCAGTAGTCAAGCAGGGACCCCTGTCTTTTGTTTCTTTGTGTCCCCACCTTCCTGATTCATGCTCTGAGGGGGGGCTCAATTGAACAAGTGAATGGCTGCTCCCCCCACCCACACACCTCCCTGCCTCCACCAGCTTGGATAGAAACTTCTGATGTGGCTGATCACTAGCTGTCCTCCACCACTAATCTCTGTGGTGGATGACCACCCCCCCCCCC